>NC_056513.1:21004971-21060407 GCF_014905685.2 Nematolebias whitei
TATAGTTAAGGCTTTTAAAAACATTCTCACGCTCCTATAAACCTTTCCCACTCTCTTATTAACACTTCATATGCTCTTAAACACGTTGGCGTTGGCCATGAAGACGATGACGATGAGATGAATGTGCATTACTACAATAGACACAATATAAAAAAACTGGTTTAAAAAACCCGGGATACAGCGAAGCTACAAAAAATGAACTGCAATATGGTGAGGGATGACTGTATTGCTGCTGCCTTCTTTTTCTTCTTTAGCCATTTACAGAATAACTGGGCAAATTTGGATAAAAAGTATGAGTTAAAGTTTTGTTAAATTGTGTTTGGGGTTTTTGTTTCCCTATAAAGTGGAATGTCAACATTTTTGAGACTCAGAATATGAAAAGGGAGTAGAGATTTACTCAGAAGTTTTGACATATGTTTTAATCTTATTTGTGCTGGTGAGTAAAACACATTTTGACTAAATAATATTACTTTTGTGTCAAAAATCCATTCATCCATCCATTATCTTTTACCCGCTTCTTCATTTTTGGGTTGTGGGGGGGGGGGGTCACTGGTGCGCATGTCCAGTCAGCACTGTGTGAGAGACGGGGGTACATCGTGGACAGGTCTCCAGTCCATCACAGGGCCACATAGAGACAAACGAGACAAACAACCATTCACTCTCTCACTCACACCTAGGAGCAATTTAGAGTTACCAATCAGCCTAACATGCATGTTTTTAGGCTGTGGGAGGAAACCGGAGTACCCGGAGAAAACCCACGCATGCACGGAGAGAACATGCAAACTCCACCTAGATAGGCCCCTGGACCAGCATTTGAACCATGGTAACCTGCTCGCTGAGAGGCAGCAGCCCAACCCATTTCACCACCGTGCTGCCCGTGTCAAAAATCACAAATGAAAATTGTTTTTCAATTAGTTAAATCAATATTACAGAATTTGTTTTTTTCATGTTACTCAAAAGTTATGTTTTATGTTTTGAATCTCTCACATCTCATCTTCTCATACAGATTCATGTTTGTGCTGCTGTTCGACGTAATGTTTTAATGTTATGAGTGCTTAGTGTATTTTTAGTTGATGTTTTTCTTAGTTCATATCTTAGATGTTATTATTATTATTCTTTTACATTTTGTTGTTGGATGTAACTGGGACCATGTGTCCATAATTTCGTTCCACCACATGTGCCACATGTGGTAGAAAGTCAATAAAGAATCTATGACTCTGAATTACTTAATAACACAATGTATTGACCCCTGAGTTTTCTCATAAGCTTCTTCAACATAAACATAAAGGACACAAGTGGTTTAGATGACGGATCATCAGAAAACCATGAGTTTATCTGCCATCAGACACCTATGAATAAAGATAAGCCAATGAACTGCAGAATCAGAGGGACATAAATTGATAAAGTTTACTAACATCTGGCAGCTAAGGTCTCCTATAGCACTGATGGTTTCATTTAAAAGTGGGGAAAAAAATGCAATTACAGATAGGCTTTAAGGGGTGTGTGTGTGTGTGTGGGGGGGGGGGGGGGGGAATCACATCTTTCACTGATCCATCTGGGAAAATCTGCTTTGGACTGCATTTGTTTTCCTTGAAGTTGTTTTCTTGGTATTTTTAATCATGTTCCTGCTGTCTGTGATGGTGAACGGTGGTAATATGATATGGGCACCAAGTGTGTGGGTTTCCTCTTCTGCCCACGACCACTTTTAGATGATATTTCAGTCCCCCTGTTTTTCAATGCTTCTATAACCAAGAACAAAATGCACATAAACAGACTGACAACCAATTATGTAATGCAATGCTGACGAAGCCAAAAAATAGTGCGCCATAAGGAAAATGTATTCCTATCTCTTGCTGCAAATGAATCCTCATCAATATCAATCAAAATTAAAATGTTGCTTTACTGAACAACAATTTAGGTTTAGTTTTATTAAATTCATTGAACAAACAAAAATGGAATTTAAATAATACCAATGACAATTAGCATAATAATACAGTGACAGTATTTGTAATAAATTAGCCATAAAGTAGAACATAATCTATTGATTGATGCTATTGCTGATGGCTATAGCAACCAAGCCATCAGAGTGCAACTTTTTTATTTATTTTTATTGTTTCAAATGTGTTTCAAATTTTTACACTTATCAAAATGCTAGTCACACTGCTTAGCAATTACTTAACTTTGTATTGGCCTTGTTGAAATACTTTAATTTGACCAAAATTTCAATTTAAAGGTAAAATTTTGAAAACGTAGTTGTACAATAGGTTTTGTGAAATGATGTATCCTTAAACAGAAGGGAGTTTATAGAAAGATTTGTAGACTAGGAGGATTTTGAGGGTTAAAGTTTGATGTTGTGAAGATTGTTTGAGCATCGGCCTCCAAGAGGCGCAGGAAAGCTGCAGTTTGGGATTAAAACTCTAAATATCAACAGTGAAATAAAACAGTTAAATGGCTACTGGTTCTGTTGGCACTTGTACTTCAGCTGTGTTGCCAATAAAGTCAAAGTTGTGTTTCTCCAACTTGAGATTACTCAAAGAGCTATCTATGACAGGAAATATATTATTTGTTCATAAACTTTCTGCAAAACTCCACTTTTAAACATTTAAACATTAAGGTCTAGTTACTTATTTAGCCCTTTTAATCCATTGCTTTCCTTTTTTTTTAATCTCTCCAACATTATCCAATATGGAAATCAACTTGTCTTACTTATTAGCATGTCAAAATGAAAAAAAAAATAAAAATTATGTTGTTTATCATTGTTGTAACGTGTAGTAAACATCACAAGGTGACATATTAATATTCATCATCCTAACAAGAGGAACAAACGGTGCAGGAACAAGTATCACTATCATCTTCAACGAGCGTTCTTTCCTTGATTGAGACGCTAATTTCAATACAACCCAAACATGCACTTTTACACACATGCGCAACAAATTAACACATTAACGCATGCCAGTCAGACGTTCCCAAGATAGCAGCGTTCAGACAGCCATCATTGGAGGCGAGTGTTAATGACAGATTAATGACGGTCATTAAGTTTGGCTTCATTTGTGTTTGATACAAACACAGAGGGAGAAAGTGAGACCAAGGTTGCAAACATGCTGTGTTTTCCATGAAACTGGTTTACATCCTAAAATCAATTGATCTTTTTTTTTTTTGGTTTGTTTGTTATGGATTTTTGTAATGTACAGAACCATTTGTGTTTATTCCTTAAAGTATGAACATTTCAGAACGCGTTCAGTGTTGCCTGCTTTACTGGAAAAAAAAACAGAAGAGAAAGAATCTCCCTGGTGAATGATTGTGCACAAATCTAACAATACTGGAATGTGTTAGGAGGAAAATGACATGACACATTCAATAAATTAAGGTTTATCTGCATGTTACAGACTCGCCCTAAAACAATCCTGATTTTGTTTATGCCTCTTCCATTTTTTTTTTGCTTATTCAGATATGTGGAGTAAATAATTGTTTATGCTAAAAAGACATTTGAAAAATCTAAACGTGCTTGTGACTATGTATGATTTTATAAAAGGAGTTTTAAACAAAGTATTATTGTTTTGAGTTTTCTAAAACATGTTGGATAGAAATGCGTATAATAATTATTTGCGTTATAACGTGACAGGTTTTAAGTCTAATAAATATCAGAACTTTGCTGTAAATCAGATGAGACAAAACTAAATATTTTATGTTTGTTTTTTTGTTTTTTTCAAATCTTTTTATTGTGTTTAACTTGTGTTCATCTGTTTCTTTTCAGCTGCACTCAAAGTCTGACACAGTTGAATTTAAACTTACATTTATAAAGGTGATATTACATGTCTAAGATTCACAAAAATACTTTGTAGCTAACTTAAGTTGTCAAAAATAAGGTTAAGACCAGTGATTGATTGTCTGGGAACTGTCATACAGACATTTCTAAATAAAACTAAAACACCTCTGCAAGCCTAGAGAATAGTTTATTTTTTTATGCATTTTGATCATTTTGGTTTTTCGCTTTTTCTTTTAGTCATACCGTTAGATGTCCTCATAATGTATTGTTTCTTCCCTTCTACCACCTGTTATCCATTAGTAATCAGCACCAGAAATGTGCAGTCAGGGGAGGCAGCGCCTCACCTGTGATCATGACAAGTAAAATACTAACAATGATAAGAGAAAATTCATTTGACCACTTGACTGTTCTATACAACAGTTTTCTGAATTATTTCAACACTCAAAATTCAAAATTGCTGAATTTACACACTACCTGTTCAAACAATGCAGGTGAGGCAGTGTAGTGCTCTGGCTCACCTCTGGGGACGCTGTGTCATATACAGTGTATGAAGTAGGTGGTTGGAGCATGCTCATTGCTGTCTCTTTATAACACCTATATATATATGTTTGATTACACATGTGCTACACATGTTGATGTTCTGCAGACTGTCTAATATATTGAATGAATGTGTGTGACATAATTATTTTTTCTAATCGGTTATAAACGCTGAATATACACAGGGTGAGGCAGAAAGTACCTTGCCACACCGATAGGGTGCAGTGTTTCCCCATAAGGACAATGAAATGTTGCTGTGCGTTCTCATGTTGGGTGTGTGTGTGTGTGTGTGGGGGGGGGGGGGGGGGCTATCATATCTCAAAATTAAAGGATTTTTCTAAACTCATAATTTTTTCCTAACTCATTCATCATAAAATGAAGATAAAATAATACATGTTTATTTATTTATTGAAAAGGAGAGGAGTATGGAGTTGATTGAAGCATAATTAAATGTCTTTTTAAAAGAAAAAAAAGGCTAAATTGAAATATAAGTTTCTATTTTGGGTTCATATATGTGAGCATCCGATTCCAGTGCCTCACCTGTCACAAACCTCACTGCACGTCACTGATCAGCACACCCTTTCAAGCACCTGGTCTTCTTCAGTTATTTACATGATACTCTGGTAACTATTATATGTTGTATATATGTTTTATATATGTTGTATCATTGTTGTAACTAAAAGTTCTGCTGGATTCCTGAAAACAGCTTCCTTCATGGCTGTATTTGGTTTCTACTCACTATCCATCTGATGTCACAACCAGTGCATGCTTTTAGCACATCACCATAGTAATATAAATTAAGAAGAAAATCAAGCAATATAAATTAGAAGAGTAAAGTACGAGAGAGATTCAAGTAACAAAAAGGGTTGAAGATGAGAAAAACGGGAGCCGTGCTGCAAAAATGCAGAAAAGGTAGACGGTATTCACACATCTATGCTCATACAAAGTATGGTGTACTAATTACTCCAACTGCAGTTTCCTGAAGCGCTCTGCACAGTTCAGATGACCTCTCACCCCCCACCCCCTCCACACGCAGAGGTGTTGCACACCCAGTGGCCATCTCTCCACAGGATTCACTGTGTTATTTCAGCATCTGCAGGGTCAGTGGGCGATGACACCGTGACAGTAACACATATTGACAGTAAGCAGCATGACGGTTGAGGAGCGGTGCATGACTCAACAGCATGGGGCCGATTACGGCAGAGTACATCCAAAGAAGATTAACATGCAGAGAAAAACTATAAACTAAATCTATGGGGTCTGAATCCCTGTTTGACAAGTATTCAGTTTTAATTTAACTCGGCATAATAACTTGTAGTATGACAAATAAAATAGGAAGGATTTAATGCTTGTTTGGTACAGTGAATATTTGTATAAAATATTGTAATTTTTTAAAACAAATTTCTGATATTCTTCATAAAAATAATGAGTCACTAACATAAAACCCATGGTGTGGTAATGTTTTACAAGAACTTTTTTTTTTTTTTTTTTTTTGCCAAACTGAAGTGTTTACTTCAGGCCTTTAGACTGATGGAAAATAGTATGCAGCCCTTTTTTTTAAAGTTTCTTTTATACAAAAATGCATAGTAAGCAGTTCATTCACATGCTCTATCCTTGTTCACTTTGTTTCTTGTCATATCAGATTATGTTCAAGTAATGTTCTGCAAAGCGTTTGATTACTGCAAACTGTGCACAAACTGTGCACACTCCTTGCAAAAGAGAAATTTCAGTATGCATGCAAAGTAACATCCTGACAAAAACTAATTTATTTTTCCTGCTGAGATGTGTTAAAATATACATTTATATGTAAATATCTAGCATTTCCCCCATAGGTTACTCATCAACCTAGAGCATAAAGAAATTTGGTCAATAATAATTCTCATATTTATGTAAAACGTGGACCTAATCTAATTTGCACATTGTCTTGTCACACATACAGTCCCAACTTGCACATGTGGCCTCGGTGGGATTTCCCTAGTCTCTGTCAGTGTTACGTCGCTTTATCCACATGTGACAGAAAACACTTCAAAAGGAAGAAAACAGAGCAGAGGAAGAGAAGCTGTGAAACATAAGGGTGGTTGAACAAGCAACAGAGAAAATAGATGAAATAGATACGAATAAACAAATAAAGTGGTGCAGAACTGTTAGAGGAGGTGTCGGTAAAAAGACACAACTTGGCCTGAATAAGAACGGTTGATTCTGTTCTGTTACAGTGAGAATGAGAATAGGTTTTCAGCAAATGAACTGGGATAAATGAAAGGCGCAAAATCATTAGTCAAATGAAGCAGGGCATAAATTCGAAAGGGACAATTAGTGTTAAATAGTACAGCAAAGTATGTTTGTATAAAAAAATGCAAGAGCAGTAAAGTTGGACTGAAAACATAAAGAGAGAGAGGATTTTACAACAACTGACAGCCTTGTCACTTATTGCTTTCATAAATATGAATAAAAATGTCCTCTTGCAGAACAGGAGTCTCCCAAGGAGGGATGGACACTAAAAATTCTGCTCCCACTCGCAGCAGATCCATAAGCCATATCCTTTTCTAAAGATAAAACCACAGACTACTGACATTAAATGTACTGGTCACACATAACCCAAAAAATTGATTTCTTATCAAACAAAATGTCATTCCAAATAAAAAAAATAGAGATCGCCGTGTTTAATTCTCTCTTTCTCCATTAAATCTGAGACCGACCTGCCCAAACCCCAAGCTTATGTAAAAAAAATGGAAAATCTGATGGTTATCCAGTTCAATATTTGATCAAAAATGTATTTTTTTGTCAAAACATAAAATAATAATAATTATCTAGTACACAATTTATCAAACATTATACCATACCAGCTTGTTTTTTATAGAGCACTTTAAACACCCACAGGACCACGTGCTGCACACATGATAAAACAATCATAAAACATCAGCCATCAGTCAGAAAAACATAAAATGTGAAGAATAAAATGTTAAAACAAGTTAAAGTCAGCATGGTGTTATAAACTAGGGAGAAGAGATGGCTTTTAAGAAGATATTTAAAAACAGACAGGGGAGAAGCCTGTCTGATGTTCAAGAGAAGTTCATTTCATATTTTAGGTGCTGCCTCAGCAAAAGCACGGTCTCCTCTGAGTTTACACTTTTTCTTCGCGCTCAGGAGCAGCTGATCACATGACCTGAGGGATCAAGAGGGTATGTATGGATGTAGCAGCTCAGAAAGATAGGGTGGGGTAAGTCCATTTAGAGCTTTAAATGTAAATGCAATAATTTTTAAATGAATCCTAAAATGTACAGGCAGCCAATGCAATGAGGTTAAAATGGGGAAATGTGTTCAAACTTTCATGTGCCAGTTAAAAGATGTGCAGCAGCATTCTGTACCCTCTGAAGCTGAGACACAGAAATCACTGATTCCTATATAGAGTGTGTTACTATGGTGGCCCAGAGGTGTCAATGAATAACATTTAAAAAACAGAATTACATTTCTAAAAATGCAACAAAAACACAACTACATTTGAAAAAAACTGGATCACATTTGACAAAAAAACAAAAAAAAAAACAGAATTACATTAAGCCAAAGTGGAAGTGGCCAAAGCGGAAGTGGCAGTAGTGGAAGTGGCTGAAGCAGAAGTGTCCAAAGCGAAAGTGGCCAAAGCGAAAGTGGCCAAAGCAAAAGTGGCCAACGCGTAAGTGGCCAAAGCAGAAGTGGCCAAGGCAAAAGTGGCCAAAGCAGAAGTGGACGGAATCACATTTGAAAAAAATCGGAATTACATTTGAAAAAACGGATTTACATTACGCCAACGCGGAAGTGGCCAAAGCGGAAGTGGCCAGAATCACATTAGACAAAATGGAATTACATTTGTAAAAAAAAAAAAAAAAAAAAGAATTATATGAAGCTAAAGTGAAAGTGGCCAAAGTGGAAGTGGCCGGAATCACATAAAAAAAAAAAAATAATAATAATTACATTTGAAAAAACTGAATTGCATTAAGCCAACGTGGAAATGGCCAAAGCGGAAGTGACCAGAATCACATTTGAAAAAAATAAATTACATTTGAAAAAAATGAATTACATTAAACCAAAGCAGAAGTGGCTGAAGCGCCTGGGTTTATTTTTATTTTTATTTATTTTTATGTCATTTTGTTTTTTCAAATGTAATTCTGTTCTTTCAAATGTTGTTCATTGACACCTCAGGGCCACCATACATTACAGTAATCCAACCAAGTAGGAACAAAGGTATGGATTACTTCTTGGAAACGGCGCTGGGAAAGAATTTGCTTTACATTAGACAGCTGCCTCAAATGGAAGAAAAAAAAAAAACAAGAACGAAACAAAACTGGGTTTAACAACTGCTCTGATGTGATTTTCTAATGTTAGCCCCACATCAACTTTGACCCCCAGGTTTAAAATAGTTGGACTGATATACTGGACCAAGGAACCAACATCAACGTAGGATGTCTTAGTGGAGCTTTCAAAGACCATCACCTCAGTTTTCTCAATAAACTTTAAAAAGTTCACATTAATTTACAATGAATTTACAGTAGATTTACAATAAAATAAAAAAATAGCCTACTGTTGATCTTTCAGAATACTCTATGCACCCCATGGCTTTTTATTTTTTTTTATTTTTTTTTACAACAACTAATCATGTCAACGTACAGTTAATTGGTATTTCATGCCAGCGGCAGTACACAACCAGATGCAAAGCTTGGTTAGCAAAGCATACATCAGCAAAAAATGTACTTTTACACACAAATAAAAAGAACACCTGCAGCAACTGGCTACAAATTAAGTCAGCAATTAAATTGTTTTTGTTGAGCAGAAAACTTGCTCAAAAAAGACCAGTTTAGCAGCTTTTATTTATCTGATCAGCTCACTCTAAAGGCTTTGCATCTAACATCCTAAAGCCAGGAACTTGCATGTACGGTAGCTGATTATTTTATGTAATGTACTGAAAGTCAACATGAGGAAAAAAGGCTAAACAAAATCCAGCTGATGTGCAGTGGACGACCACTGATGCATATGGGCAACCTCTGATGAATGGATCCAGATGTTCGCACGCTACCAAACGCTCGTGTCATTTTAGTGGCCTTGTCCAAACAGCCCATTAAAATCATCACGGATCATTAAACTTCCACTAATTGCCAAACTATTTAGCACCCAGACATCATATGACCTGGTATCAGAGGCATACTCATAATACTCAACACATGATCAGGATGTCTAATGAGTAAATGAGCATCATCAGGCCTATCTGAGCAGCTGCATGTGGTACAAACCAGTAAAAAACAGCAAGCGAACTGGGCTCTTGAGGTGTAGTTTTCAAGCTTTTGTTATTTATATACAGTATATGAAACCAATACACCTAAGGAAAACTGTGCAGGCACAAACACAAACCTGTTTGTTTGCAAATCTTTAGGGATCCATGAATGTGAGCGCTTTCGAGAGAAGCCGCAGTGGCAGAAGGGGCTCCATGTGTTTGTCCAGAGGCAAATAAAAGCAAATTGAAAACTATTAATCTGAACCTCCCTTCTCGTTGGAGTCGCTTTGGAAGCAGAATCTGTTTGGACTGCATATACCGTGGCTTCCTCGCAACTCACATGCACAGGTGCAGAGAGCAGTTTACATGTATGTGGATGGACTCTGCTATCTGCTCGTTCTATACCGCTCTGATAAATTATATTGCTGTGGAAATAAAGTGGCATGTGCACTGGTTGACATGGTATTCACTGCTCCATACTCAGCTCTGCACTTTCAGCCCAGCATCAGTTTAATCACACAGATGTGGTGAAAATGACAGCAGTCCTTGATGGAGAATTCCTTTGTTGTACAATGCAGGGATGCAGAACCAAACTACAATATATCAGGCATGACACTTCATTTCTTATACCACTTTGCTTTCAGTTCAGTGCGGGAAATGTGCTGTTTATTACAAAAATAAAGAATTTTGTAGAGATGGTAAGACTGCTGGCTGAATCTTGATTTGAATGTCACACTGTGTGGCAACCCTAAAATAGTTTAAAAACACATTTGTTACTGGTGCTTTTGCTCACGAGTCTGTTCCACAGACAACTTCCAGCACAGTAAGACTGAATGCGTGTGGGAAATTTTATGTTGAATCAGAAAATGTTTTTATTGGAACGAACAATGAAGCAACAAAATGAATGTGGCGGGAGACAGAAGATTGACCCAAAGAATGGCTGTTAAAGCATGTTTTTTTTTTTTTTTTTGACCTGACACATCAGAGCACATTTTCTAATGATATCAGAAATTTTAAAGTACTTTACCAGTGAGCATTTAAAGGTGAGTAAATCTTTCCTTCTAAATGTATCCAACATAAAGTCCAAACAGTTTAGGCCTTATTTTATTTATATTCCACACAAGCAGCTGGATTATGTAGGATGCACAACAGATATCTGCAATTATGCTAAATTACTAGAAAGTGGAAACTTGAACTGAGAGGATAATTTATTTGTTAACTCAAAATTTAATGAAAAAAAAAAAAGCAATCACTTTACAGAACTGAAAAAATAAAACTGTTTATGTAAACATACATTTTTCCTCCCATCGTACTTAAATAACGGTAGCATAAAATAAAATGTAATTAATTAACCAATTTAAATCCATAGTTCTTTAAGACTGCTTTGTTAAATTACTTTGATTGGTAACATAATTGGTAATTACTGTATCTGTGTGTCTTTTATTTGGAGCGTTTTGTCACATTACAATGAAAAGTCTAGTTCACTCATCACTTATTACTTAAAAATAATGAAATCAGTATTTATTGTGTTAAAAATAAAAGCTAACAAGTGACGGATCAAATTGCAGAGCACATTGTTGATCACACTCATCACAACCAGCAATTGCATAATAAATATGGTGATTTTTAATCCTTTTATTTAAAATGGCTAACGTGTTGTATTATACAGGACTATAATTTATAAACTGTATATTGTACATTATATATTGTACAGGTCTCTCTTGTAAACGAGACCTAGTGACTCAGTGAGACCAACATGTATAAATAAAGGTTGAATTAATTATTTATAACATCTAAACAACCTACAATTATGTTTATTAATTCATCTTTACATGCATTGCTTTGTTGTTACAGCCATCCTATGCATCTATAGCAAGTCGGACAGAAAGACAAAAGATAATAATGTTGTTGCCCGTGTCTGTATGTGTTTATGTGTCTGAGTCACCAAAATGTTTAATGACACTAAGGACAAATTTTAATAAAACTTACAGAAAACTTTCATTGGTTGTTCATCTACAACTGAAATTCTTTGAAGTCGACCCAATTCAAGATGGCCGCCTCAGGTTATCCACATTATCGAACAAAACATGGCTATGCCTTGCTCAGTTTTACATGTATTGTGTTTAAATTTAATGTGTAGAAGCTGAAAGTCCTTCACAACACATACTCTGTGACATATTGCAATATTGCATGAGATTGTGTGCAGTAGTCCCTCGCTACTTCGCAGTTCGTGTATTGCGGACTTGCTCTATCGCAGTTTTTCAAAATAAGATTGTACATGACACACAGTTGGCTGATTGATGGATGAGGCGCACAATCGGCATGGAATTTTTATTTAAAATAAATGATTTTTAATTATTTAGCATCTGCTGCACCTTTGTGCAGCCCAGAGTGGCAGAAAAAGCTGCTCCTGCAGCTTTGTGCAGCCCATTCCTCAGGATAAGCTTTCTGCTGCAGCTGAACAGCTGATCAGATGTTCAGCGTGCAGAATGGAGAAGTGGGCGTGGCCAAAAACGCTTTCAGGTGGCAAAGAGCAGAGGAGGCCGGGAGCTGAAATCATGACATTCTGTGCTCTTTTAGAGCATTTAGAGCTTAGAAACATTGTTTAGAATATTGCAAGAGTGTGGGAAGGGTTTAAAACACCTCAATATCAATAAATAATAAAATAAATTACTACTAAGTATTTGTACTATTCCTACTTCGCAGTTTTTCACGTATCGCGGGTCTTCAGTGTACGGCTCCCCCGCGATAAACAACAAACTACTGTATAGTGTTATTTTTGAGGTATAAACTAAAACTATTACAACTCTATCAACATAAGATTTTACTCTAAAAGTCTGTCATAAAAGATGGAGGGTGATACGCATTGCTTAGTAAAATCTTTATTTTCACGAGAGAGCTATATAACCAATACAGTCGTGTGTAGAAATGTCTAAATAAACTTGTATGTTATCTTAGAAATTTTCTTGAAGAAAAAAAAGTCAGGTTTATGACCTAGATGGACATACATAAATAAATAAATAAATGGTCCCTCCCTTTTACCTCTAATTGATAACAGAAATGCAATATTTTAATTCAAAAAGTTTCAGTGCAGCAACTTTGTTGCATGGTTCTTGGACATTATATTTTCTTCACAAAAACAAAAAAACGCAAATTTATCTTGCAGGTATTAAAAAAAATTGACAGGCAGCTAAAATGAACAGGTGAGTTACACATAGGTCCACCAGCCATCGGGGGGAAAAAGTGCACATTTCAGACAGGAGTCGATTGAACAAAACTATGTACAATGGCAGGTGCAAAACTAAAGAACTTTTGTGTTTTTCTGCTGATTGCCAGAGGCGATCTTCTTTAACGTTGACTGCCAGCTATCCTCCTCTCTGAAGCACTTGCAGCATCTCTTTGAGAATCAAAAACCATTTTCTTAAAGTACAGCTGGACAGGTTTGCTGTCCAAAAAAAAAAAAAAAAAGAGTTTGAGTGACTGAGCAAGAGAAGAAAGGTGGACAGCTGAGAGAGCGGCTGCTCATGGTAAACCTTTATATTATCGTTTCCTGCAAGTCCACTCGTTTTCTTTTCTAGGTCAAGGTTTTCTTTATTGTCATTAGCATCTCATGTGGTACATGTGGTGGAATGAAACTGTGTACACAGGGTCCCAGTTACATCCAAGAAAAATATAAATTGTAAAAGAAAAAACAGTAATACGATCTATATGAACTAAGAAATATGCTAAAACACTTAATAGTACTAAAACAATACACCGAACAACAGCAGCATGAACATGAGTCTGTGTGAGCAGATGGAGTAAAAATTCAAATTTATCTGTTTGTCTATTTTAAGTAGAACTCATGTCTATGTATGTATGTATTTATTTATTTGTTTATTTTTCCTTCTTTCAATTTCCACCTGCAGGTTAGAGTGTTCTCATATATTCTAGATAACTGTGATTCTAGTGTCAAACTATGCTCTTTGACTTCTAAATAAATAAAGTTTTGTTTTCAGTCTCTCCTGTCTGACTGTTAAGGCTGACTAATATTGTTAAAACATCATGACGTACGTGTGGATGTCACACTGTGCAAACTCAATTTTATAAAATATCTATTTGACGTTAAATAGAAATGAGGCACTGATGTTATTTTTTTTATTTTAATTATTTGATATGAACTTTTAAAAAAGAGAGGCAGGCAAAATACAAAAAAAAGGGACAGCTGACGATGTGCTTTCGGCTAAAAAAAGATAACTGCAGCAGCTGAACAGTTTTGACACAACTTATTTATTATAAACTGTTCATGGTCTTGAGAGCTATAAATTAGCTATGGAAAACCTTTGTCACTTTGTCGCAAAATAAATATGCCAGGTAATACAGGACTGGCTTCTGTGTCTACCGGTTGTGTTTATACATTTCTATTTCCACTTTGTTTTTTTCTCAAGTCAGTTCAAGTAAAGCCATTATAAAATGTTGCCAACTACCAAAAATGTACTTTATTTACAATATTATGTTGATAAGTGATTAATTTGGAGGTTACATGCTTACATTTGGTTTGATGAGAAAACAACACACATCATTACTCACCAACACACACACAGAGAAGTTTCAGGAGTGGACTGAACGCGTTCATATAACAAAGAGGACTTGGCTCAGATCAATCCACCACAGCACTCAGTCTGACCACACATAGCGTCAAAGTGGACCCAGTCAATATGAACTCTTATTTCAGGAAAGTAAAATGGTCACACTTAATTTAAGCATTAAAAGCACACGCTCATGCTTGTGTAGTCACCCATGTTTTTCCTTCATTAAATTTGAGAAAGACTTGTGTGAGCAGCTCAGTCACACACACTTTTCTCAATCTACATGAGAACAGATCCAGTGAATCTATTGGCCTTTTAGGATTTTTAGGAAGTTAAATACAAGGGATTTTTTTTTAAAGCTAGAAAAAAGCTAATGATGTCCACAGGCTCTTACCAGGATGTAAGAAGATTTTTTTAATTAATTTTTTTAAGTTAAGACGTTTGAATTGCTCAGTTTTATTTTACACAGACAAATGTATGGAAATAGCTGTTTAAGAGAGAGAATCAAATTCACAGTACTGATTAAACATTTTAGGTTTACAAAGGATAAAGTTTTACGTAACAACACAAATCTCTGAAAGTTTCAGATAAAACAATCGGCTGCCGAGTTTACGTTCTTTGTTCTCTTAAATTTAGTTATGTTGTCTACATATTATGCACAGCTGCACTATAAAATGATAAATAAATATGTATGCAACATAAAAGGCTGGTTCTAGTAAAGAAAACTGCACTTAATTACATTGTTTTCTTTAGGAAAGACACAAGACCAGATGGAGGTTTGCAACTTAGACATTGACTGCAGAAATAAGTTAACAGTAGAGAATACTTGAATTAAATATGTGATAAAAAGTTACATTGTTTTCTTCTACTAAAATATCTCAGAAAATATGCTAAAATGGATGTGAATTAATTACTTTCTTTGATAAGTGTTCTCAAGCATAAAATATTAGTTCACAACTGGAAACATCCTCTATTTACCATACAGTATGATCTCTGAATATTATAACTTTTAAACATAGTTCTAAGTGTAAAAAGGGAGAAAGTGTGTGGAAATTGACAGATTATAACTGGTTGGCTAATGGAAGTTGAATTAATGGGTAATAAATGGGACGTGACATAAAATAAATGGACAGCCATGTATTGTGTTTTGCAAAGTTAGTAACTGTGGATGTGAGATATCACCACACTGTAAACGCTGCTCTTAGGGAGCTTGATAATCATTGTCAGCTGATCCAAGAGCAGTTAAGAGTGCTTTTGCACTGTAATCCAACACATAAGCCCACCCCACCACCACCACCACCACCACCACACACACACACACAAAAAAGATAAAGCTAAAATGTCTGTGTGTTTGTGGTTACACTCGTATAAAAAAGTGCAAAAAACACAAAGCCATGTCTTTAAAATTCAGGGTGACAGATCATAAAAGGGTTTTAACAAAGTGACTCAGCCTGTAGCCTGAAAGCAGAGATCTCCAACATTGTGCTAGCAAGCACTTGTCAGTAGCTCCTCAAAGTGCTCATAAAAACCTGGAGAAGTCAGTATAGTTTGTTCACCAGACAGATAATTACATATATCCAATCAAATTCATAAATACCCCACCCCCTTCTTACACAAAATTATTATTTTACAATTAGTTGTCAATCAAACAGTTATGTCCATCCATTATCTTTATTTGCTTCTTCCTTTTCAAATCACAAGGGTCACTGTTGTCCTTGTCAGATATTACTGTGCAAGGAACGGGGTACACCCTGGACAGGTCTGCAGTCCATCACAGAGACTCAGAGACAAATGAGAAACAACCATTCACTCTCTCACTCACACCTAGGGACAATTTAGAGTTACCAATCAGTCTAACATGCATGTTTTTGGTCTGTGGGAGGAAACTGGAGTACCCGAAGAAAACCCACGCATGCACGGAGAGAACATGCAAACTCCACCCAGAAAGGCCACCAGACCAGGATTTGAACCGAGGCAACCTATTCGCTGAGGGAAGCAGCTCTACCAACTGAACCACCGTGCTGCCCTTCAAACAGTTACATTGCTGTCAAATTTTAGTCAGTGTTGATATGGAAAGGCAGCATGCAGCTATCTAAATAAGACAAAAAAAAAGTACAATTTTGTTGAGAAACTGTTTGTTTTTTTCCAACAAATATATTCAACAAGTGTGTGTGTCTGATATGCATAGCAAGAGTCAGCAGGGAAAAGATGCAACATATACTGTATTGCCATTTTACCAATATTCCAGCAACTGTCATGAGACTTTCCTCCAGGGTAGCAATCTTTGAAAAGATTAGGTTAAGAACCTACACATCACTTCAGAGAGAACAGTAACTTTTCACAAATCCTACAAAGTCCATGAATACAGCAACAGAAGCTTCATTTAAAGTGTTACATAACCTAACCAAGCACAACAACCAGCACACCGGTAGCCACCATCGCTGAATGGTTTGAAATGTGAATGTTTGTAGGTTTTGAGATGAGTGTTTTTTTCTGGACTGAAATTGAACATGGAGTGCAAGTAAGCCTTAATGTTTATGATGTGAGGTATTCAAGTGGGTATAGGAGTTACACTGTATAAGAACAGAGGTAGATGTTTTTTTTCTTCTCCAAGGCAGCACAGAGTGACGGATCCTGGCGAGTGGAGGGAGCAATTTCATTCACAACCAGGTGTAATGGGGGAGCCAGAGGGTGGACAATGGTGGCCTTGGCCAACAGAAATTAAACCCCACCCACCCCAACTGCCACCCCATTCATTTGAGGAAACTACACCTTTGAACAATATAAAAATTTGAACGTGTGATTTCCTCAAATTAAATGGATGTCTGGTTCAGACAGACAGACAGACAGACAGACAGACAGACAGACAGACAGACAGACAGACAGACAGACAGACAGACAGACAGACAGACAGACAGACAGACAGACAGACAGACAGACAGACAGACAGACAGACAGACAGACAGACAGATAGATAGATAGATAGATAGATAGATAGATAGATAGATAGATAGATATGGTGGTGGCCATCTTAGATTTTGATGTGGCAACCCTGTCGTGCATGGAGGTTATAGGAGGCAGAATTCAAGGGTGCAGGCAGGACTCGGTGGTTAAATGAGAAAGCACTTTAATAATACAAAATAATGCAGCTGTCGAGGCAGCAAAACTCACATTCTTAGAAGACACGTAGAAAATCACAAGGAGCACATAGGAACATGAAGGAACTCATGGTTCACCAGATGATGCCCAGACAATGAATAACAAACACCAAGACACAGACTTATATACAAACACTGACGAGCACTAAAAACAAAACACCTGTCAGGCTCACAGGTGTGGGAAAGAGGAAATCACACGAGGAGGGAACAGGACAGAGACATACCACCAGGGGCACATTCACCACAAACCCAAAATTTAACTGGAAGCTTTCTCATGTCCAGATGCAGCCACACAAAAAAAAGAAGCATATTTCCAATTCCTCCTTTTTGCACAGTAATGGGGGACAAAAAGCCCTTCTCCAATGTTTGGACCATAAATAGACTGTATTTATATAGCACCTTTCCATCTTATCATGACTCTCAAAGTGCTTTACACTACAGTCTGTGTTTTCATTTACCATTCATACATAACTCTACTATTTATCTGCAAAACTAATTGAACAAATCATTCTAAAGAGACTAATCAGAGCTTTATCACATTCATACACTGATGGGACACACATCGGTGGCAATGAGGGGTTCAGTGTCTCGCCCAGGGACACTTTGGCATGTGACTGCTGTTGGATTCGAACCCCCAACTCTTGCATTGGAGGGCGACTGCTCTACACTCAGCCACGGCTGCTCCTATGAAGAGGTTTTGACTGCGACAGCTGAAACTCTGTTCCAGGATCACTAAACGGAAGACGCAAATTGTATTTGCTATTGCTGATGTGCAACTCAGTGCTAAAATTGTTGAAAGGTGAGTGTCTGAGTTATTCGTGGATGTGCTTAAACAGCTGGAATTGGACCTGGACAGGTGCAAATGGATTTCAGTTCAGTGTGTCAAGTCTTTCCGTCCAAGCAATAAACCCCAAATGGCTGTTTTTTTGGTTTTATTTTTGGATGGTGTTTGGTGACTTTTCAGCCAAAGAAGAGTTTTTAACTTTATTCTCACCAAAAACAAAAACCAGGGGAGTTGATTTTAACTCTTATATAAATGACTACTTCATAGCTTAAAAAGTTCCCGGTTGGAAAGCTGGTGAATTGCATTGTTTTGAACTGTTTAAACATTTATGTTTTTTTTTTTTTTCTGTTGTTTGAATGTTCTTCATGCTGACTGTAAATTAAATTTTCCCTTTGGGAAACAATATGTTACCTTAGACCTTAAATTAAGAGTTTTCATTTTTCCTTATTTCGGCGGCTCCCTTCTTCAGGGGTCCCCACAGCACAGAGCAGCCATCTAGGGAACCAGGGGAGCAGATGGTGGGGATTAAGAGCCTTGCTCAAGGGCCCAGAGAGGGGCAAATGAGGGTGGAGGCAGGTGTGAGTGCTTCAACTTTCCCACCCACATTTTGATGTTGTCGGTATGGGGAGTCGAACTGGCGACCTTCCAATCACAAGCCCACCATCTCTAACCTCTGCACCACCACTCTCTCCTTAAATTAAGATAGTAACACAATATTATATATAAATACATAAAGAAATACAAAATGCACATTCATGTAAAATCATCCATCCCACTTCTTCCTTTTTGGATCACATGGGTCACTGGTTCCCATGTCCAGTTGTCACTGTGCGAGGGGCGGGATACACACTGGACAGGTCTCCAGTCCATCTCAGGGACACAGAGACAAACAAGACAAACAACCATCCACTCTCTCACTCACACCTAGGGACAATTTAGTGTAACCAATCAGTCTAACATTCATGTTTCTGGTCTGTGGGAGGAAACCGGAGTATCCGGAGAAAACCAATGCATGCACAGAGAGAACATGCAAACTCCACCCAGAAAGGTCCTGAGACGGGATTAGATCTGGTGACCTTCTCATTGAGAGGCAACAGCTCTACCAGCTGTGCCACCATGCCACCCTCATGTGAAATCAATGATTTTGTAACGTTTTATTGTGAATTGAAGATATGGACGTTTTGTAAATGCTCAGATAAGCCTTTTCCTGTGGTTTGGGTTAAAATAGTTTATGAAAATAAATGTTGCAAAGCACAAGTAGCACTTGGCCATTTATAGATTGGTAAAGTAGCTCTCAAAAGAAAAAAAAGCCCTGATTTTAAGCAAAAGAATAAAGCCTATAAAGCCTACAATAAAACTGATGTAAGGATGGAGATACTTAATAAACAACATAAATATGATTTAATACAGCAGCAGCTCAGTGCATTTGTCAGGAAAAAGCAGCACATTCCCAGGGCAAATTCTGTCAGTCTGGTTAAAAAAAACATTTGGAAATGTCAATAAATCTTTCACCTTTAGGCATTTTTTTTTAATACTCAAACTTAGCTCTCATGCTGCCCCACCTTAAAAAGAAAGTGTAATAAGTCATGTGTCAACAAAGTTTTTTTTAACTCCAACTGATGCACACTTGTCTAATGAGGTGAAAGGTTGCAACCATCTCAGTGAAAGACACTTCCAGAAAACCTCTCATTTATTATTGTCTGCCATCGAAGTCAGAGCGAACGTATTTGATTCTGTTTGTGTGCAGGCTTGTGTGTTTTTCGTCAGTACTTTTAGCAAAATAGCTCATAAATCACTGAATTTATTTTAATAAAACCTTTGCAAAATCCATTGAAGAAACAATATTTTGGGAAAATGATATTTGGTGGGAGTGATGGCGCAGAGGTTAGAGAAGGTGGGCCTGTGATCGGAAGATTGATGGTTCAAGCCCCATACCAACATCAAAAATGTGGGTGGGGTAGGTGAAGCACCCAGACCTGCCCCAACCCTCATTCGCTCCACTCTGGGCCCATGAGCAAGGCCCTTAACCCCTCAACAGGTCTCTCTTGAAAATGAGTTATCGTAGATCATTGAGACTACCTCTATAAATAAAGGCTAAATGAAAAAAAAAAAAATAAATATATATATATATATATATATATATATATATATATATATATATATTTGGGGAAAAAAGGCTACAGTTCCATCAGTGTTACAGATATTGAGCTAAAATTTGACTGGTGGGTGAAATATTTTCCCTCAAGCAATGCTAGCCTTTTAATGTCATTTAGAAACTTAAGGGTGATGTCAGAGTTAATGATGATGATGAAAAAGACAGGACATGTACAGATAATCCATACTTATCATCACCCAGAGACTTCACTTTAAAGGATATGGGCTGGAGACCATACGGATGCACAAACTGCGAGGACACGTTGTTTGTTTAAGGCAGAAGAAGACCACAGGGACCAGCTCAGGATAGGGCACAACTAACACAGTGGTGTCACTGCTGCCATCATCCTCATCATCTCCATCATCATCGTCATCATTCTCCCTCTCATGCTCCACTACAACCTTCTGTTCCTTCTCCTCCTCCTCCTCTTCCTCAATTCTCTCTTCCAGAATAATCTGTTGCTCCTCCTCTATGTCTTCGTCTTCTGCCTCCGTTTCCTCAGTGCTTTGGTGGGAGTAATGGGAGGGCCTACAGGGGGGTGAGGAGGAAGCGGCACCATTGTGGCTACCCCTGCCTGTGGCAGTCGTCGCCCTGGAGATTGTTGGTGCTGACGGTGTTGTCGCTGTTGATGTTGGAACACCCGGGTCCTCCTCCTCCTCGCTCGTCATGGCCATCCAACAGTCTGCGATGAAAGAAACAAGACAAATAAAG
Source organism: Nematolebias whitei (assembly GCF_014905685.2). Classification (NCBI taxonomy): domain Eukaryota; kingdom Metazoa; phylum Chordata; class Actinopteri; order Cyprinodontiformes; family Rivulidae; genus Nematolebias; species Nematolebias whitei. Next base: position 21,025,893 of record NC_056513.1, read on the forward strand.
AGAAGAGTTCAATGGCAAATGTACAAAAGCAACTGATCAACATGAAAAGCATACAAAAAGAATTAAACTATTACAATAGAAATCACAATTTTGAACCTAAAAGTTAGGCAAAATTTCATCTATTTTCTTTTTCCCACTTTATTTAGGGTCAAGGGGAACTGGTTCCTGTCTCCTGCAGTCACTCTGCAAGAAGCTGAGTACACTTTGGAAAGGTCACAAGTCCTTCAGAGGACAAACACAACAAACACCAGCTCACACTCTCCCACACACCTACGGATATTTTAGTTACCAATCAACCTAACATTCATGTTTTGTTTTGCAGAGAAAATCCAAGCATGCACGGAGAGAACAAGCAAAGTCCCAGAAAAGGCCAGCAACTCAATCTGCGACCTTCTTGCTTTGACAGCTCCAACAACTGCACCGCTGTAGCACATAAGACAGAAGTACCTATTAAACCTTGAAGAGATGCACATTGCCTGTCTCACTGCATGCCAATGTTTTAAAAAGATGTCATAAAGTTTGTCAGCACTCGAATTTTGAATGTGAATTATGTTTAGCTATCCCCTCAACAAATTTTAGAGAAATGGAAACACATACACAAAAGAAATACATCATTACCTGCCATTACTGAGGATAAATTTTATTTTTTATTTTTTATTCTTTCAGCTGTTACCTTCTTCAGGGGTTGCCACAGCAAACTAAGTTGCACGAAGACTTGGCATTTATTTTTACGCCGGATGCCCTTACTGACGCAACCACAAGCCACTGAGCTGCCACAGCCCTCTGTGTGGAGCAGAGAGCTGCTATCTAGGACACCCAGAGGAGCAGATAGTGGGGGTTAAGGGCCTTGCTCAAGGGCCCAGAGTGGGACGAATGAGGGTGGGGGCAGGTGTGGGTGCTTCGCATACCCCACCCACATTTTTTATGTTGTCGTACCGGGGCTTGAACCGGCGATCTTCCGATCACAGGCCCACCATCTCTAACCTCTGTGCCACCACTCCCCCTCCAATACTGAGGATAAATATGCTGTTAAAATGCTAAAATACATTTTACAGAAGGGAAGCTAGATAATGAAAGTTCATATTTTCATTTTAAGAACCAGGAAAAAAAGTGGTGAGATAGATCTGTCAAATGCTGAAGCTAGGGCTGGGCCATATAATATCGTTCATAATAATACTGGTAATAAAAACTTGCCTGGGAAAATAAATGATATCATGATATGCTAATTTCAAGATGTCAGTACGTCAGCGTTTGCCCAGCACCGTTAACAGAAGCGCGTCAAACTACCGAACCGAACTGCCCTCCCCCCATCCCCCTGTCGGTATTGGCGTAACGCTAATTAGCTGCGCACAATAAAAGCCAGCTAAAAAGCTCAAAACAAACAACGCATGGCTCGGCTGCATCTCTCCATCCAGCTCTAAACTGGGGGTACAGACAGTAACAGCTCAACTGTCTCTCCCTCCCCCCCACCAGCGCAGCTCAGCTTTTTTTCTCTCCCCCCACCCAGCTCTGGGCTGCTGATGCGGGTGCAGCTCGGCTGGGACCCCCCACTATAAACTGTCGGTATAAACACGCGCAAGTCTGTCTCTTGAGTTCCACAGTCCATGGACCAAGAAAAGAGGCAGGTGATCAAAGACAGAGGATCAGAGAAATGAATCATTCCTGCCGTAGAGGAAGCTGAAACACCACAAGCTTCAGGGTCAGCTGATCACCTTGTTACAAGTTTTGGAAGTTATAGCTTATTTAAAGGCAACATATATTTTGTTACATTTATGCTCAACAGATCTTAAGCTTCGTTTTATTTAGTTATTTTGGAAAACTTCACCTGCACTTTAGTTTTTGTGGTAGATTTTGTTGGTCTATATTTTGTGCAGATGCTTTCAATCTAAATAACAGAAGGATCTTTTTTTTATTTTTATACTTTGAGACTAAATACTTTACTAAATAAAGTAATTTCATTAAAATTAACCCTTGTTGTTTTTTAGTTTTTATATATTACTGCAAAGCAACATAAGTTAATTCTGTCAAATGAATAACTATGATTTCTGTTTTTATTTGTTTGTTATATCACAAATTTTATCGTTATCGTCAGAATGCTCTGAAATATCACAATATTATATTTCAGCCATATCGCCCACCCCTAGCTGAAGCTATAAACTTCCTTTTTGTGTGTGTGAACACCACCCATCCATTATCTTTACCTGCTTTTTCCATTTTGGATCATGGTCACTGAGGCCCATATCCAGCTGTTACTGTGCGAGAGACGAGGCACACCCTGGACAGGTCTCCAGTCCATCACAGAGACAAACAAGACAAACAATCATTCACTTTCTCACTCACACCTAGATACAATTTAAAGTTACCAATCAGTCTAGCATGCATGTTTTTGGTCTGTGGGAGGAAACTGGAGTACCTGGAGAAAGCCCACGCATGCACGGAGAGAACATGCAAACTCCACTCAGAAAGGCCCCCAGTTGGGACTTGATCCGTCGACCTTCTCTCTGAGAGGTAACTGATCTACCAACTGCTCCACCGTGCAGCCCATGTGTGAACTCTTTGTGCTTAAATACAAACTTTGCATCAGACTTGGTTAGACATGAAATGGATTGCACAGCTCTTCACCTTTCTTAACATTTACTGTAAAATTAAATAAATAAATAAAACTTGAAATACAATTTTCGTTGCACAAAATGAGTCCTGATTTTTCATGTTTCAACAGTTCATGTGATTCCAACCTTCAAATGAGTCTTTAGTTTCAGCTACTTTCTGTGTTTTGAATTATTACCAATGACTTCCATACAGAGAGGCTAAAACTTGACTCCTGTCCTGTGGATGTGGCCTTATTGATGTCAAACTTTAGCAGTTGCAGAATGTTCCTTTTATAACAATTAATCTTAAAAACAATAGAATGTTTTTTTTTGTTCCCACTTTACTTTAATCTATATATTTCCACTCAGTTGACTCTGACTGAGACGTTCGTTTACAGCACCACCCTGCTCAGTCTCTGTCATCACTTGTGTTGTTTATAAATGCAGCCACACGCTCAGTTTGTCTGTTTTCATGTAGACATTTTCCAATATCATTTGTAAGACACAGTGACAAGTGATACTTATTTAATCAGATCCTATAAACGTTGCTTATTAATGAGCAGCGAGAGCCAAACAGTCTTAAATTACTAAATGAGTGCTTGTACGGAAATACTTATGACAGTATTAATTCAAAACACAATGAAACACTAAACTAGTGTTTTTATTATCACCCACCATGATAAAAGTAATTGTGTTTTGCCTGTCTGTCTTTGTGTGCATGTTTTTTTTTTTTTTTTTTAATCTGTAATGTTAGATATTATTTTTATCAACCACTGCGTGGATTTTATTGAAACTCGCAGAAAATAACCATTCGATGAATTTCTGAAAATGATAAATATCTGGAGGCAAGCCTATTAAAATGATCTGCCATGGCTAATAAATGTGCAAAATATAGAAATGCTGTGATATTGAGGTAAAGTTTGATTTGTTTGTAGCTGAGAATTATTACACGTACATACTGTGAGCACAAAAAGATAGCATAGATCTGTTTTTAAAACTTCACCATTAACTGTATGAGTCAGTCTTGTCTGTCTGTTAGCAAAATATCTCATTAACCAGTGGACAGATTTTAATGAAGCCACGATAACTTTTTAATATAATGTACATCTGCAATTGATTAACTTCTGGAATCAGTACGATTTGAGACAGCTGTTATAGCCAACTCTGCTTAGAAAGCATAAAAATGTCTGTCACTTATTCAGTTTTACATATATTAAGCTACAAAGTATATTTTGGGTTGTTAGATAGGTGAGAGTTATTCCAAACCCATACTTTGAGTACTATGAATCAATAATATGTAGTAGAAACAAAAGAAGAGGCAAAAGCATTCCTGACATAACTGTGAAGTGCCTGCGTAAAGATTTCCAATGAGTTAACAAAGCACAATTCAAGGAACAAAATCAATCAATAAATAAAGCTACAGTTCAGAAAAGACAACACTGAGTTGTTTAAGGAAAATTAAATTCATGCATTTACAAGTTGGTTTCTGGATTCTTTATCGATGACAGATGTGGGGAAAGTGCTTCAGAAAACATTTGCTAATAATTCCAACAATTTTCTGTCAGGTCATTTGGACAGTTTCTTTTTTTTTTTCTGAAACATTTCACCTTCCATCTGGAAGGCTTCATCAGTCAAGGAAACACACAACACAAAACTGATTCTTCCCCCAAACAGCTTACTCCAAAGTAGAACAAACCAGTTATATTGGTGCTAAGATGGTGTCTTTGGCACGCCCCCTCCTCTGGTGCCGGCTCTCTTCCTCATCGACAGTCATGTCAAACTGTTTTGACAGCTGTTTGGGGGAAGAATCAGTTTGTGTTGTGTGTTTCCTTGACTGATGAAGCCTTCTGGATGGAAGATGAAACATTTCAGAAAAAAAAAAAAAAGAAAAGAAAAGAAACTATCCAGATGACCTGACTGAAAATTGTTGGATTGTATACCTGGATTATTGAGCATGGACTTTTTTTTGGTTTTGAAGTGATTTTCGACAAGGAAGAGGGCCGGCACCAGAGGAGGGGGCGTGCCAAAGACACCATCTTAGCACCAACATAACTGGTTTGTTCCACTTTATAGTAAGCTGTTTGGGGGAAGAATCAGTTTTGTGTTGTGTGTTTCCTTGACTGATGAAGCCTTCTGGATGGAAGGTGAAACGTTTCAGAAAAAAAAAACTGTCCAGATGACTTGACTGAAAATTGTTGGATTGCATACCTGGATCATTGAGCATGGACTTTTTTTGGTTTTGAACATAAACTTAAACTATAGTGGACGCTGTCACTAAATTTTCTGAAAATCAAAAAATTTAAGGACTTTCTATTCTAGTAGGCCTACATTCAATTATTAATATTTTGGTCTAGAGGGCACAATAATGTGACTGCAGTAAAATGGCTCTAATCAAATCTCAAAGGAGACCAAATTAAACAAGTGAACCCCCAGTGACAAAATATTTCAAGTGTTTTAGAAATATTTCAAGGGTATCCAGCCTCTGCACAGCTGCAGCAACATGACTCCTGAATTTTATCTCAATTATGAAACATGTTTTGTCTGTACTTGATTGCATTTAAATGTTCATCCCCTTTCTAAAATGTCTGTAACATCTTGACATCAAAAGACAAATACTATTGTAGGGGAACACCTCACCTCAGAAAAAGGGGGCACCACCCCTCAAACAAACATCATTCCTGTGTTTTGTGTTTGAAACTGTTTAAGATAATATTTGTTCATTCTGAATGAACAGACATAATTTTACAAATATTGTCTCAGCCCAAAAACATCCCAAGTTGACATTATTGTAATTTAAATAAATGTTATTGTGTTAACGTCACTAACCCAATATTAACTCATTTCCCATGAAACTGAGAGATTGTTTTAATGAGAACTTTTGTTCAACTGACCTTGGAGTTTCTAAAACATTCAAACGTGTTACGTTTGATATATTCCCTTATCGAAAAGGAGTACTTTTCTCAGACTTGCTCCGACGGGAAGATGGTACAACAAAGAAAGGGCCTTTGTTTGTTCAAATTGACATTCCCTTTCCAGGAGATGGACAGTCAACTGCAACATCTCTGTTAAAGCACTGCATGTTTTAAGTTTATTTCTAAAGATGTCTTTTTTTTATTTATGAGAATGTATGTTTTAAGTAATATTTATTTAAGAGTAATATTTTCTCTTTTAAAAAAGGAAACTTTGGAGGCAGAAAAAGAACGTAAGATTTATAAAACAAGGCCAAGAGTTTAGGACCACCTCTTCACAGAGATTGATCTTCATCTCTGTTCTAACACAGAGTTAAGTTTCACTTTTAAGAAAAACTCCAAAGCCTTCACACTGGAACTGAGAGAAGAAACACTTCTTCGCACTTGACCTCAGAGCGAGAAGAAGCACTTTCAGCAGACGACTTTCGAGCAAACTTCAGAGAAAAAAAACAACTCATACTTCCTAGAGAGACATCCTAGGAAGAAAGAGAGCGAGAAAAAGCACCTTTCTCAAGACGTCTGAAGACGAGATACGGGACAAAAAAACTGAACAACTCTGTTTGCTGGCGACCCTACATCCCAATAAACTTATCAGACAAACTTAGCTCACCTTAGGTCGTTTTCACACCAGATAGTTCCGTAGACTCGGTTCGGTTCGGGACCAACATTCATGACCTTTTGTTTACATTTGAGCTGGTGCGTTTGCATTCACACTGCACTGTGCAATCGAGACAACCTGTTGAACCAACCTATTCCCCCACTCGCCTGTGGGGGCGCTGCACCAAGAACTACTGAAAGAAACGACACAAAAACCTCTGAAGACACATCTTCTTTTTCTTCTGTAAATAAAAAATAAAAATGAAGTGGCATCAAGTTTTAGCAGTTTTAAGAGTTATATTTTGTCATTTTTCAAAAATGGACTTAGCATGAGCAGAAGATGAGACAGAAGACCATGGAGAATATTGTTTTTCCACACAAGGCAGCTGACGACTCCATATGAGGTCAGAGAAATGCGTGTTTGTTTGTCCTGCAGAGCGGGGTCTGGTCTGTTTACATTCACACTGTACTCGAACCGCGCTGGAGTTCTCTTCTACCGGACCGAGACCTAGGTTTTAGCCCGGGCCAGAGTTCGCCTTTTTGTTCCATGACAGAGTTCGATGGCGCGTTCACACCTCCCCAAACGAACCGGACTTTCTAGGAAAATGAGCTAGAGTTCGATTAAAGCGGACTAAACAGGGCTAGTGTGAATGCACCCTTAGATACAATTTTAACCACTTCACAAAAAGAAATCAGTCCTAAGTCTGCCTTTTTAGTTTCAGTACTTTTACTCATCAATTAGACCTTTGATTCAAAGACATTTGATATTCAGTTAATTTTGTCATGCATAATTTTCACCATATATATCACAGATTATTATTTTTATAATAAATTACATAAAAATCAGCTGAATTTGTGATTATTTTGGCATATCTGTGTATTAATTTATTTGATGCCATTTAAACATGAGAAAATAATTCACATTCAATTTATATTATTTTGGGGTAAATAAAGACTGATGTTCCTCTCCAAGAGCGAGGTGGTGCCCAAACAACAAGGTTGTTTGCATAATACATGCATATCTTATGAGCTTAACTCAAAGCTGATAATCAAAACATATATTTACACCCCATATTGCTACACTATTTAACATTGAAATAAACAGACTTCTGGTGCTAAATAAGGGAAACTACTGAAACATATTATTTTTAGTGTTTGTTATGTTATGCGTAGCACAGAAACTGAGTCATTTGATGTAAAATTTGAAACTAAAACTGAAACTAAAGAACAAAAAGACAATACACAATGTGCTCAAACTGTTACGTTTTCACATAAACAAAAAAAAAAAAAAAGCAATTATTGGATGTAAACATATAGGATGTTGATTGAAATTTAAATATTGAAAAGTTTAACATTATTTAATAACTAGAAGAAAAAAACACAAATCAGTTCAGTGGTTTAATTTGACACATCAAAAATAACACTGAGTAATAAAAATAAAGGGTTGTTTTGCTCAAGGGCTTTATGTGCAAAACAAGTTTTCTTGAAAAGATGTTTCCTTGTAATATTGTCAGACATCCTTTTATATATTGTGATGTTTGACATCATTTCTTACGTTCGAAATTTGCATTAATGAAATCTGTAGCACCTTCTAATGTCTGCTTATATGCTGTTTTTTTTTGTTGTTTTGTTTTGTACTTGGTAAATAATAGATATCCAGCTGTTCCAGCAAATATTAATATTTTCAGTGCAAGAAATATAATAAAATCAACATTTATTCTGGGAGTCAGTTTATGCAAGATCATGAGGTATGATGTTTCCAGCTAGGATCTGGTGTGTTGTAATCATTTGCTGCAACATGTGAATCAATTATTTGATTTTATTTCAAATGTTTATAAAAAAAAATTGATGTTTGAACACACAATGTGACAGTAAAAATATCCTTCTGAATCTAATATTTTAGTTTTTTTTTATTCTACAGTGAATGAAAACAGGAAATTCTGTATCAGTTTTCCAGAAACAACTATTCCTATTCTATTTTGTACTTAAAGAAAATCTTATTAAACATGAATCTGTGCAACCATTGGCTCATAAAGGTTCTTTTAAAAAGCAAAGAGCAAGAGCAGGTGGCATATCACTCCTCATTAGGGCTGGCTGAATGAACTAGCTGTGTTTACTGTCTGCATTAACAATCTCTTTGGCTTTACTGCCATGTGAGCAGTTGATGTGATATGTCCTTTACAGTACGATTCTTTTAATGTTAACAAAAGGTTTCAAACTTTTGCTTAACTGAGGGGCTTTTACAAGCCTGACTTTTGTGTGTATGTCTAGACTCTAGAGCACAAAACAACAAGATTTGCACTCCTTTACTATTTAGAGAGATCAATCCATTTGTGGATCGAAGGCTACAAATCACATTTTATAATTTTTTTGAGTCTAAGGAAAGCATGACTAAATGGAAAAACTATTCAAGGCCATGGGTCCTGTAATTTTGTCTGAAACAACGTAAATATAAGGATTCAGATTTCTCTTTAACTACCTGGAGAAGAGCCCTTTTCATCAAAAATTACAGATCTATTCACAACTCAAAATCAGAATAAGCTTTATTATCATTGTACCGAAATACACTGAGATTATGTTCATACAGTCGACCAAAAGATGGGTGGAGTGCACGTTGCTGCTGCTCTTAAGAGGCCCCTTATTATTTCAGATAGGAAAAGGGAAAAAGGCCATGAGGAGAGGATAGTGGTTTTACAAAAAAAAATCTCTTCACATCTTGTCCTTATCAGGACATGATTTAAGATATAAAAAGAAAAATCTACCAGCAAGCAAATTTATAGACACGTTACATATGCATTTGATGACAAGACAGTGATATTTGTCCATGAAGAATTTCCAATAGCCCCTACTCCTGTTAAGATGTTGGTGTCAGTCAGTACAACTCCAAAAGCATTCATAGAAGTTATTGGGGGGGGGGGGGGGGGGGTGTTTGCGATAGGCAGAGCTTTCTTAGTTTACACATATCCCAGGAGAAATTTGATAAGTCGGCCTGCTTCAAGGCCACATGGGGGAATCAGGTTCAGATAAGCCACAGTTGTTAATTTTTTTCAGGCAGACTGTTATTTCTTGTCAGCGTTAAGTTCTGCTGGTACTTTAAATTCAAAATGGCCAGATTAGTGGGCATTCCACTGGTCCATGCTTATTAGCTCCCTCCAAGGTAATCACCAACATGCTGACAAGTCCCAAAGCCACAAGTGGAATGCAATTCTTACAAATCGCTTCCATCTTATGGTTTAGCTTGTAAATCAGCTGATTTTGAGTGCTTGAAGCACGACCCAAACCTGCAGACAGGGTCAGCAGCTTTACCATGGCCAACACTGCTGCCGCCGTATTATTTAATAGATAATAACATAGGTATCTGCTGGTGCCAAAAAGCAGAAACCCCGCTATCATAATTTCAATATATTTGGCATCCTCCTGAGACAATACGGAAAGGCACATCAGATCCATGACGTATCCTGATGCGTGCATCTCAGCAGGACATGAGGGTTCTCCAGGAACATGTCGCTTTGTTGAAATAAATAAATAAATGTATTGATTGCGATGAAAGTCCAGCTGACCAACTCCATGACAGTAGTTTACCTTTTGGAAGATGTGTAAATAGGAGCTCTGATACACAAGACAGTGAACAAAAAAGCAGGAGGAGGGTGGGAGATGGAAGAAATGTGTTTGTCTTGCAGGAGAGTGAGCAAGAAAAAAAACTGACAATAGAGTTAATAAAGAACCGTTGTCTTAATTTCAACTGAAATCACTGGGTACAGGAGAGAAATGTTGTTTCTTACTTTTTGGTGAAGATTCTCAGTCATCCAGCTCATGATCAATCCAAAAGAAAAAAAGGTTCTAAAACAAAAACAACTGGACTTCTGTTCTGAAGCTTAAGACGTTTCACTTTCCATCTGGGAGGTTCTATCAATTCAAAAATGAAACCTTTTTGAATTGATAAAACCTCAAGTATAGGAAGAAAAACATCAGCGTCAGAATAGAAGTGCATTTCTTTTTGATTTTTTTATACTTTTTTTTTAATTAAAATTATGCGCTCCAGTTATGAAGAAAAAATGTTTTGCAAATCAACCTGGCTTTATGTCATTAATTGTACCACCCCCATAATAAATTATGAATTATAATTGATTAAATATATGTTTTGATAAAATGGAGTTCAGTTACACTAGCCACACACAGATTTGATACCTGCCAGACCTGTTGAATTAAGAAATCACTTAAATAGGGACATTATCCACAAATGGAGAAACCATGGAACAGTGGTGAACTTTTCCAGGAGTGTCCAGCAGACCTACATTACTCAAGTAAGTCTACCCAGTAGGCTTCAAACAAAGACAGACAACATCTAAATCTCTACAGGCCTCACATGTTTCAGTTAAAATCAGTGTTCATGATTCAACAATAAGATAGACATCGCCTATTGGGCAAAACTGGCCACCATCTGAGAGTCCCATGGTGAAAAAAACAGACTAAAAACGACACAAAGGCCTGTCGCAACAACATCTTGATGATTTTACAAATGACCTGTGGGCCGATGACAAAAGTGAAGGTGAGCATGTTGTTACATCTGGCTTAAAAGTAAAATTGCATTTCAGAAAAATAACATATAACTGATTGCCAAACATGGTGGTGGTAGTATGATGATCAGGGTAAGCTTAGACAAATTGTCATAATTGAGGAAACTGTGAATTTTCTTCTTTACCAGGGAATGTTGAAGTTCAAGTTCAAGAATCTTTATTATCCCTAAGGGACAATTTGTTTCACAATCAGTAGGTACACAAAATATCCATACCAGACAAGACATACCAATCATTACAATAACAGTACATAAATCATCTCTGTTCATTGAGAAGTCTGATCACTACAGGGATGAATGAGTTCTTCAGTCTGTTTGTCGTACATCTGGGCAGCAGATACCTGTGTCCAGATGGAAGCAACCTGAACTCACCGTGGAGTGGGTGATCAGGATCTGCCAAAATCAGCCTGACCTTGTTCACTGACCTCGCCTTGTGTAGGTCAGTGAGGTTCTGTAGGGCTATGCCGGCAGATTTGTTGCACATTCTGATAATCCCCAAGAGTTTGTTCCTGTTTTTGCAAGTCAAAAATCCAAACCAACAGATGAAGGTAAAAGTTAAAAGACTCATTAAAACATGAATTAGACATTCAGATAAAAGTAGAATCAACATTAAACCCATAGAGCTTCCAATGAAAATACATTGTCTGGAGGGCCTTCTTACAAAGTGAGTTCACAAGGGGGGTCAAAGGTCAGTTTGTCATCAAGAACATCCATCCATTATCTTTTACCCGCTTCTTCCATTTTGGGTCATGGTGGTCGCCGGTTCCCATGTCCAGCAATCACTGTGCAAGGGGCGGGGTACACCCTGGACAGGTTGCAAGTCCATCACAGGGACACATAGAGACAAACGAGACAAACAACCATTCACTCGCTCACTCACACCTAGGGACAATTTAGAGTTACCAAACAGTCTAACATGCATGTTTTTGGTCTGTGGGAGGAAACCGGAGAACCCGGAGAAAACCCACGCATGCACGGAGAGAACATGCAAACTCCACACTGAAATGCCCCTGGACAAGGATTTGAACCAGGGACCTGCTTGCTGAGAGGCAGCAGCTCTACCAGTTGTGCCACCGGGCTGCCCTCATCAAGAACAGTTCGCAGATATTTATACTGATGCACCACCTCAACAGCTTTACCAATAATGACCACAGGAGCTGTAACTGAAGCATCTTTCCTAAAATCAATGACCATCCTCTTTGTCTTAGAAACATTTAAATTTAAAACGGAAGACACAACATTCAATGAAGGTGCTGACCACAGGCCGGGGTCTGGGCCATTACTGTATGCAACTTCAACCCTGGTTGAAGGAGAAGGTTAAGCCATATGTTCATGACCTTATGCCCGAGCATACTTTGGTTCTGCAGCAGGTCTATGATCTAAAGCACAACAAAAGAAATCCACCACAGTCATGTGAAAAACTTGTGAGTCATTGCAAAGATTGTAGGTTGGATTGTATAGCTCATTTTCCTCAATAAATGAAATCATCTTTTAAAAATAGCTTTTTTAAATTTTTTTCAAGTTATTTTTATCTAATATTTATTTTGTTTGTTTGTTTTGTTTTCGGAATCATGTAAGATAGGAGAAAACAAAATAAATGTCTAAGAGGGCAAACACATTTTTTCACAGCACTGTGCACATTCTGCTGTCAAACTTTCTGCATCTGATGAAAACATTAATAGCATTTGGCCTTCCAAATTTGGTCAGAAGGTTTAGTAAAACTATCAACAGCAACTATCAGTATAAAGGTTAAACAAAACACCCATCTGGACCTGGCGCCAGAGGGCTGGGCTGGCTGGGCTGGCTGGGCCGGTCCCACCCATTCAGGTATCCGGCCCCACCCTCAAGAAAGATTACATCCATCCATCCATTATCTTTTACCCGCTTCTTCCATTTTGGGTCATGGGGGTCGCCGGTGCCCATGTCCAGCAATCACTGTGCGAGGGGTGGGGTACACCCTGGATGGGTTGCAAGTCCATCACAGGGACACACAGAGACAAACGAGACAAACTCTATCACTCACACCTAGGGACAATTTAGAGTTACCAATCAGCCTAACATACATGTTTTTGGTGTGTGGGAGGAAACTGGAGTACCCAGAGAAAATCCACGCATGCAAGGAGACAACATGCAAACTCACACAGACATTTTCTCTTCATACTACCCTAATTTATGGACTATTGAGAGCACCTGAATATAAGCCGTGCCCACTCAATTTAGAAAGTAAAAAAAAAAAATTGTGTACAGACAATATATAGTCGCACTTGTCTATAAGCTGCGGACATCTACTTAAACTTAAATATATTCTGTAAATGTTTAATTTTCAGAACAGTATCTGTAATAGGTGTGGGCGATATGGCTCAAATATAATATTGTGATATTTCAGAGCATTCTGACGATAACGATACATTTCGTGATTAACAAAAAAAAAAAATCATAGTTATTCATTTGACAGAATTAACTTAACATGGGGGAGTGGTGGTGCAGAGGTTAGAGAAGGTGGGCCTGTGATCGGAAGATCGACGGTTCAAGCCCTGGTACCGACAACATCAAAAATGTGGGTGGGGTAGGCGAAGCACCCACACTTGCCCCCACCCTCATTCGCCCCACTCTGGGCCCAGGAGCAAGGCCCTTAACCCCCATCTGTTCCCTAAACAGGTCTCTCTTGAAAATGAGTTCTCGTGACTCAATGAGACTACCTGGATAAATAAAGGGTAAATGAAAAAAAAACAAAAAAACATGTTGCTTTGCAGTAATATATAAAAACAATTGTTTTTTTTTTAAATTACTTTATTTAGTAAAGTATTCAGTCTCAAAGTATAAAAATAAAAATTAAAAATGATCCTTCTGTTATTTAGCTTGAAGAAGTCTGCACAAAATATAGATCAAGAAAATCCACCACAAAAACTAAAGTGCAGGTGTAGTTTCCAAAATAACTAAATAAAATGAATCTTAAGATCTGTTGAGCATAAATGTAACATACAACAAAATATGTGTTGCCTTTAAATGAGCTGTAACTTCCAGAACTTGACAAGGTGATCAGCTGACCCTGAAGCGTGTGGTATTTCAGCTTCCTCTCTTCCTGCAGGAACGATTAATTTCTCTGATGCTCTGTCTTTGATCACCTGACTCTTTTCTTGGTCTATGGACTGTGGAACTAAGAGACACAGCTGACCTGTGCGTGTTTGTATCGGCAGTTCAGAGTGCCAGTCGAGTTGTGCTCGCACCGGCAGCCCAGAGCGGGGTGGGGGGAAGAGAAAAAAGACAAGCTGCGATGGCGGGGGGGAGGGAGAGACAGTTGAGCTGTCTGTACCCGCAGTTTAGAGCTGGATGGAGAAACGCAGCCGCGCCAAGAGTTGTTTGTTTTCAGCCTTTTAGCTAGCTAGTATTGTGTGCAGCTAATTAGCATTACGCCAGTACCGATAGGTGGATGGGGGAGTGCGCAGTTTGGTTCACTGTTCGGCGTGCTCAGTTCAGTTAACGGGGTGGGGCAAACACTGACATGCTTACGTCATATAATTTGCATATCATGATATCATTTATTTTTCCGAGCAAGCGTTTTTTACCAGTATTATCATGAATGATATGATATGGCCCCGCCCTAATCTGTAACATGGCTGGTTTAAAAAAAATAATACATTAGTTAGTCCTGTTCAGTAATTTCATTGGTTAGATTAAATAAATAAATAAACTTTATTTATACAGGTAGTCTCAATGAGCCACGAGGACCCACCTCCACAAGAGACGTGTCGGGCAGCTATGTGAGTGCCCGGGTGTGAAGAAGCTAAATGTATTGGTGGCATAAAGCTTGTTAGCCTGTCAAAAAAAAAAAAGAAGAAAATCCATGAATTAGCCACAACATTGTTTAAGCCGCAGTGTTCAAAGCGTGTGAAAAAAATAGCGGCTTATAGTCTGGAAATTATGGTATTTCAAATTATTCAAGTTTAATGAGCTCAGTAGGAAATATTATGTCTGCCTAAAAAAAGTTTTTAAAACTCAATTTCTGAATATCCCACTAATTGCTGTCAGATAAAAAAAAAAATCAAAAAAAGTTATTTAAAGCTGACAGAAACAGTCTCATTGTGACTGTTGAACATGGAGAACATACAAAGATATAATGTAACATAAAGAGAATGCAAAGCAAACTGGACATGGTGACAATTTGAGGCTTTATGCTGCAAAAGACCAAACAGAACACACACAATGCCATACCTACACACTTTGAGTCCTCAACAACAAGGCCAGTAGCTAACAGATAGATGTTCTGATGTGACCCAGACTCTCATTAATGATTCTGCTGAAGGCCTAATGGCCCATAGCTTTACTAGGATACTGGCACGTACAAACACATAAAGCCAACAGTATTGCTTTATTTTTTTAATCACAAACTCATTCTGTCTGAGCTATAAAACAGAAATGAGAAGACATATGAGACTGAACTGCCTCTAACAGACCCATACAAACGAATTAATACAACACCAGCATCAACATTACCTTAGTTTAACACACGCACGCACACGTCCAAGTGCAAGCACTAAAAAGTAAACGTGGCAGGCTCATAATGATGTTGGTCAGATGAAAAGTTTTAAAAAGGCCCACCAGAGCCCAGTGCTGCCCCCACAATTCCCTCCTGACATTTCCACCGGCCCTTTGCTCATTGAACTTGTGATATATAAACAAGCTGGCAAATGAGCGCATGTTTCAGTTCACACTGAGCGTGGACACTTACCCCAGTCAGAATCTTATTATTAAGCTGTTTAAAAGGAGGTGAGGAAGACAGTTGCACTAAGTCAGACGTTTCATTCCCTGCAGATGAAGCAATGTGTTTTTTAATGGTAACACAATCAAAAGCAACCGTGTTTTTTTTTTTTTACATCTTTACATTAATGAGCCACTAGCAATAAGAAAGCATTGGAAGATGATTAGAGAATAATTTTGTGTAACTTAATTTATTCATCCAGCTGTGTGGAACGTAGGCAGCTGATCCGTTCTTCATATCAGGACCAGAATAGGCATTGGATTTTCAAACCACAAGAATGTTATGACGTCATGCAAGTACTTTTGCATGTGCAGTCAAGCTCCACAAAAAAATTATAAGTTGTTTAAAATATGTATCCATTTCATATTCAAAAGGTTAGGTGCTACAGTGCTTAAAGACTTTTTTCACATTCAGTTATGGCACTAATGAGACTTTCTTTAAAACCTTAAATGAGTGCCAAAACATTGATGGGAAAGCCTCCTTAATGTTTTTTTTTTGTTTGTTTTTTTACAGAAAGAACACTTGTGAATGTGACTTATCTAAAAGGAAACCTGACATCATCTATCTAACTACAAAAACCCTGGACAAAAGAGGTACAGAAAAAAAATAAATATATATATATATATATATATATATATATTCATTGATTCACTTGTAGACTGAGTTTCCCTTGAGCTATAAGTAAGTTTACCCATCCATCCATCCATCCATCCATCCATCCATACACCCAGACAAGCAAGACAAATGATAATTCTCATTCTTACACACAGCTTGAGATAAGCTCCGCCCTACGCATCATTATCAACATGTACTTGTAGCACTAACAAAACTTACAAGATCTTGCAATATCATGTGACTTTGCACATATTGTTTTACAAAGTATCCTGATGCATGCTTAATAATCCAGTTTTTGTTGTTGTTGTTTTGCTTTGTTTTGTTTTTTGAATGTCCAGAGGACCAGACTTCACTTCACACTTCACCACTTGCTCAAGCCGAGATCGGATGCTTCCCTCCCGTCCCTCTCTGCTTTGCTGCTCTGTCTGTCTGTGAAACTGCTTCTGAGACTCTGAGACTCTCTTGCATTTCTTCCGAACCATAATTATGGACTTGTTCTGACCAGTTGGTCCCTCAACTCAATTTACAACATTTCTTCAAGAGAAGACAGGCTTTAGGCGAGCCGATTTACCCTGTTGGCACGTACGCAGCTGGATATCTCATCGACTGGAAGACTTGATGATGTGTCTATCTCTGCTGCCATCTGTGGATTTTAAGGACGCATATTTAATTGGATTCACGATAACCGGTTCCTGCTTTTTGGATTCAGCTGGTCCTGATATTTATCTACAATCAAGGAAGTCGTCAGCAGCAAATTTGGACCCGATCACGCTGCTTGCCTTTATGAAGGTTTGGTTTCATGTCTCGAGAACCCGGACTAAAATGCTTTGGGCTGAATGGATCAGATCTTGGGGATTTTTACTCAGACACGTTTCCATCGGTGTTGGCCATGTTATTTTGGACATTTCAGAACCGAGTGGACCAACACAGACTCAAGGTAGATATCATTAAGTTCTGCCTGTCCCCGAAACAACTGTGTGTTTATCTAAATTTTGGTCGCCTTGGTGTCCTTGAAGGCCATCTTATCTAAAGTCACCTGGAGAAAATGTGATCTGACGCTCACCACCCCCCTCCATAAGGAATTTCCAACTGATAACCAGATGAAACCCCACTGAAAAAACTTTGTCATCATTTCAGGACTCTTGGATACTCAGGGGTTATTCTTGGCCATTCCTTGACATACCTCGAGAATGTTTATGGATCTCACCGGAGGACATTGACTGATTACAGTGACCTCGAGAGCATCTGTAGACGTTGTTGACTGGTCTCGTCTCTTCCTTCTTCCTGCTCTGCAGAATGTCTATGTAAATATGTGCTTGTTTGTGCGAGGCGGTTTTTCAATATTAGGGGTTTTTCTCAGCCAAGAAAAAAGTCTGAATTAATTGCATAATTTGCTTAACGGTTAAATTAAATGTTAATGCTTAAAGCTAGTTGTGCTTTGTTTTTGTGTGTTTTATATGTAGATAAAGCTATGTTGCAACTTCTGCTTGCATAAGTTTTGTCGTTGTTTATTATGATCAGTCAACACCAAACTGATTTTGTACAAAGTGTTTTTCAGGTTGTGTAATGTAAAGCAGAGTTTTACGTCTGTAGCATCTTAGCTACCGCATCTGTATTGCACACCACTAGCTTTGTACTGTTCCTTATTGTGCTGCGATCTCTAAAATAGTTATTGAATAAAGTGTTTACTTATGTAGGTAAACGTAGATGTTTAACAACCTGTTAAATTGCACCAGAATGCAGGAAATGGCATCTACTTTATTCAAATTTTCTGGGGGAGGACCAGAAATCACTGATAACATCTGAACCAAAATGTCCAGACATTTGTTTAAGCATCTCTGGTGTGCAACCATGAAATTAAATATTGGAAAAGTTGTGAATTTTGTGCATATTGTATGTGTCAAATGAGAAAAGAGATGTCATCATGAAATTATTCAGTCTTTTTATATAAAGAAAATGAGAAACATAAATGATAACAGTTCAGATAACTGGCATTAGGAGAAAGTAATCCAGTTTAGAGACTGCAATATGACAGAAAACACATTATAGCTGGAAGGAAAGAAAAGAATGCATAGTTGTTTCCAAGGTGGGTTAACCACTAAGGAATTCCACTAAAAAGTACAAATGGGCGTTTCAACGAGTTCCCAAAGCTTCCTGTGATCACTGCCCATAAAAGGGACTTCTCACACATTTAAAACAATAAGAAACCTTTATCCCTTTAGTCTCGCATCCTGTGTTTATATATTGGTAGACCAGCCTTATTAATTAAATGTGTCCATCAGGGACAAAATGTACTCATTTAATTTGTGGTTGTGACTGAACATCTCTGCTGGTGGTCATCTGTGTAGTCGACTAATCACAGTGAATTTCTGTTTTGGATTTTAGCCACAGGGCATTTTGCCATAGACACCAATTAGCTCATCTCTTCATGAAATCTCAGCAGAAGAGACTGCTGAGCAACAAGAGATGTTTGGCTGCAAAAGCTGTTGAGACAACATTCCTACACTTTTCAGCAATCTTCAACACATCAGCTTTCCCATCTACAACTGTGATGGCATTTGGATTTGGGTTTTTCAGAGATCAGAACTAGCAAATAAAGATTCAGTGATTTAAAAAAAAAACATTTTGATTTTCTACTTGGCACCAAGGATTCTTTCATGCTCATCGTGTATTTCTGTGAGCATGTGTATAGGATAGCCAACCCTGTAGGTGTTGCTGGATAGTTGGCAAGATTTATTGTAGCTACAGTACATGAGGTTTATGTGCACATGTATTTTTTTTATTTTTTTGCCACTTTAAATTTTGACATCAACAGTTCTGTCTATAAGTGCTGTATATATATATATATATATATATATATATATATATATATATATATATACACTTGTATATAAGTATCCCTTCATAGAGTCATGCAGTGAAAAAGTAAACAAATTGTGACAACAGTTGGCAGAGAGTGGTGAAGGCTGCACAGAAGTCTGTCGGAGTCAGTCTCCCCACCATCACAGACATCTACACCTCTAGATGCAGGAAGAGGTCCACCTGCATCATGAAGGACCCCACTCACCCAGCACACACACTTTTTGCCCCACTCTCCTCAGGAAGGAGGTTGAGGAGTGTTAAGTGTAGAACCACTAGACTGAGGAACAGCTTCTACCCTGAGGCTGTTAGACTCATGAATCTCTAACCAGAATGATCACCGCAAAAAAATCGCATTGTGTTGCTGCTGATCTGTTTCATGTTGCTGCTGATCTGTTTCAATATTGATGTGTCCATGCATGTTCATCTGCTCACACAGACTCATGTTCATGTTTGTGCTGATGTTCGATGTAATGCTTTTTTGTTATTAGTGCTTAGTGCATATTTAGTTTATGTTTTTCTTAGTTCATATCTTAGATGTTATTACTGTTTTTTTGTTTTTTTTTAATATATTTTATTGTTGGATGTAACTGGGACCCTGTGTACATAATTTCACTCCACCACATGTACCACATGAGGTGTGAATGACAATAAAGAAACTCTGACAAGCTAATTAATTTATTTATTTATTTTTAAAGATGGTGATGGCTGCCATTGTTCCTGCTCTGTGTATTTTTTTTGCATATAACCTTACTTATTCTAATTTTTTAGCCTATTTATTTTACTGATTGTGTCTTTAAACATATGACAGACAGACAATGGTTAACATAGGGACACGGTATTTGAAATGCATCCCTTGCAGCCCCAATCCATACTCGGCCAGAGCCCCCGAGATCATATGGCGGGCCAACAACCACAATAAAAGATGTGCAAGCCCACGGAAAAAACCCCAGAGGATAAATAGTTGGCATTAGGAACAAGCTGAGGTGCAGAGCTCACAGTGTTAACCTGCCAAGTATCTTACCATTGTCCAGTCACTGGAAAACAAGCTGGATGACCACAGGGCTAAGGTGAAGTACTAGAGGGAATATCAGGACTGCATAAAGTCTGCCATACTCATCATCACAGGCTATGAAGAAACACCCCCAGCTGCAGTTTTTAGTTTAGAAGAAAATAGTTGTTGTTCTCCTACTAATATTTGAAATACATTAATTTAATAACTAAAACTTCTCCATGGTATTTCTGTTTTACTGTATCTATGGATAACATGAACTTTGTTTGTTTTTTGTAATCTATGACTCATGGCACAACCCCTTATATTAATAGGAGTATTTTTTTAGAACCGTGCATAATCTAGATTAAATGAACTTCACTCAAATAAGATATTATGCTCTGATAATATTATCACCACCTAAAACAAAATAAATTAAGCTTGCAACTTTTATTTTCCTGAATAACATGACAATTTCATCTAGATAAAATGTGTAGAGTCATTTTGAAGTGGGTCAGCATCTTCAAATTCTTAGAGTTTTATGTCCGACAAAGCTGCACTTTCCGTGCCTTTTAGACATGTTTAAACATGTCTTCATCACAGTGACATGTCAGATGTTAGTAAATGGAAGCTAACTTTAGACTGTCGATATTTTTCAGAATGGGAACAGTATGTATCATTTTACCGAACTCTGATAAAGTAAAAAAAAAAAAAATAGCATGATGAACAAACATGATATTAAATCAAGTTCAAGATCAAGGTTCTTTTTTTGTCATTCGCATAAAATGTGGTACATGAGGTGGAACAAAATTGTGTACTCAAGGTCCCAGTTACACCCAAAATAGCAAAAAAATAAAGTATAAAAAGAGACAGTATATAAGGATCTAAGATATCCAGATACATGCTAAACAATACACTAAAAGATCTAAGATATACGCTAAACACTAATAATATAAAATAATGCAGTATATTAAAACAGCAACCCGAACATGAGTCTGTAGTGAGTAGATGGGTATGAATGAATACAGCAGCATGAGATAGTCAACAGCATGAGAGCAGCAGCATGAACAATCAGCAGCACAGATAAGTCACATATCACCAGTTGAAGGGGCATTACAGTGATTTTGTTTCTTTTCCTTATAGTCCTGGTTAGGCATTTATGATTCTAACAGCTTCAGGGTAGAAGCTGTTCCTCAGTCTAGGGGTTCTATACTTAATGCTCCGCAAAACGTTAATAAAAATACACTAAGCACTAATAGTACAAAAACAATATGACAAACAGCAGCACAAACATGAGTCTGTGTGAACAGATGAGTACGAATGAACACAGAAACATGAAACAGATCAGCAGCATCTTGAAACTGATCAGCAGCAACATGATGTGATTTTTCACAGTGATTATTCTGATTAGAGAGTCATGAGTCTAACAGCTTCAGGGTAGAAGCTGTTCCTCAGTCTAGTGGTTCTACACTTAATGCTCCGCAACATCCTGCCTGAGAGGAGCGGGGCATAAAGTGTGTGTGTTGGGTGAGTGGGGTCTTTCATGATGCAAGTGGCCCTCTTCCTGCATCGGGAGGTGTAGATGTTTGTGATGGTGGGGAGGCTGACTCCAAAAGACTTCTGTTGACCACTCTCTGCAAATCTTTTCTTTCTGCAGCTGTGCAGCCTCCATGCCACATGTTGATGCTGGAGCACAGGATGCTCTCCACTACACATCTGTAGAAGGAGGTGAGGACTGAGCTTCTTAGACTATCTCGCCTCAGCCGCCTGAAGAAATAGAGTCTCTGATGTGTGAATATGATATAGCATGGTAAAGTTAAATAATTATAACTGTGTTAAAATCGTAATTTATGGGACTGGTGGCTGTTTGGCACCGTTACTGCAAATGTACATAAGCTGTTTCTGAGCGTAGCAAGTTGGTCACCTGACTTAAAACATTTGATGGCTGTTAATGATGATTGATTGTTTTGGATGGGTGAGTGGGATCCTTCATGATGCAGGTAGCTCTCTTCCTGCATCTGGAGGTGTACATGTACACCTGTTTGCACGTGTTAAAAAGCTTGCCTCTGAGATTCCAACAAGAGTTTGGCTTGAAACACAACAATGAATGTTACGTATGAGACAGACCTGGTTGGCAAGCTGCAGACTGACAAAGTCCTCTGGATGGGGGACGGAACATTTCTTCACTTAAAGAAACCTGTCCAGATGACATGATTTATAGGATTTTCTTTTTTGGTTTTGGTCTCTTACAGTATGTATTTTTGTTACTGCTGAAGAAATAAGTATTGATGATTTTAAAGACATCTAATGAGTCTATGCTCAAATATTTCTTTCTTTTCTTGTACTTATTGATTATTGTTACGACTAAACCAACTTTTTAATTTGTACTAGGTTGCACTTAAACTACAGAGGCTAACTGACTTATTGACTACAGTGTATGCCAATACAAGATTCATCATATCACTTCATTTCATGATTATTTATTAAATTAAATGTGATTACTTTCATTCAGAAAGACTTAAAGTACTCCAAAAACTTGTCATGTAACACTGTTTAGTGTTTTTTTAGTATTTAATTTGCATTTTTAAGCTGAAACAATGCGTTTGATTTTTCTGTGTAGCTTCTTTTTTTTCAGAAGGCCTTGGTGTATGGCTTTAATTGAAGATGACACATATTTAAGATGATATGACTTCTCATAAGCTGAGGAAATACCCTGGTGCTCTAAACATGACAGCTAACAGAGTTAGCCTTTAATGGATTACAAAGTTATCTCATAAGCCTGGTAGAAACAATGAAGAAGGCCAGTGAGGGCCTTTAGGAAATTAATTTTTCGAGATAGTATTTACTTCCACCAAGCAGAGGTGAGGGAGGGGCAGAAAGGGGGGAGCAATAAAATGACAATAATTAAAACTGTTCATGACTTCTAAGAGCTGATCAGAGCATTAAAATGCCAATAATGAAGACAAAGACTAGTAGATGACACCATTATATAATTTATTTTAGCAATTATGTTAAGTTCAGCTGCAGTAGATAATAAAAAAAAAATCGTTATTTTTATTTTCATATTTATTTTATGAGCTGCCTCTTTGGATTAACTTGATATATGTTTTAATAACTATCCGTAGTTTGTTTTCAACACATAACCTTTATTTAGTGAGCCAGAATACATTTGTGTTTGCAGCACAGAAAGTTAAGAAATACCTGATGCATTATAAAGCTTGAAAAACATAATGACAAAAAGTAAAATTTAGAAAATAAGAAAAGGATCGGGGAAGAGGGAAAACCCCACTAACAGAAAGGAGAGAACTGTGAAGGTGAAAAAAAAAATCAGTTCAGAGTGCGGTAACATGCTAAGCCCAGTGGGATGCTTGTGTGAAGCATCAGTCTGCACTGAGTCTTGCAGGGGGCAAACAGTTAAGCTTCTAACAGAGAGCTGCATGAAACAAGGCAACTGGTTGACAGCCTTTTGAATAATTCAACTCCATGCTCATCTTGTTAGCGGGACTGCTTTGACTTGTGTGTGTGTCCTTGTTCGGCTGGCCCGGACACCTGAGTGTGAGTCGACTTACTACAGGTGTTTATTTGTGCTTGAACTTTGTTTGCTGAGTAACAAAAGTCAACTCAACATGCATTTGTAACTGGAGCTGGTACAAAATTTCAAGGCAGCAGCAATCTTGTACTAGTGCACAAAAGAGCTCTGGGACAGAGTGTTGAGCACTTTCCTCAACGGCAGTTTTCAAGAGACTGCTTTTTCATTGAATCAATAGTCTCTTGATTAAATGCTCTGACAGGTCAAACAATGGTCATCTGGACTTACTGAGGCCATCAGAAAAGAAGAGAGAAAAATACAGAGCTAAAGTTGATTACAAGTGAAAGAGGCAGCAATGAAAAATAATAAAGGAAAAGAGATCAGAGCACTTGTGAGCTGAGATTTTACCTATACACCTATTGGGTGTTTGCAAATATTTATGTACTGTTATTTTTTTTATCTGTCAATGCTGTTGATTAAAGTTAATATTCTATCCAAATTTTAAATTTTCCAAAGGGATGTAGGGCAATGTTACAATATGAATTTACTGTTAATGGCACAATTTCATGCAGATATTTGTTCAGTTTATTTCACTTTGTATACATTTGGATACAACATTTGCTCAGCAAGTGTTTGCATTGCATCAGATGGGTGCTTGCCTGCAGAAAATCATCAAAGTAAAAATATATATATATATATGTTCCAGTGAAAATGTGTTTCTTAAAACAGAATATTCTCACATTATAGTTACAAAACATCACACAGATTGAACTCTTGCACTAAGAGAAAGCTCAGAGGGCTCATCAAAAATTAACAGGTGTGCCACTGTTAAGTGTTTACCGTGGGCTAAACATAAGCTGTCTGTCCAGACTGAATCATTTACTCATACTAAGGTTCGGTAGAAGTTCAATGCTAAATCAAACACCATATTCAGTGACTGTCTTTCTCTTGCAGTCTTTATTGTGTAAAGTTTCTGATAATCTGATGAATGTTAAAGAAAATCGATAAGAAACCAAAAAGTTGTAGACATGTGTGGGTGTTGTGTGTCCAAAGATTGAAATTCAGTGCAGGTTTAAGCTCATTTTTGTGATGCATTTGGAGTCCTATGGTCTTTAATGAAGCATAGTGGGGGACAGCAAAATTTGCCCAAGAGCTTTAAATTTTCTGAACAGAATGAGTGGAAGTCTTCCTTTGATTAGCCAAGGTCCTGATAAATATGGCTGGTAAATTTACTTATTTCAACATCTGCTATCGTAAACAAAAGTCATTTATCATAATGTGTTATTTTCCAGAAGTTTTGAACATTTTGTTTTCCTTTTTTTTTCTGTTTAAGATGTTTTTGGCCATGACTTTCCTGGTAAACGGATGCTCATTATTACCATACCATACCATACTATGCCATGCCATGCCATGTCATAACATACCATACCATACTATACCATACCATGACATGGTATGGTATGGTATGATATGGCATGGTAATACAATACCTTATCATATCATACCATGTCATCCCATATCATACCATACTATACTATTCCATATGATGCCATGCCATGCCATACTATGCCATACAATATCATTCCATACCATACCGTGCCGTGGGTGCCATACCATGCCATGCCATACCATATTCTGACACATGCTCTATTCAACCTCTGCTCGACTGCCTGGCTGACATCAGGGACTAGATGGCTTTAAACTTCTTAAGTTTCAATGAAAATAAGTCTGAAATCATGTTGTTCCCTCCCAATGACACGATCACAAACCACAGCATCGACCTTTCCGCTCTAACCCTGTCAGAAATGTTATAAATAAATTGGTATGGTATGGTATGGTATGGTATGGTATGGTATGGTATGGTATGGTATGGTAAGAAAAACAAAGAGTCACTAATCTGGGTGTGATAATGGACCCTTCCCTGAAACTTAACAATCATGTAAACATAATTGTTAAATCATGCTTCTTCCAACTGAGGCGGCTGTCTAAACTGAAGCCCATATTGTCCAAAAATAACCTGGAGACAGTAATACATGCATTCATTACATCTAAGCTTGATTACTGCAATTCGCTCCTGTTTGGTATCAGTCAGACCTCCATAGCATGACTACAACTTGTCCAGAATGCAGCAGCCCGATTTTTAACCAGTACAGGCAAAAGAGAGCACATTACACCAGTTTTGACCTCACTGCACTGGTTACCGGTTCACTTTAGAATCCAGTTCAAAATACTCATGTATGTCTACAAATCACTGAACAGTTCCCCCCCCCCCCATCTCTCTGATCTGCTACAACCGTATGTCCCACCACATTCCCTGAGGTCAGCGGACCAGTTGCTCCTCACAGTTCCAGGAACTCGTCTTAAGCGCAGAGGTGACAGGGCCTTCTCTGTAGCAGGGCCAAGACTCTGGAACGAGTTACCTCTGCTTGTCAGACAGGCCCCCTCCCTCTTGGTTTTCAAATCCAGTTTAAAAACCCGCTACTATTTTGTGGCTTTCAACACCAGAGGATCTGTGTTTTGATCCTGTATGCTCCACACTGGTTAGTCGTCATTATCTGCATCGTTTTTATGTCTATATTCTGATTTACTTCATTTTGTATTTTGCTTTGTATGTTACCTGTTGTTCTGTCTGTACAGCACTTTGGTTTGCCTTGTCGCTGTTTTAAGTTCTCTATAAATAAAATGGTATGGTATGGTACTGACTTTAGTTATAAAGCAGTTTAAGCAACCACAGTATAAAAGTGATGTAGTTATAGTCAATTAAACACAACAGTGTTCACAATACATAATAATAATCTAAAAGGCAAAGCTAGACAGACTTATAATAAAAACTAAAATTCATAAAATCAAAAAAAAAAAAAATCAGTGTCTTAGATAGTGTCAAAAGCCAAGGAGAAGAGATGGGTTTTATAAAGTGATATTAAAAACAAGCATGGCAGAGACCTTTCTGATGCCCAATTGTAGGCCATTCCACATTTTAGGAGCAGCAGCAGAGAAAACACGATCCCCTCAAAGTTTGCTTTTAATTTTTTGGGGGATGCTCAGAAGAAGCTGGTCTTCTGACCTAAGAGAACTGGGAGTTAAGGGTTTAGCAAATCAGTGTGGTAGGGCTGGGCATTAATGTTTAAAATAGGCTATAAAAACAAATAAAAAAAAAATGTGTAAAATGAATCTTAAAATGTACAGGCAGCCAATACAGTGAGGCTAAAATTAAGGTAAAAATGTTACAAGTTGATAAAATGGGAAAAAATGTTAACATGATGTAAATTGCTAATTATAAAAATCAAATAAATTTAATAAAGCACCTAAGACTAGAGTTTTGAGTAAGGCAAAATTATTTCCTAAAGGAAAGCATAAAATGACGTACTGTATATTGTAACATGTAATAAGGTCCAGGTCCAAATGCAAAGCAATTTTGCAGAAAGTTTAACAAATACAGAAAAACTGACAGAAAAAAAAAAAGGAAAATATTCCCATATATAGATTTGAACTGTTGGTCCTTCTCACATACAGCATTTCTCATTTCTCACATGAACTGGAAACGGTACTTAGCAGCAGGTTTCCTCACTAGTGCGTACAAAGGTCTGTGTCAGGTGTGACTGTACGCTGTAAGTGAGCAAACTGATTACTGTGTCAGACCGCATTTGATTTGCGGACCGAGTGGAATGAGTTTGCCAACTAAAATTAGCCAATGTGGCACCACTTGATTCACACTGAATCCACAAAAGAAAAAAGCCAATGGAAAAGCAGCTGGGTGCAGAAAGACACACTCTCAGTGTATAAACATTCATAGTCTCTTCAACTGTAATAAACCTTGATAAGAACCTATCCAAAAATGTATCAAAGAATATGAATCTGTAAAGGATATGACTTAAACACTAAAGTGATTTTTGAAAAGGTAATACCTGATTTGTCAAAATTTCCTTTTGTTTTATTTTAATTCCATTACTCTTCAAAAAATAATAATAATAACACGAAACAAATGTTTGCAAATGCAACATTTTTATGACTGAATCACAACTTGTGCAATAAACACTATAATATTGAAAGTACCACTTTCCACTGTCTGTATAGATTAGCTCAAATGGTATGTTAGTACCTAGAGTGGGCTGATGGAGAGGGACTGACACATTCAGGTAATAGGTAAGTGATTTTATTTACAGTTTCCAAAGGTTTGTGGTATGATCTAAAGGGAATGGGGGACAGGTAAGTATCCTAGTAGTAGTATTTCATATAATGACCAAAATGAATCTCCCATTTGTTTGGCAGGCCAGGAGAGGAGGGTGAAGGAGCCCAGGTGGACAGCAGCACTTTGTGAGAAAGGCGAGTCGAATGAGTTGGAGACTGGCAGAACGGAAGTCAAGAGACTCATGCAGAGATGTTTGTAGGTTGATGGTGAGGAGACTGGTGAGATCCAGGAGGGATCCAGGGAGGTTTAGCATTGCAGGCACAAAAAAAACTAGATGTCCACGAGGAAGAACCATGAGTCAGGATGCACAAGGCTACAGTTTTTCTTATATTAAATAAGGGTTGTAGAGCTGTAGAGCTGTAGTTACTGGTTGGTGGCCTGAACTGATTCAAAGGTCAACAAAGTCCATGCTTAATAATCCAAAGGTCCTTAAGTGCACTAGAAGCTCGTCAGCCAGGATCAGGATCAGCTGTGGTGTTATGGCTCCACTCTGCCACTCAGAGGCTGCGATCAACACTGGTATCCTACAAATGGGACCATTGGTCATGGGCAAGACCCTGATTTATTTTTCTAGTTGTAAATTATGAATGCATTACAGTGGAGAAGTATATCTAACACATATTTCATGAAAAAAAACTGTAAATATAAATGTTTTCAGTTTTCTGTTCTTTTCTTTAAATTTCTAGCTCCTTGTATCCAGTTTGCATCAGAGCGTGAGATTTATTTATTTATTTCTAAAAAAAAAACATCTTCTTTAACAAGAATAAAAATATCCTGGGTCAATGAGTGCTCACTCATGGTACAATGTGACAAGTTTAGATAAATTATGCACTTTATCTGTCAGACACATTTATTTTCTTGTTTAGGGATGGAAGTCACAAAGACTGAACAAAAACATCAGTTTGTTTGACTTTAACATTTTGAATGCACATCCCAGTGAACGCTATATGTAGATGAACATTTATGATGTTTCTCTTGCTTCACCACTGCAGGCAAAAATACAGGAAAGATTTGGCAATTGTTTAATATTAAGTACTCTTCTGGACATAGCCTGGCCTCAAACATGCAGCTTCAGATTACAAGACATCACTGACAGTCAAACTACGACTGATCTATAAAGAAGTAAATTTATTTTTAATATAGACATATTAAATTAGTGGAACATAATTTTAGTTATTGTAACATTTGGTAACATGTGTTTTAGTTTATCAGCATTTTATACTCAGCCCTGTTTTCAATTAAAAACTTGTTGGGGGGGGGGGGGTGCTCCCTTCTTCAGGGGTCACCACAGTGAACTTAACTCACACAAAGACTTGGCAATTGTTTTTAGGGCGCATGCTCTTCCTGACGCAACCACAAACCACCGAGCTACCACAGCTTACCACAGGGGCAAATGAGGTTGGAGGTAGGTGTGAGTGTTTCACCGTTCCCACCCACATTTTGATGCTGTCGGTACGTGGAGTCAAACTGATGACCTTACGATCACAAGCCCACCTTCTCTAATCTCTGCGTCACCACTCACCTTTCAATTAAATAATAATAAAAAAAAGTTATTCTACTCACATTTGGATTCTGCACTCTTCAGGGGAATTCTGTTATTAAGTTTGACACTATTCACACACATCTTATGATAAATAACCACAACAACAGGAACACTATGAACTCCCTAACATGTATCCTGATTCATGCTCAATAAGATCCCTAACATGTAATTAATTCAAGTCAATTCAGTTTATATAGCGCCAATTCACAGCAAAGTTGTCTCAGGGCACTTTACAGAAACATTAACATACATAAAAAAGCCAATTTTAAAAGTTTTCTATCTAATGAAGCCAACAGACTCATTGAATCTTCACTTGTCGCAGTCTCTCATCCTGAGCGAGCACTGTGGCAACAGTGGAAAGGAAAAACTCCCTTTTAACAGGAAGAATCCTCCAGCAGAAGCAGGCTCAGTACAAACGGACATCTGCTTTGACCGTCTACTTTGACAAATTCATGTTTGTAATTGGTCTTCAAATTTTGATGAAATGAAAAAAGGAAATGTTGCAAATAAACATCAGGTGTAAAACTATAGGTAGAACATTTTAGACATCTTTCCACTGAATGTGTTGTATTTCATATGCAGTTTTAGTTTTAACCAGGATGTGGACATATTCTGGAATCAAACGTAAAGAGAAACATAATTATAGCATAACATAAACTAGAGTTAGAGTGGCAAGATAAAAACAGATATATTACTATGATAATTAACCTTTGCTGTGTTGAGATTATGCTACCCTGAAATTAATTTAAGGGGCCTTCATTTTTTTCATTTCAGCCATGGTATGTTTGTGTTTCTGCTAATGTCCAAGGTTCACTGTAAATTCCAGTAAATTAACATATAAGCCACACGTGTTGAGTCCCGTACTGTTAAAACATTAAAACAGTGAACTACTGTATATCCCTTAAACATCAACCAGATATGAAGTTCTTATAGCTGAAACAGCTGAGCGAGCTCCACATTGAGACCGTAAAACTTAACATTGATAAAGCATCAATCATAGATTGTTTAATGGTGGTTTTGTTTCAAAAGGTGAAATTGTACATGTAAAATGTAAAAAAAAAAAAAAATTGCTCCAACATTTGTAGGAGGTGTGTAATGGTAACATTTAGGGTAATCAATCACACACTTCGTATCTCCACCACATCTGTCGCAGTTCCGAGAGTGAAAAAACAAATTTTTTTCAACAATAAAAATTTAAAAAAGGAATCAATCTTTTTCCTACATAGTTATAACACTACAAAACCCGTGATTGAACGAATGCATACCACGTGATGTTTTGCATTGTAAAGCTTTGAACAAATATCCGGTGCTCAAAGCATGTGTTTGGGATGACCTTCAGCTACCACCACACCTGATCTTAGCTCACTACATGTAAACATGTCTGAGTTATAAGTAATTGTATTGTATCTAGAGTCAGTTAGTTGTGTCAGTCCTATTTAACTGGGTGGAATTCAAAACTTAGTTAGACGCATCAACAAATTATTAATTCCAGGAGTTTATTTAAATCTGTTTAGTGGTTTGTGAAATAAATTGCTTTGGAGTGATTTTCCTCCATGTTTTTTAAAATGTACCATTATGAAACAATTTTTGAACATGGGTGTATGACTGTGCTTTCTTGTCAACAGTAATTATGAGCAGTATAGTGGAAGTTCTTCTTAGATGTCTGGCATGAAGAGGTAAAGATAAGAATATTCAACTAAGCCGAAATGTTTATTTCATATAAATGTCACCTCAAAGTTTCATCCTGGATGCTCACAGTGGTCTCAGAAGTAAAGTCTTCCTGGCATGTACATTTGCTTGGATGAACTGCATCTGGGTAATCTCTGCCCTGGTGACACAAAAAGGTCCCTGCAGTCAAAATGCACCTCTCAATTAATGTAACAGGTGGTACGGTGGTGAAGTTGATAGAGCATCCACCTCTCAGCGAGCAGGCTGCCGGTTCAAATCCCAGTTGGGAGGCCTTTCTGGGTGGAGTTCGCATGTTCTCTCTGTGCATTAGGGTTGCACTGTGGGTTTTCTCCGGGTACTTTGGAGGCTTTGCTCAAGGACCCAGGGTGGAGGCAGGAACAGGGTTTTCACTTGCACATTTTTAATGTAAGGGTCAGGAGATTTGAACCAGTGCATCTCTTGACCATAACATAAAGTCTTAATATACTCTATATACTTTATATATAAGCCATCATAGTACAACTGGGGGAATGGTGGATCAGAGGTTAGAGAAGGTGGGCATGTGATTGGAAGGTCGCCAGTTCAACTCCTTGGACTGACAAAATCAAAAAATGTGGTGGGAAAGGTGAAACACATAAACCTGCTTCCACTCTCATTTGCACCACTCTGGGCCCTTAAGCAAGGCCCTTAACCCCCATCATCTTCTCCCTCAAGTGCCCTACATAGCAGCGCTCTGCTCCACTCAGAGGGCTGTGGTAGCTCGGTGAGTTGCGGTTGTGTCAGGATAAGCAGCCGGTGTGAAAACAGTGGTTAGCGTGAGTCAGTTTGCTGTGGTGACCCCTGAAGAATGGAGCAGTCGAAAGAAGAAGAAAAATATAAAAATACTACAACCATAAAATTTTCAGGAACTAAGAATGATTAATGATTTGCTTGAATCCATTTCACACTAACTTGTATGTAATTACACAAATGCACCTTCAGTATCAGCATGGTTTCACACTGAGTGTGAAATACAACAGTGCTCTTCTTGGCCTGTCCTCCATTAGTCTAGATGTGAGGGTGTGACAGTATCAGACCACTAGGATCTATGGTTGGTAAAAATAGACTGTGATGCAGCTGTAGCCCTCTGTTGGCTGCTAGTAGCATGATCTGTCTGTAGCCACATTATCTGTCGCCAGTGCTGAGGGACACAGGAAGGACCATAAATTATTTGTTTATGTCCAACGTCAAAGAATGGGAAGATACAAGAGTACTCTTAGGTGTGTAAATATACACAACCTAGATAGCATCAGTGATATGTCAATGTCTTTGACTAGAAAAAGTGGATGTCATGTTATCCTATTGTTAATTCCTTTTGCCAAGTTTTATTTATTTAAAAAAAAAAGTTCATGTTGATACAAATTTTTGTTTCAAATTTGGGGGTTTTAAGGTATTTTTTTAAGTATCTCCAAATAAATAAATAAAGAAAGAATGCAGCTTTCTTTTAATGCCCTTCAACTATAGCGTGCAACTTTTTAAGGTGGAAAGACAAAAAAAATCTATATTTAATTTAGTATTTAGTCTCACAGGTGGGACATGAAATGTTCTTACTGATGAATACTTTGCAAGCCTCAAATGACTTCATTACTCATTTTGTGTCAGAATTTGTACTTTCTAACCGCTCAATTGTGTATTTATTGTTTGAAAAGTTTCCATGCATTTATTATAATTATGTTAGTGTGGAAGTTTAAACCAAAGTAGAAACTGTGTTATTAGAGTCGAGTTTGGGTAAGTGGGAGCATTCAGTGAGTTAGAACAGCCAGGTCTTTTTTTAATAAGGTAAAATAGCTTCATTATTTGCACTGTGGAGAGTCATATTAAAATACTTTGTTAAGCAACAGGTGAGCACACAAACAATTAAAAAATGAGCGGCTTGTTCATAATGTTTTTACAAAAGCAACTATGGGTCACACAAGGAGGAGGATGAAACTTTTATAATGTTTTTAAACTCATCAGTATTGGCACCATTCACCTGAAACCAACACTTTCAGGTGGATCTTTGCTTTACCAGAAGAAACCAAAACAATTTTGATAAGTGCTCTGGAAGTGTTTAGCTGTTAGCTTTAAATTTGTTCCAACACATGTGTGGGGTTGTTTTGGTGGTAGCATAAAACTGATTACTCTGAGGTTTGTTATTTTTTGTACAAGTAATGCAGACCTATCTATATTCATTAAACTAGAGCCTGGGTAAAAGAGAAGCCTTGTCCAGCCAACAGGCAGGTGGTCATTAGTGGGTTTTAGATGCACACCCAGCTGTCCACATCTGTACTGTAAATTGGATGATGTGAACTGTTAGAAATGTAAGAGATAGAAAGTGATACGCACATAGGAATTAGTTTAAAGCGACTGAGCTTATATTCAATTCAATTAAACCTTTATTTATACAGGTTAGTCTCATTGAGTCTCGAGGACTCATTTACAAGGGTGACGTGTTTTAAACAAAGAACACAGATGACAAACATAGACAATCATAAAAATTCTTACAAAATGAAAAATAAATGAAGGAATGATAAGAAATAAATAAAAAAAAACAACAACAGCTACATTATGAAGCCATGTAAAATACTAAAACCCAGAACATGTCTGCGTTTGTTTTTGCCATGAACTTAGCAGATGTTTGAAGCCACCAAGGTTGAGAGCTTCAGATCTTTTTGCAAGATGTTCCAGGATACAGGAGCGGAGTAAGAGAGGGCCCTTTTCCACACAGAAGGTACACATGTAATTACTGTATGTCTACTGAATGCACGCTGTAGCTGTACTCATGCAGTGACATGTAGGAGGAGATGTATGAAGGCAGCAGACCACGAATTGATTTAAAAATGAAAATGTACCAGTGAGAGAGTCTGCGTGAAGTTAATTATGACCAGTTAACCAGTGCATACAGGGTGCAATGGTGGGTACAATAGTTACAGCCAGTTATGAATCAGTGCACTGTGAAAGACAGCATCCAACATCTGCAGGGTGCTTGTAGGAGTATTCTTGTAAATAATGTCACTGTAGTGGAAGGAAGAAAAGTAGCAGTTACAAGGTGTTTCCTAGCATTCACCGGTAGACAGGATCTGTTTCTGAAAAAGGAAACCCAGTTTTACTTTCAGTTTCTTTACCAAATTATCCACATGAGGCATAAGGTAGATGCAGATAGACCAAGATACCCAAATATATGTAAGAATCAACAAACTCAATAGGAACACCATTCAAAGATAAAAGGAAGAACTTCTGCAACCGACTTCCTCTTTGAAAACGGCGTCCCTTTGGTTGGTCAGCATTTAGCACAAGTTTGAGATGGAGAAAATCTGACTGGATGATGACAAAAGCAGACTGTAAACGTTGGAAAACCTTAGTAACTGCTTTAGCTAATAATAATCAACTGTGTCGTCTGCATAGAAATGTAAGGATGGATCAGGGATGATATGACCTACATTACTTATGTAGATTTTGAAGAGGGTGGGTTCTAAGATTGAACCTTGTGGAACACCGTTGTTAACAGATAGTTGGAAGAAGTACCAATGTATAAGCTGCGGTGCATAAAGCATGTGAAAAAGGTAGTATCTATCTATCTATCTATCTATCTATCTATCTATCTATCTATCTAT
>NC_056513.1:21060417-21071042 GCF_014905685.2 Nematolebias whitei
TCTATCTATCTATCTATCTATCTATCTATCTATCTATCTATCTATCTGATATAGAGATATATAATAAGTGCTATATGTTGTCATCATTGTTCCAATACAATGGTGAAATTAGTTCTCTGCATTTAACTCATTGCAACTGGGATACACCCAGGTAGTGCAGTGGACAGCTATGTACTGTAAGCACCTGGGGAGCATCCAGGGGGTGTCTTGCTCAGAGACACCACAACAACAAAATGTGGTAATGGATGGGGATCGAACCTGGCACTCCCGGGTCCTGAGTCGGCTGCCCTGCCTCTACCCCATTCAGTCTAGTTGGGCTGTACCATGTTGCATGTCAGCAGAGGGAAACGTTGAACACTGATGTTTCATTTTAACATTTATCCTTAGGTCATTTTAAGATTGTAAATATTTTCTTTCATTTATTAATATTTAGCATAATTTGAGTAGTTTTGTTTTGCTGATAGTATTAGTAATGTATTCTATTTATATTATGGTTCTTCCCCCTTTATTGTGTTGAACTATTCTGATCAGTCACTCTAGGTTTCCCTCTTATTTCAATCAAGAGGTCAGTTAGCGTTTTAGTTTTTTTATGTCAGTACCTTAGTTATTATTACTATTTTTTTTTTATTTTTTTATGTTGGCATCTTTTATGGGCCCTGAGCTGCAGTATGTTGGGTTTTTGTAAATAAATTGGAAAAACTGATTTTAGACAAAAAGCAGCACGGTGGCGCAACTGGTAGAGCTGCTGCCTCTCAGCAAGCAGGTCCTTGGTTCAAACCCCGGTCCAGGGGCCTTTCTGGGTGGAGTTTGCATGTTCTCTCCGTTCATGCGTGGGTTTTCTCTGGGTACTCCGGTTTCCTCCCACAGACCAAAAACATGCATGTTAGGCTGTTTGGTAACTCTAAATTGTCCCTAGGTGTGAGTGAGAGAGTGAATGGTTGTTTGTCTCGTTTGTCTATGTGTCCCTGTGATGGACTTGCGACCCGTCCAGGGTGTACCCCGCCTCTCGCACAGTGATTGCTGGACATGGGCACCAGCGACCCCCGTAACCCAAAATGGAATAAGCGGGTAAAGATAATGGATGGATGGATTTTAGACAAATTTCCTTTGTCTCTCTTGACAATGATCATCTGACAAGTTATGATCATCTGAAAGGTGTTTGATTTTAAATAAATTTGATTTTCTCTTTTTAATAATACACCATCGTTGTCATATCAAGATGAACAAATTAAACATAGTTCAAGGGGAACATTGAAATACATTTAAAATGTGAAAAAATATCAAAATGATTTACAAGAATGTCTGGCTCTTAGACAGAAAAATATAAAGAAATTTTAATGTAGACCTTTTTGCACAGGACTAAATGATTTAAAAGCAAACTCTTGTTCAGATGAGTACCTTTGGAACTTAAGCAGACTTTGTCTGAGAATGAAGCTTTTGAATGTTATTTTTGGTACATCGAAACAATAAATTTTTCTGAATGTTTACGGCATTGAAATGAATTGGTTAGAAAAATGAGTACCTCTTGTATATCTCCTCTGAAATGTCATGCAACAAGGTAACGTTTCCCTGCGCCAAACAAGATTTTAAAAGATTTCTAACCAGCATTGTGTTGCCTCAAGGAATTAAAGCATCACGTCAAGACAAAGCTATATTAATCCAAGCCCACATATTGTCATTGCTAAGGCAACACAGCTTAAAAATAGGCACAAACCAAATAGCTCACTGTTAGAAGTGTCCAACATTAATCTAGTCCTTTTGTGTCCTAAAATATCTGCAACACATTCAATTGGTTATCTTCTGCATTAAATAGCAAAACTCATCTCATGAAGGAGTCACCATCCCGTGTCCAAAATGACTGGATTCTATGTCTTCACATACATCAATGACATTAGCAGCTTTTTATTTCAGATTTGTCACTGGATCTAAAAGAGGAAACTATTTTTTACTAATAAATGCTTAGCACTTGAAAATTGGAAAATGGATATGCAGACACATGGGGGAAAGGGAAAACTATGTCCTCAACCGAGAGATCATAGTGCAAGGAAAGAGTTTGAAAGGTCTGGGAATGAGGAGTATTATGAGAAGGCAGTAAGGTAAAGACTAAGAGCTGGAGAAGCTTATGGGTGAGATGGATGTAATGAAACAGGATGAAACGGTGGACGTGAGATTTGCATTCATATGAGAGACCAAATGGGAGTGAAGGTGAGAGAAGCAGGGGTGTGAGATGATGGAAGAGAGAGAAGGTGCGTAGGGGTGATATGACCGATACCTTGTGAGTAAGAGGAGGCCTGAGGCACAATAACTCATCACAAGGATTACATTGGGGCATCCTGAGTATGTGTGTGCGTTTTGTACAAGCTGAAGAATGTGTTTTTGTATATGCAGGTTTTTGTGTGTATTGCGTTTGTGGTGTCATGTGAAGGATGTGTGTGTTTGCAAGGAATCGTGCAGTGAGAGTGGCACAGTGGAAATAAGGAAAAATGTCACTCTTGTGTAAAAGCACATAATGTACACTATCGAGAGTGTTGGACGCAAAAGACAGAGAAGATAAGTGGGTTGAGAACAAAAAGAGATCTAAGGAGGATTAGAAAGATGATGAGGCAAATTGGAGGAGGAAAATAAGGTCTACATTGAGACAGAGGTGACAGAGAGAGATTAGAAAATGTGGAACTAACAATAGCAAACACTGCTAACCCCATTCTCACAGTCAGGTCATAGTGCAGGTCTCTCTTGTAAATGAGTCATCGTGACTCATTGAGACTAACATGTATAAATAAACGTTGAATGAATAGTACATATATTAATACTGATGGCCTGTAACTAAAATCCTCTGTACCATTGAAAAAACAATTTAGTCAAATTTTCAAAATTTGTATTCTGTACATTTATATTTAGAATGGATTTAATATGGCGTAAACCAACAAAGAACAAGAATGGCAGGATAAAGGAGATGTAGTTAAACCAAACTGAATGACAGAAAAAGGTGTATGGGAAAAAAAAAAGAAGGAAAATTAAAAACTGTTGCTGTTGCAAAGTATGTTCAGCTTCACACTTCTATTTATGTTGCTTATAGCAACACATAACTTTTTATCCTCTTCAGCAACATTTTATGGCCATTAGATTTGATATTTGTGAACTTCTTTTAAGGTCAGCATTCAAGTCACTGTGCCACCATAATCTAAGCTTACTTGAGACCTCAGTAGAAGCACTACTTTATGTTTTTAAGAAAGGAAGTTCCTTGGTAGTGTGCCATTGTCACCACACCAAAAGTTGTATAAATACAATGGTCTACATTCTGAAATATGTATGACAGTTTCACAGCAAATGCTCAAACATTGAACAAGGACAATGTTTCTCTGGTGCATTGTCCTTTCCAAGTACATGTGAAGCTTTTTCCTCTAACTATTTAATAATATTTCCTTTGCTTATCTTGGATTTTGCTACGTGATGTTAAACACTCTTCAGTTGTCAAGATGCCAGCAGACCACATTTCTCCCTAACGTCCTTTAAGAGGAAAGGAGTAGTGTCTGATGATGAGAATAAAGGAGAAGCAAATAGAAAGCTGCTAACCTCCATCACAAAGACTAGTCTCTATATCATCACCATCCCTTTTTCTGATGCATTTATGCTTTGTCCAAGCACAGTTCATTTCTGCTTTGCAAAAACTTAGTTTTGTACTTTGATCATATTAAAAGTAGGACATGTCATGTCAAAGGATAAAAGTCACCTTCACAATCTATGTGTATGGCTAAAATCTTCTAACATGTTGCTTATTGATTTTGCACAGTACATTATAAATTGTACCAAACTTGCTAAGCAACAGAATAAAATATATATAAAAAACTAAACTGTTTGAGTAATTCCACCTAAGATATAGAATTCCCCATAGCACAGAAACAATGTGGTGAAAGTTAGTAATTATATTCTTAAGGCCTAAGATGAAATATTTAAGTAAGTATACTTGTCTTTTTATAGCTAACTCTGATTCCTGGGTTGGCATTTGTTGTGAAGTGGCACTATACAAATAACAGTCATAACCATATTTCAATCATGCTTTTCATAGATAAATGAACATTAACACGTGTGCAGGTTGTACAAAAGCAGATCTGACTCTGCTCGGTAAACCTCCCTCACCCCTTCTAACCATCTGTAATTGAATTTTGGACTTCCTGTTAGAAAGATAACAGACACTACACATTGTTAGAAAGACATCATACTCTATCAACCTTACAGGAGCACCTCAAGTATATGTGCTCAGTCCTTTGTTTATTATTCTGCTGAAACATGACAAAAACATCAAATTTAACATGGATAAGCTCACTATGTTAGCAGATGATGCAACAGTGGCAACACTAAAATGACAATAAAACATCTTAGAGCTGAGAAAAAACATTTAATGAGCTGCTGTGAAAACAACAAACTGTCTCATAACAGCCACAAAACTGCAAATGTGATTGTAGACTTTAAGACAAAGGTCACTCATCACCCATTGTACATTAGCTAAACTTATTTTGGGAGAGCCTACAGAGTTCTCAGTATCACTTGAAATGTCAGTTCCATGTATTTGGCCATGAAAGTTCTGCAGAGGATATCCTGACACATGCTCAATAATCCAGGTAGAAAAATCTAAAAAAGTTAAATCTGGTCCTCTGGACATAAAAAACAAATAAAATGTAGAAATGTTTTGTCTTTCATCTGAAAGACCTCAGACTGAGGAAGTCTTTCGAATGAAAGATGAAACGTTTCTACATTTTTGTTTTTTATGTCCAGAGGACCAGATTTAACTTTTTTAGATTCTGCAGAGGATGTGCCAGTACTTTATTAAGAAGCTGAAATTAGCTTTATCCTCACCACTTTTTTTACAAGGACCTTATTGAGAGCATCCTGACAATTCACATCACATCTCAGAATGACAACTGCCGTGCAACTGACAAGAAGACTCTTCAAAGTCTCGTAAGAATGTCTGACAGTAGTCATCAGGATCTTACTCCTTTCTATATAAAAAAGCCCTCAGTAATGTGAGATTCCTCTCACCCTGCCAACAAGCTGCTTAACTTACTGATATTTGGAAGATAGTACACTTTGTTCAAATTAAGAACAACCAGAATACCCATCCATTATCTTTATCCGATTCTTCCTTTTGTGCCGCGGAGGTCACTGGTGCCCATATCCAGCAGTTACTGTGCAAGAGGTGGGGTAAACCCTGAACATGTCGCAAGTCTATCACAGGGACACATAGAGAGAAATGAGATAAACAACCATTCACACTCTCACTTGCACTTATGGACAATTTAGTTACCAGTAAGTTTTACATGCATGTAGATCTCTAGGAGGAAACTGGAGTACCCAGAGAAAATGCATGGTGCAACCCCAATGCACAGAGAGAACATACAAACTCCACCCAGAAAGGTCCCTGGCCAGGATTCAATCCAACAACATTCTCGCTGAAAGGCAACAGTTCTACCAACTGAGCCACCATGCCGCCCAAAACTAAAATATGCAAAAGCTTATTTTATGTTTATCTTAAGTAAATAAAGTGTTTAATATTCAGAGGCATTTATATGGACAAATAAAAATAAAAAAATCCAATATCTTTATCGTCTTTTTTTGGCTTTTCCCTCTTCAGGGGTCTCCACAGCTAGTCATCCTCCTTCATGTCATTCTGCCCTCTGCATCCTCTGTCCTCACTCCAACTACCTCCAGCTCCTCTCTAACTGCATTCGTATTCTTACAGTCTCCAATCTCCCTGATGTTTCCTCTTCTACACAGAATGTAGTTTACCTGCATACTCCTGCCGCCACTCTTCTTTTTTTTATTCATTCAACCTTTGTTTACACAGATAAATCACATTAAGCCTCGAAAACTCATTTACAAATTAGACCCGTTTAGACAGACAACAAGTAATGAAAATGGCACATAGGATTTGGAGGCAAAAAAGAAAAAATCTTATCAAACTCTCACTCCTTGGCTGAGGACAGAGAGCCTGATAGTGAAAACAAAACCCTCACAAAGGCACATAGTGACACAGACATTCCGCAGCGGAGGGGAGACGACAAGAACGGTGATCGTGTCAAGGACATGCCAGAGGCACAGTAGGATTTCTGATAAGCATGGTACAATCAGTTGGTTCCCTCTGGTGAGATCCGTAAACACTCTCAAGGGGTACCGAGGTTGATCTAGGACAGCGCCAGAAAGACTCCAAGAGTCCTGAAATTATGACACAATGTTTATTCAGCCGGGTCCCTCTGATAAGTCCGCAGACATCCTCAGTGGGAGGGAAGGGGAGGGGGCAGAGCATCGAATTTACAGGGCCTTCAGACTAAGTTACTACCTTGTAAGGAAGTAACTTGTAGGTCACTCAATGTTCCTCCTTTTTTGGAAATAAATGTTGACTACAGCCATTTCCATTCTCTTGACAAAATCCACCACCATATGGCCTTCCTGGTTTATTTCCTTGACACCAAACCGACCCATCACTTCCTCACCGCGGCCCCTTTTTCCTTCACCAACATGTCCATTCAGCTCTGCCCTGATCACCACTCTCTTCCCCTTGTGAATACTCTCTATCACTTCATCCAGATCCTTCCAAAATGTATTTTTCTCCTCTACATCACATCCATCTTGTGGAGCGTAACCACTGACAATTAGTATAAGATCTTATGCTTCTACCTTGACACACATGACCTTATTTGACACTCTTTTCACCTCTACTACATTCCTTGTGAACTTCTCCTTCTGAACCACCCTTACTCCATTTATCTTTCTCCCCACGCCATGGCAAAACAGTTTAAACCCTGCCACAATGCTGCAAGCCTTGCTTCCCATCCAGTTGGTCTATTGGACATATAAAACATTTACCTTCCTTCTCTGTCAGTCAGCTCTCCAGCTTTGCCTGTCATTGTCCCCACATTTAGAGTAAGATGCCCTTCCTGACACAAATATTTTCTCCAGTATACAGTATATTCTTGTTATACCCCTTTTAAAAAACTAAATATATATAAACAAAAAACTTTTAGTGGCATTATTTTACAGGCCATCTACACTGTACACTAGTACAAAGAGTTTGAGGTCCTTAAAACTTCTCCAGTTATAGCCATCCTCTTTTGCAGTATTGCAGTAATATGATTCATTAGTTGACTGTATACTGTTTATAAAAATTGGTGAGCACACTGGTGATCCTCATCCCTTTAAAGATCATTCGAATTCTGTGACTACCTCTGGTAGAAGTTCCCACAATAAACATTGTGTGGGAAGTCTAAAGAAATAATACTGAAAATAGTGAAAGCATTTGAAGTTGCAATAAAGTGAAAGTCAGCTAGGGCAGTTGGACCTTCATTAGGAAGCAAGAATGCCAAGAAGGATTTAAAAAAGGAGACCAAAGAGTCATACAGGTGAGTGAACTGGGAGGAAAGAGAAGTGGAATAAAAAAAGAACAAGTAAGACAGCTAGGTAGGTTAATCAGCAAGGAAGAAGTCAGTCAAACAGTTACTGAAGGAAAAAAAAAAAAAAAAGAAGCTGAAAAACCACTATATTCAACATGAAGAAATACCCTGTGCTATCCTCTGTCTAACGCCTCAATGTGGAAGATGAGTGATTGTTGTGCTGGTTGTACTTCCCCTGTCTGTTGCTGGGTTGTGTGCTAGCTGGCTGACAGTACTGTATTTCACAAGAAACACAGTTTGATATGAAAATCAGGACTTGTACTCTACAGACAATTAAACAGGCTGCACAGAGCTAAGGCGTGAAGTTTAAAGAGCAGTGGAGATAAATACATACTTAATGGCAGCTGAGATTCTGTGCTTAACAGCCTGGAAAGCAATATAAACACATATTCACACTGTACTGCACACCAACATAAACTCACACACACACATGCAGTAATATCAGTAGACGTTTCCTTTTATATTAGGGTCTGTCAAGATTTTCAGCCCTTCGGCCCACATACCAGGGACATGCGAGCACAATTGCACAGATACGGAAAGAATTTAAATTGTGTAACCTGCTGGTTTTATGTAAGTGTGAAGCACACCCACTCCATGAGAGCTGAGAGTTCACAGAGCACTGAGGTGAAGCAAAGACAGACGCAGAGACAGACAGTGAAAGAAAGCCGCAGGGAAACCATGACAAAGCAACAGAAGAAACGCTACACTTGTTTTTATAGGCAATTTAAAGGAAGCATGTTTTGCAGTTTCAATAAACTGGTATAATCACATGATACCCTGATGGAGTGGATATGGAGCCAGCTACCCTCTTCATCTCAATTCTTTTCTTCTCTGGGGTGTACCATTTTTCAAGTGAACTTTAAAGAACAAAGGTCAAGCAGTGGTAAAAGACTGAGACAGAAAGGTTGATTCTTTGTCGTCTGAGCTGGGTATGACACTTGAATCTTGTGCAAACCTGACCAACATATTTATTCAGATTTGACACTCAAACAAATGCTCTGCAGAAGCAAAAAGAAAGAACAGTTTTTATTATTATTATTCATTTTGTCAGCATGGATCTGCTTTGAAGTACAGTACAACAAAAAAAGGTAGGTAAAAATATGTAAAATGGTTAAATTATACGTTAGTCAACTATTCATTGTAATATCATACAGAATGACATAAGTTTTTTTTTTTCTTTTGATAACTAGTTTTTGTCAAAATACTATATTTTGTTGTGCTTATTTTTTTGTTTGAGGAAATGATGATAACATTTGAAATTAAAACTGCAAGTGTTGTGATAAATTAAAAACATAAAAGAGAAAAAACGGCAAAATATTCGGGATGGAAATCTTTTGAAAAAAATGATTTTTCACACACAGACTTGCATTGGCAAGAAATAGTGATACTGATACAAATACTCCTTTTTCACATTTGTACAAAAGTATTCAGTCAAGTGTAATTATTATTTGAAATGACCAGTTGTCAATCTGTTAGTGTTTAACTTAAATAATATGTATCTCAGTTTGTAGATTTATTCTCTAAGTCGAAATAAAGTTTAATTTTACTGCAACAAGCTTGCCAATAAACAAGATTTGAACTCAGAATTTCTACAAAAAAATATTCAAAGATGGCACATCTGTGAAAGTCAGTTAACTTTTGATCATTGCAGCATCTTCACAAGTTCAACTTCACATTCCTAATTTATTACAAACAATAAGCACTTATAAATATACGTCAAAAAGGAACACTGGACTATACAGTTTTTTGTCCATTGTTGCAAACCACCCAAGCTGTGGTTTTACTCTCAAAATTAAATTTCACTTTAAAAAAAATCCAGTGACCACAAGGTGGAGACAAAAAAATCAAGTCAAGGAATCACAATAACACTTTAAAAGTCATGAATAAAATCATTTTGGAAACAGCTAAACTCAAAATGAACTAATGAGACGTGCAACGGTACTTAAAATTAATGATATGCGTTAGCGCCATAGTGCAAAAAGGCTCAGCAATCATATTTTAGCATCCTGTAAGCAGCCTCCTACGCAACCACTTCACACTCTTGATGTTGCTGTGTCACTTGTTGGCTTCATTTTCTCTATTGACTTTTTCAAACCTTTTGCTAATGTCTTCCACAAGTGAGCTACTTTATTGTTATGTGAAATTACACCATGCAGCCATAAAACTTGCAGTACACAACCACTAATGCCAGTGCTTTCACTTTGATATTTATTGTGTTTTATAGATTTATTTATTAAAGAAAATATTACAACGGTAAACACACAATCAGTGATATTTGATATATTAAAAAAACTGTTGCACTAAAATTTTGGCGGCTTTATAACATATTTCTTTATCTTGGGTAACATAATAAAGAAGATGTGTTATAAAAGCAATACCACTAAACATAAGTGATATTGAGGAAT
This sequence comes from Nematolebias whitei, assembly GCF_014905685.2. NCBI lineage: Eukaryota > Metazoa > Chordata > Actinopteri > Cyprinodontiformes > Rivulidae > Nematolebias > Nematolebias whitei. The sequence continues at coordinate 21,070,268 of NC_056513.1, forward strand.
TTGCTTAAAGAATGCAAAAACTGTATTATTTATCTTTTCTGGTGAATGATAACATATAGGTTTTACATGAAAAATAACTTGTTAGTAAGGTTACTCTGAATGACTAATGTTAACAAACCACAATATCCTGGGCACATGTCAGACTTATACTGTATGAACACCTTTTTGAAGTGCAATAGTCCCTCGCTATTTCACGGTTAGTTTTTTGCAAACTCGCTCTATCACAGTTTTTCAAAGTAAGATTTAACATGACACAATTGGCCGATTGATGGATGAGCCACACAATCGGTATGGAATTTGTATTTAAAATAAATTGTTTAAAATTATTTAGCACCTGCTGCACCTTTGTGCAGCCCACAGCTGCGGGAGAAGCTTCCTCCTGCAGCTGATCAGCTGATCACTGCTCTGCACGGAGATCAGCTGAGGCAGAGAGCTGAAATCATGACATGCTGTGCTCTTTTACACCATCAGCCTGATCAAGAAAGCTCATCAGAGACTCTACTTCCTCAGACGGCTGAGGCGAGCTGGTCTGGGAAGCTCAGTCCTCACCTCCTTCTACAGGTGTGCAGTGGAGAGCATCCTGTGCTCCAGCATCAACGTGTGGCATGGAGGCTGCACAGCTGCAGAAAGAAAAACTTTGCAGAGAGTGGTGAAGGCTGCACAGAAATCTGTCGGAATCAGCCTCCCCACCATCACAGACATCTACACCTCCAGATGCAGGAAGAGGGCCACCTGCATCATGAAGGACCCCACTCACCCAGCACACACACTTTTT
>NC_056513.1:21071442-21081512 GCF_014905685.2 Nematolebias whitei
TCCAAGTAATTTTTTGTACTGTAATCCCTACTTCGTGGATTGTCACTTCTGGCAGAGCTTCAGGGTACAGATCCCCCGTGAAAAACGAGGGACTACTGTACAACTTTAAAGTGTCACTAAGTCTTTTATTTCCTTATCACAGTATACAACATAAAATGCATGGATGTGTTAAGCTCTGACTGATCTAACGCCAACAGGTGCATTCAAATGCTCTCCTTCAGTTTTATAGTGGTGTGATTGTGAGGCAATTGCATCATTTGTTTCCCACCAAGTGGGGTATTGCATTTCCTTCCATCTGCTCCCAGCAAAATATGTGGCGTTCCATCTATTAACACAGCATTTCATTTAGTCCAAGAGTCTTTATGTTCAAGCTGTGAAACAATGTGTCAATTATCGAGGTGGGTAATACAACACGTGCACACGTTTCATTTCTGTCAATCTGACCTAAATGGGAATTTTACAAATGTACCTTAAGGTGTTTTTGCTTAAACACCAATTGGCTTGACAGAACTTTTAAACTTCTGACAAGCAAACAGAAAAATGTAAATTATTTCTTCATCAAACATCCCCCAACACAAACACATCATCTGCATTATCCCATATCAGGACCTGTCACCAGTGAGTACAGAACATTCCCAGAAGAATGAGGAACCTAATAAATATTGGTTGCCCACCACAAAAAAAAAAAAGGGACGATAAAGATTTAGAGTTTTGTTTGTGTATCTGTAACATTAGGAAATTATCTCGACTACACATTATAATGAAACTTTCAGAAAGTAATTATTGGATGTATGTCTACTGCTGATTACCTTTTGAAGACAACCCCATTCACAATGGCTGCCATAACTAATGAATATTAGCCAACACAAAAATAACTAACAATCTGTGTCATATGTATAGATCCTGATTTTAAACATTTTGGGTTTAAACTGATACAATTGTAATTGTAGTAATTGAACTGAAGTTCTAGTAACTGAGGGGCATCCTCTCCTAATATGTGCTGACATATCTTGCAAGATCTTGCACTATTGCATGAGAATGCATAATGCCATTTACCAGGTTTGACCTAATCAGCTACGACTCTTTTTTTATCATAAAATATTCTCAGTTTTAATCTCTGGGATGAAAGGTAACAGGTGGTAATGCAACAACAACAACAAAAAAGCTTTGATCAAGGATTAAAGCAACTAAAAATATTTTGACTGAAAATGTGTTCTATACTTAGCGATTACTCAGACATCAAACTGAAGTTTCCATTTATGTCAATTCAGTGTTTGCAATTGGGGGGTTATCAGAAATATTTGATTATCAGTTATCAGTAATATATCTAAACTCTGCATTTTAGCCAATGTTCTAGAAAAACTGATAAACTCTCTTATCAAAAAGTATCTGGACTCATTTAACATCTTACCTCTCCATCAGTCTGGTTTCAGGAAACAACACAGCACAACGACTCTTCGTTGGAAGTTTTTAATGACATTGTTGAAGCACTGGATGCTAAGAATTATTGTGCTGCACTTTTCTTAGACATGTCTAAAGCTTTTGACACTGTGGACTATGACGTCTTGTGGCATAAGCTCTCAGAAATTGGTTTCTCAGATCACACCATTGGTTGGTTCTCTAACTATCTTTCAGATCGGAGGCAATGTGTTCAATATAATGGCATTTCCTCCAATTTTTTTTACAGTTAACAGTGGTGTACCACAAGGCTCAGTCTTAGGACCCACCCTCTTTACAATCTACGTAGGTAATGTAGTTCATAGCATCCCTGATGCATCCTTACACTTCTAAGCAGATGACACAGTTGTTTACTGCTGAGCTAAAACCATTACTAAGGCTTTCCAGCTTTTTCAATCTGCTTTTGACATCATCCAGTTAGATTTATTCCATCTCAAGCTTGCCATAAATGCTGACAAAACCAAAGTGATGTTTTTTTTTTTTTACAAACAGGAAGTCGGTCCCAGCAATTCTTCCTCTGATTTTATTCTTTAATGGTGACCCTATTGAGTTTGTCGATTCCTACAAATATTTGGGTATCTTGGTTGACTTGCATTTCTCTTTTAAGCTTCAGGTGTAAAATTTTGGTAAATAAACTGAAAGATAATCTGGGTTTCTTTTTCAGAAATAGATTCTGTCTAACCCTGAATGCTAGGAAACACCTTGTAACTGTGACTTTCCTTCCCTCTATTGACTAAAGTGACATTATTTACATGAAGGCTCCTACAAGAACCCTGCAGATGTTGGATGCTGTCTATCACAGTGAGCTAAGATCCATAACTGGCTGTAACTATCGTACCCACCACTGCACCCTGTATTCACTAGTTAACTGGTCATTAATAACATCACGCAGACTCTCCCACTGGTACATTTTCATTTTTAAATCACTTCTTGGTCTGCTGCCTTCATACATCTCCTCCTACATGTCACTGCGTGAGTGCAGCTACAGCGTGCGCTCTCAGGACATTATTACCTGCAGTGTTCCCTCAGTGAGGACTGAACGTGGCAAAAGGGCCTTCTCCTACTCCACTCCTGTTTCCTGGAATATCTTACAAAAAGATCTGAAGCTCTCGACCTTGACCTCTCTAAGTGGCTTTAAGAATCTGTGGACTCCTGGCAAGAACCAATGCAGACATGTTCCTGTTTTTAGTTTTCTACAACGCCTTGTAATCTAGTTGGTTTTTTGCTACATTTCTTTTTGCTTTTAATTATCATTTTGTTTTCAATTGTAAAAAATTAAAAAATAATAATCAATCAATTAAATTTTTAAGAATCATTTGTGATTTTTTATTGTGTTTGCTGTTATCCACTGTTGTTGTCACTGTATTAAAATTCAGGTCTCTCTTGTAAATGAGTCCTCGTGGCTCAATGGGACTAAACTGTTTAAATAAAGGTTGAATGAATTTGAAAAAATATATAGCACAGGTAGTCATTTGCACAGTATAAATTAAAATCACATGTTTTTTCTAGAATTACTGATTTCTCCCTTTCAATTTCTACAGTATTTCATTCAAAAGGATTATATAATATAGGATTTCAGCTCGTGTTTTCTTCATATTTGATCATTTATTTAATTACATTTACCACAGTATAATTATCTCTCAGTTTAGTTCTTAGCTTGCTTAGCATATCCATACAGTTTAAGCACCTTGCTGTTGTTATAATACTGTGTATAATTGAATTTTGCAGATATGACGATAAATTACAAACACCTGAAAGTGACTCTCTCACAGAATAATGATCAAGTGTTTTTTCGGGGAGAAGAAAGTTAAACTGAGACGCACATTTATGCTATCATCTGGGCCCTATATGCATCTTTTAAGTGTTATTATTGTTTAAGTCTAAGAACTAAAGCTCTAGAAACACAGAACCTCATAGAGACACTCAAACAAGCTGCTCGCTCCTGTGGAGGTGCTCTCCCTTGAGGATTAGGAATTTGGTCACACGTGCACGTAGGACATATCTGTATGACAATAAAAACACTCCAAACACATTGCATTTAATACAAAGTTACATGTTAGATACAAAAGTCATAAGGAGGTTGGGTGCAGTGCGGTAGGAATGCTCCAACTGCTGTGGGGAACTCTCTGATCCTGACTGCCTATGAGCAATTTGAGACAAAGAGGGACTCGTGGCTGTGCCACCGCTCACTCAAGGCAGGAATTGTACAATAAATGGTGTTCTCACCTGTTGTCTCTAAGTTGGGAACATTGCTTGCTCCTGAGCGCACCTCACATCAGAAAGCATGACCCGCCCTGCTCTAATTGGGTTAAACTGTAGTTCTGGTTCTCTTTTATTGTTGAAAGCAGCATCAGTTTAATTCCTGTATCATCATTATATTGATGGTTTTAACAAAACCACACACACACACACAAAAAAAAAATCTCTCTTCTTATTTTTTACAAATGTTAGAAATCAGTCCTGACCAGTTTTAAAATGACGGAAATCTGTTGTGACAACAAATACCTTAATCCCTATTTAATTTTATCTTATTTAAAAAGTGTCCAAAATAGCAAGCAAACTGTGAAAGATAAAGCCAGTAAATATTTCAGTATGTTTTGTCCTACGTTTCGTCAACCAAGAATATTTATGTTTGTGTGAATTTCGGAACAGTGCCGATCGTGCTAGCCAACCAGGCAGCACGAGCAAAAATGATGAAAAGAAATACAAGTGCTCCGGGTACTTAAAAGGAAATCTGTGATGTGTTTTCATGTGTTTCAGCTTCAATTAAAATGCTGCACCATCATTAAAGAGTGCGACACACTCACCTGCTCTCTTTCACAAACCTCCACTCATTACTGCCCTTGTTCCAGTGTTTTCCCGCTATCCCCTCTCCTTTCCATTTCCTCTCTTCATGTTCACCTTTGTTGATCTCTGAAGCTGGAGTACAATGGCTCCTTGATCTGCTTTCAATTTTTCTGTCGTAACATTTCTCTTCTTTGTATGTACCGCACAACAACTTTTGTACTTTCTATTCCTAACTACTTTTTTTTGTTGTTTTTAGAATATTCTCTTTTTTATTTTCTCTTCATTGAAGAATGCGCAAAATTTTAAAAAAAAGTTTTTATTTGTGTTTTTATTGCTTGTTACTATCAGGAAAGTGTTGTTCCATGATTTCTTGTCTCTTTCTCACTGTGTTTTGTCTGTTTTTTTTTAGCAAACATCAAATGTACCTATGGATAGATTTTAATAAAATCCTCAGAAACTAAACAATTGATATACATCCATGATTAATTAACTCTTTAAGTCGACCCAACTCAAGATTGCTGGTACAGTTAATCAACTATAGCAGGGGTTTTCAAAGTGTGAGAGAGCTATCCCCCCAAATAAACAGCTGCTCCCCCCATCCCCAATACACTTTTCCTATTATTTCTGTTACAAATTTTGTTGTTGCTATACTTAATGTTCCATTCTTACCGTAAAAAAATGATTGTTGTACACAGTTTTACTTTTTTCTTTTTCATATTTTAAACATTTTTACTTTTTATTCATTTGTTTTCCACATTTAACACATTTTAATTTATAACATCACACATCATCACAACTCCTTTTCTACACTTTTCTTATATAGTGCATGGGGGAAGCGCACTTCAAACAAGCTAGCACAAAGCAAGCTCAAATGTGGCTAAAACTCATGTTTATTTATTTGTTTGTTTGTTTGTTTGTTTGTTTTTACAAATATTGAGATAAAATTTGATGCGGTAGTAATCAAAAGCAGACTATTTATATTGTCATTGTAACTTGTACAACAAGGGGTGCGATAGATGAAGCTTTTGTCCTTGGTTACTCATGGCCCAGGAGAAATTTGATAGTCGGCCCATTCCGAGGCCGTCAGGAATCAGATTTAGATAAGCTTTGATTGTTGTTTTTCTTCAGGCAGACAGATTCATATTTTCTTCAGCCTTGAGTCCATTCTGGACGTTCTGGTTCTGAAATAGCCTAATTGTGGGAATCCATTCCACTGATCCATGCTATGAGTCTCCCTCAAGGTCGAACCCACCACTCTGATGAGTCCCAAAAGCCGCAGGTGGCCTGCGATTCTCATAAATCGCCTCCACCTTATGGTTTAGCTCGTAAACCAGATGATTTAGAGTTCCTACAGCACGGACCAAACCGTCACACGTCCAGGATACCAGATCCATAATCTTCTAAATTTACGTTCAGGAGATGTGAACCAGGCACTTCAGACACACAGAGAGCAGAGCAGGAGGAAGGAAAAATGGGGGAGGAAAGACAGAAGCAGCCACCTCGATCAGAGCCAGGGAGGAAAAACACTGCTTATATATATATATATATATATATATATATATAAACAATTCACTCGTTGTGCATCTACAACAGTTTTGGAGTCAGTCTAGTTCATGATGGATAGAATGGCAGATTGGACTTTCTGATTATATGAATATGTTTGCATAAATAAATAAAAAAGTTTTTTTTTTTTTTTTTTTTTGGGGGGGGGGGTGCACTGATATTCCAAAACTATTGCGCATTTGGACTTTTTTTAAAGTATTGATCATTTAACCTAAAACTATTGTAGTAATATTATAATTATTGTACATTTTGAAACACTTCTGGTATTTACAGGATTGGTAATGACATACAGTATATTCACTTCCTGGCTCTTTGTTGATTGGTCAAACTGACACAGTCCATACAGTCACCTAGTAAACATGTTACAACATCCATCCATCCATTCATTATCTTTACCTGCTTCTTCCTTTTTGGCTCGGAAGGGACACTGGTGCACATATCCAGCAGTCATTGTGCAAGAGGTGGGGGACAACCAGGTCTCCAGTCCATCACAGGGACACATAGAGACAAATGAGACTTTCTCACTCACACCTAGGGACAATATAGTTACCAATCAGCATAACATGCACGTTTTTGGTTTGTGGGGGGAAAACCGAAATACCCAGAGAAAACCAATGCAAGTTTTGGTAGAGAGAACATGCATGCTCCACACAGAAATGTCCTGGACGGGGATTTGAACCGGGAATTTGAACCGGGGATTTGAACCGGCGATTTTCTCGCTGAGCGGCAACAGCTCTACCAACTGAACCATCACATGTTATAACAGCTTATGGAAAATTGTTTAGATCCAGTGTAATGATTCAAAACAACAGCAACAAAGCTCACAGAAGATTTAATTACAATATGTGAAAGACTAAAAGTTCTCTAAGTTACTGCTGCTTTATCGCAGCTTTTTTTTTGTCTTGTGCATTACGCTAACATTTATGAAGCCTCAAATTCTTGTTTTTGTCTTAAGCATTTAAACTTTTATTCGCTTTACCCTCATATTTGTCTTATTCATAACCTAAGTCATTTCTCTGTGCATTTTATGGTGGTATATTCTAGTGATGTACTTTGTACTAATAAAAGCCTGGCATTGTTCAAACATTGTGGACGTCGCCAATAAAGCCATTTGAATTTGCCAGAGAATCACATGGACAGGCAGTAGGTGTGGGGGAGGGTATAAACAGATGGAGATTAACCAGACCGAATAACAAAAATAATCAAGTAAACATAAAAGTATATTTTTTTGACCGAGGTGAAAAAATACAGAGAAATCACTAGTAATAAAATAAAGATTGTTCTTAAATAAATTTGCGTAAACTTCACCCCTGTTTTTGGTAACAGAATGACATTTTCAATGTCACGCATCAACCAAACGTATTAGGGATGTTTACTTCTGTTCCATTCAAGCACTTATATCATGTCTATCAGCGGATCGGTATTATAAAAAGAGGCCTATTTTTTATATATTATCGTTCATTTTATTCAAAGACATTCAATAATTTCAGTGCATTTTTGTCAGTTCCATGTATGGCAGGTCTCTAGGATGAGCAAGATATCAGTTATAAATTGTTTTGTATTTTACTCTCCTTTTCTAGGATTTTAATAAATAAATACCATTTTCATTTTACAAGTTTATCTCTAGGAATCATCACACCCAATATTCATGTTTGTTTGCTTTTTTAACTTCTATTGGGCACATATGAATAAAGAAAGCAATAACATTTAAAAATGATTTTAAAGTATGAGTTATTTGATGAGCCATCATCTGGCAAGTTACTGCTTTATATTGATCTGAGTCATATTTGACAATCAAATGCCTCCGCTCAGAGCTTGATGCAGTGTTGTGGGAGTGGATCTGTGCAGAAGCCATTGATTACTATGTAGGTGTGTTAAAGTTTTTGTATAATGGTTCATGTATTATATTGCATTTTGTCATAGTTTCACTTCTGCAATAATACAGTAGTATGTTCATTTTTTTCTTATGAAAAACTACACAAGTGGAGCACAAAAAGGTTTTAACACAGGGACATGTTGAATTTTGTCTTTTTTGGTAGTTATAAGACTTGATCAAAAAAGTCCTGCTTAAGTTGGTAGATGTCACTGCTCCACAATATTTTATTACATATTGTCAAGTTTTTTTGTTCGAGACTCATAGTTTCTGAGTTTGTTGTGGCTCCTCCTACTGATGAAGTATTTTGGATGAAAGATGAAATGTTTCAACATAATGAAACCGTCCAGAGGACCTGACTTAACTTTGTTGAATTATTTTATGTGGATTATTGAGCATGAACTTTGATGTCTTGAACCACTTTTGCCCTGGTTGCCTCAGATGAGTCAACGGGGGAGAGGGTGGACTCCAGAAACCATCTTATCACCATAAAACTTGATGGCCAACTATGTGAGTGTGCTACTTATGGGACTGTGTTTTTTGTGGTTCTTCGGACGCATTGTCATGTTAACTGTTGTTGCCATGTCATGTTTTGTGCTTCTGTCATTCTGCCATGTCAACTCTGCACCCACAGCTCAATCAGCACTCAAGCCTTCACCTGCTCCCTGCTCTATGTAACAGCTCCATTCACTTAAGCTCCCTGCCAGATTATCAAACCCATTATTGGTACTAGATGTCCAGCACTTCAACTCTGATCTTGTCTGAATCTCTTGTCTTCACCCCATGCCCACCATCTGGATTTACCTTTTTGGCCCATCTGTTCTTGCTATGCGCTTCTGATCTTGATAACAACAACTCTTTCTGGCCCTTGGACTCTGGATTCTGGACTGCCATCTGGATTTGTTTAAAGACCACTGACTCCCCGTGCTTGACCCCTGCTTCCTCTAACAGACCACGACCCTGGATTGCCCCATTGGTCATTGTTATTGACACATTTCTCTGCTGCTGTGTCTCCACCAGTTACGGTGATGTCATCCATCCAAACGCCAACAGGTGTAACCCACCTCGCTTGCCTGAGAAGGTTAGTGGCTGTTCATGATTTCCAAACACTCTCCTGGAAACCTACAGACTACAATCATATTTCTGCAGATTTGTTCCCGCATCTGGACCCAGACTCCCACCAGCAGCTGCAAACCAATAAATTATGTAATCTTTCTTGTTGTCCGGTTGAGTTTTAGAATCCAAAACCTGATCCTTGTCACTGATTAAGTCTTTTGGATGAAAGACGCAACAATTCAACAAAAATAAACCATCCAGAGGACCTGACTTAACTCTGTTGAATATGACTCAGTAAATTTTATATTTATGAAGCTAAAACCTGATTGGTAGTAACTGAGGTTCATTAATGACACAATATAAATGTGGCATACTGCAGTATTGCTTGAAATTGGCTATACTTTTATTACAGCTACTTCATTTTAGACTTAACTATATGAAGCCTCATCTTTTCCTAGCACAAAATCATCATAGTTTAAAAAAATACATACATAAAAATACTTTCATCTAACTGCCTTTACTTTTTATTTACTAGCTTGATGCAAAATATTTACGTTAAAATCCCTGCAGTTTTACCATGACAGTTTAACAGTTTTAAACAGTTTACCTTAATGATGGCAAAAATGACCATTTTAATGATGGAGGGGTGTAAAATAACAAATTTGTTGAAAACTTATGAACCTCTGAAAAGAGATCCAGGAAGTAGTTACAAGAAGAGGTTGATAGATAGCCTGAAAATTTTGGAACAGGACAAAGATATTGACCGTATTTTGTACCACAGATTGTACCCAGGGGAGGCCACACCTAGTCTGTATGGTTTACCTAAAATCCACAAACAAGGTGTACCTTTAAGATCAATTGTTAGCATGATTAACTCTGTCACTTACAATGTTTCCAAATATCTGGCGTCTGTACTCATCCCTTTAGTTGACAGCTCAGAACACCACATACAGAACACCATGGACTTTGTGGATAAGGTGAGGGATGTCATCATGGAGACTGATGAAACAATGGTCTCTTTTGATGTCACATCACTCTTTACGTGTATTCCTGTTAATGATGCAGTAGAGGTGGTCAGTTTAAGGTTAAGATCAGACACCACTCTGAGCAGCAGGACCACGCTTTCCACAGAACAACTGTGTCAACTCTTGAAACTGTGCCTGCAGTCAACCTACTTCACATATGGGGAGCAATATTATAGGCAGAAACATGGGTGTGCTATGGGGTCTCCAGTTTCTCCTATTGTTGCCAACCTGTACATGGAGGAGGTAGAAAAGAGAGCCTTGACGTCCTTTTCAGGGACACCACCAAGTCATTGGTTCAGGTATGTTGA
>NC_056513.1:21086512-21104659 GCF_014905685.2 Nematolebias whitei
TGTGTGTGTGTGTGTGTGTGTGTGTGTGTGTGCGTGGGTGCGTGTGTGTGTGTGTAATATTGTGTATCAGTGTCAGGAGGGCTGTGGTCAGTCTTACATCGGGGAAACTAAACAGCTACTGGCCAAAAGGATGACCCAGCACAGAAGAGCAACACCATCAGGACAGGACTCTGTGGTCTACACTCATCTCCAGGCCAGGGGTCACTCTTTCAAAGATGAAGATGTTCACATCCTGGACAGAGAGGAACGATGGTTTGAGAGAGGAGTAAAGGAGGCCATCTTTGTGAAAAGACATTGTCCATCATAAACAGGGGTGGAGGCCTCCGTGTTCAACTGTCCCCCTCTTACAATGCTGTTATTGCTAGTATCACTCAGCCCCCTGTGGATAGTAAATAGCCATCAGGGTGCTAATGATCCATTGTTAGGCTGGTGATCCTTCTTGATCATGTGAGCAGCTGGTTTTGGTTGTCAGCAGGAAACTGGTTGATCCTGAGAAAGTGCTATTTATAAGACTGAGCTGAATACAGCACCTCAGACTGAGGAAGTCTTTCAGATGAAAGCCGAAACGTTTCTAATTTATTTCATTTTTTTGCTTTGTTTTGTTTTTTGAATGTCCAGAGGACCAGATTTAACTTTTTTAGATTGTTCTACCTGGATTATTGAGCATGCATCAGGAAATTTGTTGTATGTTCTGTGAAAGATGAAAAGTTATCACTAATCATTCCAATCCAATGCTGTCCAGCCGCATTTCACCTTAAGGCATCTTTCTTAAATTAGCATGTGTCCTCCATTTCTCAATAGTTTGTATTGCAACATATTTTTTTCTAAATGATCAAATGTTGGTCTCTCATTGCAATTGATAAATTTTTCTCGATGAGAAGACAGGGCGAAGGAGAGCTCTCATGCCCTGAAGGGACACTCGCAGCTGGATACACTATGGATTCCTGGAGACAGTGGAAGAGGGTGTGTCTGTCTGTATTGTCCGTTCATGATGTTGAAGATGCATACATAATTGAATTTATGATAACAGGATTTCTGTTATTTGGAGTTGGCGGTTACCTGGTTTATCGACAAATGCGGAAAATGTCGGCAGTCATTCTGACCCAAAATAATTGTGTTATCTGAATTTGGCTTCCCCACTCAGCCTTGATTTAGCCAACTATCTCAAGCTTCTCCTTTATGTGAACGAGAAACTGCACTCCCCATCACTCCCCTCTCGAGAACATCTGTGGATCTGTGTCAGAATTGAGCCGGCTGATACACTATGCCATCTTATCAGGACTATAGAACTTTCTGGCAGTCCATGGACAACTTACTGCCCTCATCGGCCTCCTCATGCATAAATGTATTATGACGTCATTATGTCTGCTGTTTAAGTCCAAGGTCTTTTATTTCAACTCTCACACTATGCTCCGGCCAGGACATACCTGTAGTGCGAGATGCAATGTTTTTTTACCTGCCCTCCCCCTCATGTTTTCTCTTTTTCCTTACTTGTATCTGTTTTGCTGTCTAAAACAGGTCTTACTTGTAAATAAGTCTATGAGGCTCAGTGTGATTAATCTGTATAAATAAAGGTTGAATGAAAAAATATCTATACAGTATGGATATATTACTTTTCAGGCAAGTTTTCTTCAGAGCCAGGAATTTTAGATTAGATTTTCCAGTAGGTGTTAAATTAGATCTCCATTTGGCATAATACTTCATATATTTTAAGACCTTTGACAAATGGTTTACTCCTCATCCTAGATTATCTTGTGATTATTTACAGTTTGAAAATCATTTTTTGTCCTTTGTCAGCAGCACATTCATTAACTAGTGTTCATATCCCTTGGTGAAGGTCAGTGCTGTTGTTTTGGTATTTCAATAATCAACGGACAGCCATTTTGTCCCATAATTTAATCCTCTTCCGTATGGCGTAACATAAAAGGAGGAGTTTCCATGCACCTTTCAGATAATGATAGAGTTTAATGTGCTCATCGGTCCTATAAAACAATCTACTCCACAAATGAAAAATTATTGTATTGATAGCTGTCCTAATGAAAAGGATGTGGGGGAAAGTGCAGTTACAATTACACCCAGAAAAAGCACCCAGTGAAAATTGGTAATTATGTTCCTTTACATTACGTGGCTTTCACTCGATTAAAGAAAAGAGTGAGGGAGTGAGGGAGAAAATGGGAGAGAAAATGTTACCTCTCTTCTTCCATCAGACTAAAATTATCATGGCAAGTGGGCCCATTTAGCCAAAGCAGCCGTTCAAAGTTTTACACCAATAGACACCAGGATTATTAAGTTAATATGACCCATCCGCCTCATGGCCTGTCTGCTGAACCCAACAAAGATACTTTCCTAATTTTCCTTTGTTCAGTCATTCTCTATTAGGCAAGGTGGCTATTACTATGAGAGCACCACACAAAGACTTGAATGTAGTAAATGATGTTAGTGAACCTTACAAAAGCAGGGCAGAGAACCATAATCTGGGATGGGAGTTTGACTGACTTTTAAAAAATTTACCAAGGGAATATTTACCTTTTCTTTCCTTTCAGTTCTCAATTTGTTGAATTAAATAAGCAGTGAGATTTTACTGAGATGTGCACTTCTGTATAAATGCACATGCATGTGTTGTCTTCAAGGCATGACTTTAAATCCAAATGCTTCTTTTCTTTACCGTCGTGTGTATACACATCACATTCAGGAAAATAAAAGAGGATCAAGCTTTTCTGTTTGGAATGTCACATATTTACCCAGTTTTTCTCTTATATTTTTTAAATTTCGTACTAGAATTTTGCAGCATATTCTCTCTCACTTGCTCCCAACACTGAGCCAGCTCTGTCATGTTTTACCGTTCCAATTTTCTGCCAGCCGAACATGTTGGGACTACAGTGACTGCTGGCAGATTCTGAGGAGACTATCCCCTTGGGAAGTTTATTTGGTTTTCTACGTAGCACTGCCATTTTCTGTCATCAAGAACAGCGAGGCAGTTAAGAGCTCAAGTAAGAACCAATCTTCTTTTTCAAGTATGATGGGGGGTGGGGGGGTGGGCAGAGACAGAAGCTTTTCACAAGGAACCTTCTAAGTATTTGATATCAATTTAAGTAATCTCACTTGATGTTGGTTTTAGTTTTGATTCTTAACAAAGTTAAGATTCTTTGATTCTTGACAGAGTTTTAATGAGAGTTGGTAGGAGGAATCATATTTCTCCAGTTTTACAACAACAACAACACAGTTAGGCAAAACTATGAAGTGCAGAGGGCTGCCACAGCCACATATTTTGAGATGCATCAATGCTCAGAGTGTTCAAGATGACTTTCAGCTACAATCACATAAACTTTACTTTAGCTGTTATTTTAAATAGGTTAAATAAGTTATAGCATTTTATTTATGGCAAGGTTTGATCAGTTGCAGTGAAATTACTCCAAACTCCTCTCCATTCCTCCTGGGATGACGTTTTGCATTTGTAGTGGACTAAGCCTACGTCGAAACCCAGTCTAAGGTCAAAACTCTTGACCTTTAGAACCTTGTGGGACAGAAGCTGTCATTTCATGTATTTGACTCCATAAATACAGGTTCACCCATCCTGAGACTTTCTTTCTTGAAGATTCAAGTGAAAAGAACACTCTCTTTTTATTATCATTACTATCTTACAAATGTTGATAATCAAAGTGTCTTAGTTCAAACCATTTTAGATGTTGCAGTGAACTAATCAATTTTATTAACTGAGTAATGATTTTATTCTCATGTTAAAAGCTGTGCAGAGTTTATGCATTTTTCTGATTTCTGCTTTTGAATGAGCAAGTGTGTGCGTTTACAAGGTTACAGTCAAACGGAAAACAAGTTGTTATGTTAAAACTGTCATGTTTTAGAATCCTCTCAGACGTAAATAGAGATGTTTTGCACCTGTGTCTTAGACACGTCAAAACAGAATCCTCTCGGTCTCTGAGAACATTTCTGAGCTGTCTCATAACAATTCTCGCTGTCTCTAACCCCTTACGTCACAAAAACACACCCCTTCTGGTCGATCCTGACCAATGAAAAATCCCAAAAAGTGAACCGGGAAAGAGTCTTTAAAAGGTCAGTACTTCCTGGTCGACGCAGACTCAGAGACTCACGGAGTTACAGAGTTGGAGAGTTGTCAGACTTCAAGAGTTCTGTGGGAGTTCTGTAAACTACACGAGAGCTAAAGTTCTGATGGAGTGCTGTTGGAGTTCCTGACATGACAACGAAGCTCTTCCGAGTTCCATGGGATTATAACATTTTCCACTGAGGTGAGCTGTGGCGGACAGAACCTCGCCGCTACTCCGGACGAGTAACAGCATCCTACGGAGACGCTGAAAGGGTGCGTTAAACGGAATCTCGCCTGAGACATCTCCAGGTAAAAGAGTCGTTTTCACCACCTAAGTGTACTGTGAGGAAAAGCTGAAGAAAGCCCGGAGAGTGCCGTTCTGTTCAACACTCTACCTCAAACACCATCTTTCTCCCCTTTAAACTTCATCTTTCATCTTAAACTTTTCTATCAAGTAGAAATTCTCCCAGATATTTAGAAATGTCTGTGTAAAGTGCTTACCCACATTCATGTGGGTAAAAGATCATAGTTGTACAGTTATAAATGTCTGTTGGTGCAGCAACGGAGAAATCATGGCCGTATGATTTTTCCTGATTGATTGCTTTGTTGTTATTTTCATAATTTGCCAAATTAATGTAAATGTTTGATGTTAAATTTGATTCTGTAAATAAATGACCGCATTCATTTTGATGGGTCAAATTTAAATGACGTCTCCCGTTTGCATTTCCTTAAATTCAGTGCACGTTTTATTCAGTCCAGAAAAATGAGGAACTCGCGTTAAATGATGAATATATCCCAGCATCTGTTCATCTACACATTCACTGACTTTATATGAAAATTTAAAAAGTTTGCTTTGTTAATAAACTGTTGAAGATGGCCTATTCTGAGAAGAAAAAAAACATGTTGTCTTAATTTAACTGAGAAGAAAAAAAAAACAAACTTGTGAACCTGATTAGAAAACGTTTTTTTATTAGATATCTAAAACCAGTGCTTTATTTGAGCCGGATCCTGCCCGAACAGGATCTGGGAACGTTCTTGTTTTAACAGGGTGCACTCTGGTATCTGTTTGCTTGGATCCGGTAACTCTCAGGCTTACTAATAATACAGTTATGAACAAATATGACTGACTTGAACAAATTAAACTTATATTGGATATGTAAACTGAAAATAATTACATAAACACTAATTTTAAACACAACAGCCACTTACGATCTTCTTAATATCACATACGATCTGCCTCTTCAAGTAACATTTCCGTGTCTATCTTTAAAAAAAACTTCTTCCCCTAAAAGAGTGGTGGAGGTGAGTGCCGAGCTAACCAGGCAGTCGTACATGGTCAGGAGCCTGGAGGTTTCACGTGTTTCGGACAACAACGAGCAGGGACAGTGTCGGATTCGGAACTGTCAAGTAAGGGAGAGGGTAGGATAGGATGCTTGACAGATGTGGTGTTTATAAATGTAGATAAATGTAGATGTTTAAAAATCCATTAAAATACACCAAAATGCAAGAAATTGCATCTACGTTATTCAAAATTTTCTGGGAGAGGACCCTCATCATCACTTTATTTTATTCTCTGGGTTTTCATCCCATTTTTAATGTAGTCAAAAAATATATACTTTGTTCTATTTAGATTAAATCAAGAAAAACTATGATCATTACATAATCTGTAATCACATAATCTTCACATATGTGAATGCCTATACGTTTGTTAAATCAACAGCCATAAAAAGCTTTTCTATGCAGTTAAGTTCTTGGAAAATGTATGTAGCATCTAAAATCTAGATTCAAACAAAATAATTAATTTCCTTTTTTTTTTTCTCCAAAACTAGCTTTAGGAAAACTGGTATGGTTGACAATGTGCAGGTGAGGTGTTAAAGTGGCTTTATGAACACAGAAGCAAAAAGAACAGGAAATGTGTGCCAGCGAAGGTGGGTGGATTTGCACAACTAGAAAGAAAGAACATCTAAAACACACACACATTTTGAAAAACCTAAATTAGATGGTCTTAATAAAACCACTGAACAAAATTAAAACCGAAACCATTTTAACTCAAATGCACAAAGCCTCACTCTTTCAGGAGACTGTGTACCCCCTTTTTGCTTCGTGCACAGTTGTTTTCTCTTGTTGCTAATTCATCTCGTCTGTCTGTCTATCTCTGTTCAGCTCTGCTTTAATTATCAGCTGGCTGCAGCAGACATTGAGTAACCACTCCTGACAAGCAGGTGTGGAACGACTGGGCTACACACAAATTGGTTGCACATACACACAGAGTATCACACTTTAACAGAATGCATGCAATCATCTGCCTCTATAAACATAAACAATGGGAGACACCGGCAAATATGAAATTAGGACTGCCTGTTTTTACACACATACACACCATTTCCTCCAAAACGGGTGGTCTGCAAACAATAAGGCCGATATTGCAAGATGGTTGGAAAAAAGAGTGGGACTGAGTTGAGTAAGGGTTAATTACACGTGTGAAGGAAATAGAGATAAGAAGAAGAAAGACAAGAGAAAAACTATGAGACAAGTGAAGGCGGATGAGTGAAAATGCAGTAATGCATACAGTAATTGTGAGTTGGCATTGGGAAGTTGCCTGCACTTTTCTTTCTTTATGTATCTTTAAGAATGAACTCAACAATCAAAATGAACTGTTGAAATAAACATGTCTCCATATACGTTGAAGTACTTAACATGTAAAATTAAATGCCAGCACTGCATAAAATAAAGCATGCAATGCATTAGTTATCTGTGTTTGATGCAGATGTGTGAAAAGTTTAGCTGTATTTAAACAGCATTAATTAAAAGTAGCAGCATACTGCAAAAAGACTGGCAAGGTATTTTGGCTAAAGAGTCAAATCAAGTCTTGGCTAACCATATCATGCTACTATTATACTTTGTACAATTTATATGTCAAAGCTAAAACCTTGTACTTGAGCAAGACCATTGTTTCATCCAGCCTAGTGGAGTTATGGTTATTTATCTAGATGGAAAAAAAAGATAAATATATTTCCAATGGCTTTGTTTCTTAGCATAAGATCCATGAGATGGTGACCTTAGTTAGATTGTTTTATCTCACCTCCAGTCGGGCAACAAGCTTATTTAACCCAGTCAAGGTGTGTGAGCAGCTTGATGTGTCAGTCATACTAAACTGTGTTTTGTCTGGCACTTCACCCAGGCCCAATTTCCCTTAAGAGACCCTAAAAGAGTTGAACTCACCAAGGCAATTTAACTTCAGGGATTCCACTCAAACTGTTCTATCATGGGAAGGTGGAAAATCACAGAGTGGATTGGATGGTGATCTAAGGAGGGTCCAATCTCCAGCTGTCGAACAATGGTGGATGAAGAAGGAGCCTAACACATAGCAGGCAAGACTCAAAGGGATTCCCACTTTGATTACAACTGCAACTTGATATTTCGAAGATGTGACATTGTTCATTGAGGATTGAGAACACTTTGCGTGAGAAGTGGGATGGGAATCAATACTTCCAAATATGAGGTGAAGTCATTGCGAGACAAAAGGTGGTCACTTCAAGCTGAGAGTGAGTTATGTACTAAACCGGATGAGTTCAGTGATCCTAGGAGGACTGAGTTGGTCTAGAACAGTGGTTACGTGTAACAATAGGATCTACTGAGATTAAATCCCCATATGTGTTCACTCCATACTGTGGCTTTGTCACACTTCTGTTCTTTGTTGCATAGAGTTCTCATTGTGTTGCATCACAAGGAAGTGCCATACTTCAAAGATAATTTATGAAATCTTGTTTTACATACACAACAATGAAATAATGAGCAACAAAGTCCACATTAATGGTTCTCTGGAGTGTTTTTTTATTTAGTCATTAACTGATTTACAGCCTGAATGCTATGATATTTTTATTAACTTCCTTGCATGGTATGAAAACTGATATAACCACTTTTTTTCTTTTCATTTAGTTTGGGATTGACCATGGCCTGGATGACTGAGAATCTTCACCAGCATATATCCAACCATCTATTCTCTTTACCACTTTTTTAACTTTCTGTGTCATGGAGGAACCATGCCTTTTGGAGCCTGCAAATGATGCCTGTCTCCAAAGGTCACTGTGAGAAAGGCGGTGTACACCCTGGACAGGTTGCAAGTCTAACACAGGGACACACTGAAACAAACAAGGCAAGCAACTATTCACTATCTTGCCTCCACCTAGGGACATTGTTTTAGAGTTACCAGTTAACGTGCATGTTTTTGGTCCAAGAAAAAACTAGAATGCCAATAGAAAATCCATGAATGCACAGGGAGAAAATAAAAACTCCTCACAGAAAGGCTCGAAAGCGAACTTGCAGTCTTCTTGCTGTGAGGCAACAGTGCTAACCATTGCACTGCCGTAACCAGAATGCTAATTATGATGAATAAAGTTCAGCAATTCCACAATGTATTAATGCATGTTCTAAAATACTATGTAGCTAGATCTAAGGCAGGATTTATTCATCTACTAAGGAATCAATGCAATGAAGGAAAAACAGCACAATAATTTTCCACACTTGTGTCTGGCTTATAGTTGTATGTGTATTACAGGTCGTTTCAGAGCAGGACTTGTTTACACACGGCAAATACGCCTAACCGTCAAGCATTTTAATGAAGCGTGAAATGATACATTTACCCTCAGTGCTCCACTTTTACAAAAGCAACTCGATGAAAATAAAAATAAGACTAACAAGTACCTTCCAACCAAATGGATTTTAAATATGGCAATGGTACAATGAACAATAAGATGAAGGAGTGAGAACAAAAATGTAGATTTGACATTAAAAAAAAAACCATAGACAACGACATTTGGACGCTATTTAAAGCTGAGAATTAGTTTCTTTGCTACAGTATTTTCTATCAATTAGCTTTGCAGAAACCCTCAAGAGATGCATGAATGCATACATAAACAGTGGTAATCAATCTTGTTGATTGAGGACCAAATCAGAGACAAGTATTCACGTTTGTGTGTGCTTTTGTGTGTGATTACTCCTTTTATTGCAGGACCACAAATGCCAGACTTTTTCCTTTCTTTAATCACATTTGCATAAAATTCTATTTTTATCTGACAAAAAAAAAGCTAAATGTAATATTCACCATACCAACCAACGACCAATACCTAAAACAGAACTACAAAGTAATAGTATTTGTTTTGAACTAATTATCTTTTGAGGAAATTAGATATCTTACAGAGAATAAGAAATATTTTCATTAAAATAATTAAAAAAAAAAAAAAAAAAAGAATTTATACCAAGTAGCATGTACTCATTTTGGCAATTGTTCAATGACATTTTCATGTTATACAGTGTGAAAAAACATGAAAAGTATTTAAATAAATTGTATGTCATACAGTAAAATAGTAACTGTTCTATTAAAAAAAAATAATAATAAGGGGGATTATTTTTTGCTTTGTTTAAGTTTCTTTGCTTCTGATTTATTGATTCTTGTGATATTTAAAGTCTTTAGGGACGCTTGTGGACAGCACAAAGTCTTTGCATGAGTGAGGAGGTCTGAATCTTGGTATGTGTTTGAGTCGGCCTGGTCTCCAGAGGGGCAATAATGATCCGCGGTCAGGGTCGGGGGCTCTGAGTTATGAGAACATATCGATCCCTGGAAGCCTTGTAGTGATGGATGGTTGTTGTGAGCTGAATGGTTTTCCATAGCTAAGGTCTGAGTTTTATAATCTGAACCACAAACCCTTAAAATGTGACTCCCATAGTTGACAGACTATAATATGTTCCTATAACTGCATCAGCTGCAATGACATGTTTGTAGTGAATGGGCTAGCTAACCAATAAAGGCAGCACAACACTAGATCTCTGGGATCTGGCTAGATGTATGGAGTGATACGTTCACCAAAATGATTGTTTCAGATCTATCACATATTGTGAATGACTTGTGAAAAGCCTGTTAATCTAATTTCAAGCAGTAAGAGTCAGATTAAAATGAAAGCCAGCAAGAAAGTGGGAGTAACTTTGAGAAAACAATTAAAACGTAAAGTACATAAAATGGAAAAAAATAAATCTTCTGTTGATGTTTGTTGACAGAATATTATGTTGTTAATGTGCATGTATATATTTTGAATCATCTAAAAAGCAGTCTTTTTTTTTGTCTGAATTGTGTTTTCTCAGATGCTGTCCTGAATAAACAAAACAACAAAAACAACACAAAACAAAAAAAACCTGACAATTATGTTAGAGAAAAAATAACAGATTTTTTTTTTTTGGTTGGTTTATTTCTGATTTCTGTTTTACCCATCATTTTTGAGTCGTTGCATAAACTTTCTTCAATGAGTTAAGCACTTAAAGGGCAATCGTGTTCTAACACTTTTTAAATTATATTGGTGTGTTTATGTAAATATATTCTTTTGCATGCAACGTCTTGGGTTTTTTCTGGTTACGTCAGTTTCACGTTGGGTGGCTGAGGCGAGTTGGACTGGAAAACTCAGTCCTCACCTCCTTCTACAGATGTGCAGTGGAGAGCATCCTGTGCTCCAGCATCATTGTGTGGCATGGAGGCTGCACAGCTGCAGAAAGAAAAGCCTTGCAGAGAGTGGTGAAGGCTGCACAGAAGATGTTGGAGTCAGCCTCATCACAGACATTTATACCTCCAGATGCAGGAAGAGAGCCACCTGCATCATGAAGGACCCCGCTCACGCAGCACACTCTCTTTTTGCCCTGCTCCCCTGAGGAAGGAGGTTGGAGAACATTAAGTGTAGAACCACTAAACTGAAGAACAGCTTCTACCCTGAAGTTTTAAGACTCATAAATCCCTAACCAGAAACATCTCTGTAATGCCACCTTAAATTGTGATATGTCACTTTATGTGTGCTGCTGATTATCCCTGCTGGTGATTTCTTGCCTTTAAGCTGATGTATTCATACCCATTTGCTCACAACAGACTCATGTTCAGGCTGCTTTTTAATACATACTCAATATTATTATGGTTTAGGGTACATCTTAGATCCTGTTTATTTTTTTATACTTTGCATTTTTGCTATTTTTGGGTATAACTGGGACATTAAGTACACAAATTCGTTCCATCTCATGCAACACATGTGATGCAAATTACAATAAAGTGACCTTGAACCTTGAACCTTAGTTTCCTTCAACAGTTCAAAAACGTGCATTACTTTAATAGGTGATTTTCAATGGACCTAAGAAACGTGTCATTATGAGTGCGCGTTTATTCCTCTCATGTCTTTCATTTGGCTCTTTAATAGATTTGTGACTTGTCCAGGAAGCATCCTGCCTTTTACTTGTTCGATGCTGGAATGCTGTTAGTGAGCATAGCACTGAATACCAAGTCTAACAACCCTACTGGAGCCATGCTGCAGCAACACCAAATATTAAGATCGTCATTGTCACATCTGGGCTGAGCTTGGCACAGCTGAGGGAGTGTGTGGTTTGGTGGAATGCTAACTTTGACATAGTACTCATTAGTCGTCCCCCCCCCCCCCCCACACACACACACACACACACTCCCAATCAATGCCAATTTATTCCATGAAATCAATACTTTATTATAAAACGATGAGCTGGATTCACTCCTTATATTCAATTTGTTGGTGGTCCCTTTGCAATTAATTTTACAATTAGATGGCAAGCCTCGAAGAGAGGTAGGTCTGCGGGTGCTGCTGGCTTGAATGGCATGTCTGACACTGTGTGGGAATGGCAAGCTGTTTGGGTGAGGCAGGCTAAGAGGTTAATTCACTGGTGAAACATGCACGCTGTTTGGATTCAGCAGTGACTGCTGTGGTTTGTCATGCTCGTAGGCAAAACTGTTTTCCAAAGACAATCTGATTTTGCATTGCACTTAATTATTTGCATTTACAACTAGTTCTATATATCTTCAAGTTTATTAGTTTTATTAGTGATGCAATGTCTATACAACATGTGAATTGTTTGATATGTTCAGATATACTAATGATCCATTACATTAGAAGCTATATGGTACTGGATGCACATTGCAGTTCATATATTCATATTTAATAGTCCTAAATAGGCCTTCTAAAATAGTCAAAAATGCCTCAGTAAGGCATCAGACATGAGGACAAAGATAATTAAACCCCAGTGCTGAGCAGTGGTTGACGTTGTTACATTATGTGGCCATATTCTTAAAATTATGAATGCATTTAATGTTTGTATCAGTCTAGTTGGCAGCAATTATTCCCTGCAGGACGTTTTTAATAAAGAGAAGTCAGATTATTTGCTGATAATGGTCTAAAATAAACTGGATGAGATATGACATTGCAACAAGTGATACTGTCTTACGTCATAGCAGAAAATCTTGTTGCAGAACAAAAAGAAATGAAACAAACCAACAATACTGAACTCACAAAGTAATGTTACAAGTTAAAAAAAAATATTCAGCAATTACTTTATAATACTGTTGCTTTAATTTTGTTGTCATATCTAAAATACTAGACACACCTGTCATTTAAAATGTTTCATTTCACCATGTTGGAGGAGGAGGAAAAGAAAAGATCTTTGTGGATGAAGGAGTTGTTTCCAAGTCAGAATGGGACAAAAAAAAACAGCAACAGGAGTAAAATGTCAAATGGGTTTTGAATGAATGAATAAATAAATAAATTAAATAAATAAATGTTATTTGGTTCATGTTCTTAAGATCTGCAGGTCATAAATGACCTGAAGGCACATTTACTCAGCAAGACTCAACCTGATGTTGTTGTTTTTTTGTTTGTTTGTTTGTTTGTTTTACCTCATTTTGTTGGGGGCATACTTCATATGTGAATTTGTGAAGATGTTTGTAAAAATAAATAAAAAAATCTCATTGTCTGATTGCATCCTATGCAATTATAGAAATCCGGTGCATCTGCGAACATTTACGGAGACGTGTACATCCTTCAAAAGCTTCTTTTCCTTCACGCTTGCAGGTGCAAATAACAGGTAGAATGTGACAGTTTAAATTAGGTCTCATCGTCCTTCTTCATAATTGTCTTGTGTTTTAAGAATACCTTGAGTCAAGCAAAGTCTAAAAAGGCAATCGGTGCGTAAACCTAAGGTGCATATCTGTCACAAAAACTACTAAATTATGTAACAAAGCAGAGAAGTTTGCAGTCGTTTGCCGAGAGGAAAGAGGAGCGACAAGTCAAAGGACGCCGTCAGGAACAGATGGAGGTTTCACTCACACACACACACACACACACACATGCACACCAGCACAAAAGACAGTATAATTTACAGGCTCCAAAAGGGAACTGAGGAAGTAAATCAACAACTCTCTGACAACCTCGACCCAACCTGTCAAAGTACTCCCAAAGCACATGTTCGCAGAAAGACTGTCAAAATCAAAGACCAGCACAGAAATGACACCTAACCCAGGACCCTTAGGTATATAAAGGTAATGTGATTCTCTTTTATCTTTTTGCCCACATCTGCCCAGGTTTACTTTTGGAAACAGCAAGAGGGTGTCTTCAACTCACCGTGAACTGTTTCTGCGTGCTTCTGTGTCATGACGGTGCAGCAAGCACACTTCTCAGAGTCAATAGGTCAAAAAGCTATTGCCAGGATACTTATTAACAATCTGAAACACTCAAGGTTAACGTTGTCCCCTGACCCCCACAAAACTTAGCAATGCCCAGAGCATGATCTCTAAAACAAATTATTAGGATTGAAGTTACAGGGTTAAACACCTTACTTGACCATACCAAACCTAAACATCATTACAGCTTTATATATGAATGTCTCCTGTCTGCAAAGCGGAGCACATTTCCATCTCCTTCAATTCCTTCCAGAGCTAAAGGCATTAATAATAAAGAAGATCCAATATGTTCTGACGAAGTTCAGCACAAGTGAGACAAACAACCACATGACGGGGCATATTACATTGTTGTGAAGACAGCTATTCCTCTCATAAGAGCGCTTGAATTTTATTTTTAATTTAGTGTGCTAAGAGCATTTATATACCGTATTTTTTGCTGTATAAGTCGCAGTTTTTTTGCATAAATGTGCATGCCCTGCAACTTATACGACGAAGCGACATATTTATTTATTTATTTCCCATATTTATAACCCAATTTTTGATTGACATCTGACCGTTTTCATTCATTCTGACCTGGAATATATTGAACACTACCATTTTCAACCAACCAGAGGGCTCTCGAGTAATAATATGGCAAGTCAAGTGTCTCATTAATAGGTAAAAGAGGCTATTAATGAGATACTTGGCTTGCCATACCAAGCCAGCTTCGTCTTGCTCTGGAACTCGTGGAGCAAACGTCAAATCAGCTGCATTTTGCCGCGCCCCCAAAGGAAATGCAGCTGTTTTGACCATTAAAGTGCATTTATTAAGGAAAAGTTAAACTGGGACACACCTTTGTTAAAATGATGAGCAAACAAATAATTGTTTTTAGGTGGTTATCTTGTTAAATTCTTGTTAAAGTCCTCCCGTGCACGCTCCCGCGGCTGTCATTTGGCAGCCAGTCAATCTTTGGCACAACACCGGCCCACATGTTCAGGTGATCAGCAGCGATGCATAACAGATACAACGTATTTATGTTTTTTTTTCTACTTTATTAGACATATTTGGACTGGTGCCATTTATACAGCAGTGCAACGTTATTGGCGGAAAGTACGGTATATATATATATATATATATAGATATATATGGCACATTGTTTTGTACTATTTGTGCTTTGTATATTTTTAGTTTAGTGTATTTCTTAGTTATTACCTTAGATCTTACTACTGTTTTTCTTTACAATTTGTATTTTTGTATAACCGGGACCCTGTGTATGCACTTTCATTGTGAATGACAATAAAGACACCTTGACCTTGACCATGACCTTGAAAATACACACTATAGCCATTCTGTTGAATATATTTAATTAAGATAGGAACTAAAATTAAAATGTAATACTTGGCAAATATCACATGAAACAGCAGACAATATTAGGAATCTACACATTAAACAGTTCATAATGTTTGTGTTGAGACTAGCTTCAATTTCTGAAACCGTATATTGGCCATGTATTTTCAGACTTTGCAGACTGAGTTGCAAAGTCTATAAGCAGGTAACTAACAGTGTCCATCTTTCTGTTTGTTCGTTTATTTATTTATTTATTTATTGGCTTTGCATAGCTGTGTGTTCAGTGTGTTCTGACTGCTGACACTGCCTTGCTTATCAGAAAGACTTGCGTGTCCACGATTCATCAGGCTACAACTCCTCAGCTGTGAATTGTCTTCAATAACAAGACAATAAAAATACAAAAATATGATGTTTCAACTGACTAATAAAGTTTAATTAAAAATATTCCAGGAGTTTAAAAGATAAATTAAAAAAAAAAATGTTTCTTGATGTTTCTATTTAATAAGAATAATAAGTTTATTGACATCATGATGGACTAGACAATTGAGGATTATAGTTTATTTACTATATTAGTTGTTACGATGAATATTCATTAGATGTTTCTTGTTTGTGTATGTTTCACGTATATATTTAATGTCAGGGTGAACACTCAGTTGATTTATTTATTTATTTAGTTAGATATTTGTTTTATTATGTGGGGCATCCCCCCACCCCCACCCCGCCTTCTCCTTCTTTTTTTCTCTCCAGTTTTCTTTTCTTTTTTCTTCCATCTTTTCTTTTTTTTTCCCCCTTTTTATCTCCTTGTATATTTAATGTCATGGTGAACATTCAATAGATTCATTTATTTATTTTTTAGGTGTTTGCTTTATTATGTGAGTTGGGGTTTTGTTTTTGTTTGTTTATTTGTTTTTAACAAAAACATGGTTATGCACATCATTGTATTTGTTTAGTACTTTATTTTTTTTTTTAACGAACCAACACTTTTATTTGATGGCATGTAAATCTGAAGAAAAAAAACTAACAAAAATAAAGCCATTCTTTTTGGTTTTCAAAATTTGAGAACCACATAAAAGTTTACTGAAGATCCAAATGACATTCTAGATTACATAACAGCTAGCTCCAAGTGCATTGCTGCGAAACAAAAAAATCACATGTTGAACTTTTCTTTTTTTCTAATCTATAATTATTTTTTTGCCTCCAAACATAAAAATTGAGTATGAAAATTGATTGGGCAATGTTACTATGAGCTGAGAAGACACCTGTATGGTTTATTCTGGCCACGCGATGCATTTTAAATCAGTGTAGCCAAAAGAAATGGGGAAAAAAATACAACTGCTGCCCTATTTCCAGAGCTCCAGTCTATCATCTCCCCATGACAAACAGTGCAATTTTTGCAGCATGCATTGGGAATCAGGCACCAAACTGCCATAAGATGTGAAAGCCATCACTAAGTCAGCTCTTCAGAATGCTGTGAGGTAGAGCTGTGGGTTGACAGGACAATGATGGAGCCTGTGAGTTATGGGAAACCAGCAGAATCTCAAGAAAACAGCAGCAGGGGTGTCCTGTTGTGGGAAATGTCTTGATTTAGTGCACCCCTGTGTTTCCAAATGTACAAGTACTTGTAAATAATGCTATGTGATTACTGGCCTGAGACCTCCACTATCACCAAGAAGCCACCTCAGTCCGAGACCATGTCTGACCAACATTCAGTGGAAAATGTGTCTGTGTGAGGAGGAAGAGTTTGTTTTGGTTCTCACTGTTTTTCAATGGCTTTCCTAAAGCTGGTTCCACTTCAGCAAAGTGAGTTTAAAGACCTCCTCCATGTTGGTACCATTTGGATTGTACTTTTCTACAAGAATACATAATGTCCTGCTGCATGTGAGAGTGTCAGAACGGTAAGTGCTGTTAGCTCTTCACAATAATTTGAATGGGTTTTATTTTATTCTTATCTTCCTAAATAATATATGTAATAATCCCATGCAGACTATATAACACTGCTGTGAATGTTACTGTTAGAAACACATTTTTAGCTTTGTTTTCTAATAAAATGGTGTTGCTAGGTAAAAGTACAATTACATGAATACGATAAAATGCAATAAAGCATCCTGAGACGTTTCCTGGCAACATGTTTTACTTTGTTTATGGTTTAAATAAAGAAGTGTTAGTCATTAGTGCTGTCTTATTATCTATAACCAACAACGAGAAACAGAAATTCACCCTGATTTGATAAAATCACCAAATAAAAAGACCTGCAGGCAACATTAAGCCGTACTAAAACCCAACCAGCTCCGTAAGGCATCAAATGCTGCTGTAGAAGTGTTGAAAGTTTCTTATTTCACATCAATGGACCAAATTCACCTTTTTCAACCAAGAGGCTGTGGATTTTCAATGAGCTGTACGCAGTTTAAAATTTGTGAAAATTATTTTATGCTATGCTTGAAGAATCTTCAGTTAAAATAATTGTTTAAAAAATATGTACAATGACAAACACAAGGCTCAGTTGGTAGCGCTGCTGCCTCTCAATGAAAAGGTTGCCAGATCAAACCTTGGACGGGGGCCTTTCTGGGTGGCGTTTGCATATTCTCTCCATAAATGGTAAATGGACTGCACTTTTATAGCACCTTTCTGTCTTATTGAGATACTCAAAGCACTTTACACTACAATCTGTGCCCTCAGTTACCCATTCATACAGCACTCTACTAGATCTGCACAAAGACTAATCAGTGCTTTATCACATTCATTCACTGATAGGACACACATAAGAGGTAATGAAGGGTTCAGTGTCTCGCTCAGGAACACTTCAGCATGTGACTGCTGCTGGAATCAAACCCCAAACTCTCCCACTGCTCTAACGATGATGACTGCTCTAACCATTTAGCCACAGTTGCCCCACAGCTGCAATCCGTACATGTGTGGGTTTTCTCCGGGTGCTCCGATTTCCTCCCACATACCAAAAACATGCATGTTAGGCTGATTGGTGACTCTAAATTGTCCCTGGGGGTGAGTGAGAGAGTGAATAGTTGTTTGTCTCATTTGTCTCTATGTGTCCCTGTGATGGACTTGTAACATGTCCAGGGTGTCTCCCACCTCTCCAACAGTGACAGCTGGACATGGGCACCAGTGACCCTCGTGACCCAAAAAGGAAGAAGTGGTTAAAGAAAATGTATGGATGTATGGATGTATGGATGTATGGATGTATGGCTGGATGGATGGATGGATGGATGGATGTATGGATGTATGGATGTATGGA
>NC_056513.1:21104759-21106242 GCF_014905685.2 Nematolebias whitei
TGGATGGATGGATGGATGGATGGATGGATGGATGGCTGGATGGATGGATGGATGGATGGATGAATGGATGGATGGATGGATGGATGGATGAATGGATGGATGGATGGATGGATGGATGAGAACAAACACAAACCTGACCAAAATAATAATAAATAAATAAAACATTAAATATGAAGCCCACTTTGAATGAAATGTGAAGAGAATCACTTTTGCAAGGTGTGTTTCAGAAGAAAAGGCCATCCTGAACAATATTCTTTGGCCCAATCTGTCCTTTTATTAAAGTAAGCTTTCTGTTAACGTTTTGGGCAGATTATGGCTCATATATTTTATCCTCCAGCTGAACATTGTGTTGGTGGACAGTAGCCTAACAATTAGCATAATCTGTAAATATTCAACAAAGACTAGTTCAAATGGTTTATGTCATCCTGGTAATGACCAAAAATCTATATCACAAATAACAGAATAAATAAATAAAACTCTACAGAGCTGTCTAGGAACGGATAACTGACGGACAAACTCTCACCATCCAGTTTTATGAAAGTGAAAAGCTGTTTCTCTTTGTGTAAAAATAGAAAACTGATTCAGCACCGCAAGGACGACGACAGCACAACTCGAGATGTTTTACTCTAGTTTTATATTTTGGTTCAGTCAAATACATCACGTGATTTTAAAGTGTTACATGAAAAAAAAAAATTTTTTTTTTTCTTACACAAGCAAAATAATATTAGAGAAAAACATACTTTGATTTAATAATGCATTATATTAAAATAAATATTGTATTCTGGCGTTTATAGTTTAGTTTTTACTGGTAAATAAATTAAAGATGAGTGAGTAAATCTATCAAAACATGCAACTATCATTTAATAGCACAATTATTTTATTCGAACATTTTTGCTTGGAGTGCAAAATATCAACGCAGTGAAAAACTCGTGTAAATGTACAATCACACATTTGTGTATTTATATCAAGAAAAAGGTGAAAGCCTTCGGTTGTTGCAGATGTTTTTGTTGTGAATTCATTTGTTGCAACGCATTCATTTCATGCACAGTTGGCAGCCACCAAGCTTCTGAACAATTCATGTTTTCTCAAAGCCATCACAAGAAAAACCTCTGCACCTCACACACGGCCCATGGTTCACATACACTGAGCTCAGATCAACGCAACATACAACTGCAGGTGAAAATAAAGTCAGGTCTCATGGTATA
Organism: Nematolebias whitei; assembly: GCF_014905685.2. Classification (NCBI taxonomy): domain Eukaryota; kingdom Metazoa; phylum Chordata; class Actinopteri; order Cyprinodontiformes; family Rivulidae; genus Nematolebias; species Nematolebias whitei. The sequence continues at coordinate 21,105,965 of NC_056513.1, forward strand.
CATCTTTTGTTTCATCATTGTTTAAGAGTGATATCTCTTCTCATATCTGCTTTAATATAATTTATGTCATTAAAATATAAACTACATGCACACAGATCAAATATGGTAATATATTTTTCATGGACAATGCTGTAGAACATTATGAAACAGACATGCAGTCACAAACCTTAAAAAAACACCAAGATTAAAGTTGAGTATGATCATAATGCTTCATCAAACCTAACCAATCACATCTATCTATCTATCTATCTATCTATCTATCTATCTATCTATCTATC
>NC_056513.1:21106252-21110174 GCF_014905685.2 Nematolebias whitei
ATCTATCTATCTATCTATCTATCTATCTATCTATCTATCTATCTATCTATCCATTCATCCATCCATCCATCCATCCATCCATCCATCCATACATCCATCCATCCACCCATCCATCCATCCATTTATACTGTATATCCATCTATCCATCCATCTATCTATCTATCCATTCATCTATCATCCATCCATTCATCCATCCATCTATCCATCCATCCATCCATCCATTTATACTGTATCCATCCATCTATCTATCTATCATTCATCTATCATCCATCCATTCATCTATCATCCATCCATTCATCTATCATCTATCCATCCATCCATCCATCCATCCATCCATGTATATCCATCCATCCATTTATACCGTCTATCTATCTATCTATCTATCTATCTATCTATCTATCTATCTATCTATCTATCTATCTATCTATCTATCTATCTATCATTCATCTATCTATCTATCTATCTATCTATCTATCTATCTATCTATCTATCTATCTATCTATCTATCTATCCATCAATCTATTTATCCATCCATCTATTTATCCATCCATTTATCTATCCATTCATCTGTCTATCTATACATCTTTATTACAATAATTCCATTTTATACAGATAAAATGAGTAATGCAATACAATCCCAATTGCTTGTTATATCTAAGTCTTCTTATTTATACTCTAATACAAAAAATTTGTTAAATTAGCTGACTCAAACTTGATGTAAACTCATAACATATTTTAGTTTTTGGGTGTTTTTAGTTTATTTATTTATTTATTTTTTAATAGGGTATTTCGTACCAGCTTAAAGAGCGCCTCCTGGTGTTGTTTCATTCACTCTTTTTAAGTTTACTCAGAAACTGAAGTCAAGGTTTTCCCAAACAGTCATTTTCCTGCCACTTGAATTATTGATATTTTTCATATTTATATGTTTTCCTCTTAACTATCTCCATAAAACAAGCGTAATGCCTGACAGACGCGCTCTCGGACCTGTTGACCCAAAGCCTTATGCAGAAAATGGAAAATCATTATTCACGTTTGGACCGAGCATCTTAGATAATTAAACAGCACGGTCCATTTGGTGAGATCAGCTTGTCCTCTGCATTAAATATTTAATAACACCATAAATGTATGCATTATACTCCAAGGAATTAAATGATGTTAAAATGTCCTCATAACGTGATTAAATAGTGACCATGCTGGTGTGATTTGGGGCTTTACGCACAAATTGTCCCTTTTCCAATGCAATGCTCATTATCTTAATAAATGTTTCCCAGTATTTTTTTTTCAAAAGCTTAAAAATATTGTTAAAAGTGCAAGTTTTTTTTTTCAAAAGACCTTTGTGATCCACCTAAAACCATCTTTCAGTTTGTCTTTTCAGCGACACAGCTGATTAAATTTCACCTGCGCTCTTCACCTCACCGCACTAAAAGCAACAGGAAGACTCACAGCACACAACGAGTCGCGCTCTCTTACCTTCTCAGACATCAAAGAAGAGCACTCTCACTCGTGTTCGAGAGAATATGTAAAAAAAAAAAAAAAAAAATCCCAGTAATCCGTGAAAATGTGAGCTCCACTTTCCAAATTCTTCTCCGCCGCTCCCTGTTAACTCCTGAACCTGCTGCGTCTCCGCTGCCTGGAGAGCTTTGGATTCCCCAACTACTTCCTCTCAAATTCAAAGCAGAAATCCCACCAGGATCATCCTCGTGCTGAGAATAATTCCACTCGTCGTCTTATCCGTCATTAGAGACAATTATACCTAAAACAATGTAACATAGTTACACCAGGAGGAGGAAAAGGCTGAGAAATTGGACACCGACGCGCATATGGAACTGCCGTGCGCCTCGAGATAACCACGTGCCCTCCAGCCCACCCTCTCTCTCCTTTTCCTCCTTACCAGTCCTTCAGAAACTTAAGGGGTATAGTTGTGAACGAACTGGATCCAACTTGAAAAGATGGAGAGACGTCTCCATGAGCGCAGAGAGGCGCGCTGCGCTGCGGTGGCTGGAGAGGCTCTCAGAGTGTCAGTGTCTTTGCGCATAAAAAATATCAAAGATAAAGGAGGAATCTATAAGATGGCATTAAATCAGCTTCCATGTTTCCCCCCCAGGTTTCATGTCCACTGCTTATACGTTCCAAAACGGTCCCCCTGTAAGATTCCTGACGTCGATTCCCGCCGACAGTTGTGCTTGGAAGCTGCCTCCGTCTCTGTAAAGTCGGAAATTCCTCAGTTGAGACGCAAAAGATCAGCTGGAAAACTGGTGCAGCCTGTTGACTCTGGTGGAAGTCCGGAGGGACTCACCGTCCGTTTGCGGGCATTTTTTTGTGGAATCTGGGAGCAACATTTCAAAGCGGAGGACTTTAGCAGCAATCGTTAGAACGCGCGCGCGCGCACAAAGCACGGACGAGCTATGAGTGGGTGATTTCATCTGAGCGGGTCTGAGCAACCGAAAGCCCCCATCTTAATCCTCTACGAGCCGATGTCCAAATGATGAGTTTAAATAAAAGGAGATGGCAAAATTAACCAATTTCCGCGCATTTCCGCCCACAGTTTCTCAGCACGAGCTTATTTTTGGTGGTTATTCCCACAGAGTCTCTCTGCTGCGGAGGATAGAGGTGGAGTGGGAGGCAAAAGGGCCTTTGAGGTGTTGCGAATGAATATTTTAACAGCAGGAGCGCGCGCACAGACTGGGAGCCGCGGGAATCCAGCATGCCTCTCTCTCTCTCTCTCTCTCTCTTTGTGTGTGCGCGTGTGTGCGTGTGTGTGAGCACGATTGACCCCTCGTTTAAGCAAGAAATACCTAAAAAAAAATAAACGTGAATACGTCTAAGGAGATTGTGCATGCAGAAAAGATTCTTAGATCAGCACCAAGGACAGTGACCTTTCAGTGAAACATCCATCCTTCCATTCATCCATCCATCCATTCATCCATCCATTCATTCATCCATTCATTCATCCATCCATTCATCCATCCATTTCTTCCTTTTAGAGTCCTAGGGGTCACTGGTGCCATATCCAACAGTCACTGTGTGAGAGGCAGAGGACAGCCTGGACAGGTCCATCACAGGGACACAGAGACAAACGAGACAAACAATAATTCACTGTGACTCACACCTGGGACAACTTAGTTACTAATTGATCTAACATGCACACTTTTACCTTTAGGAGGAAACTGGATTATCAAGACAAGGCCCACACATGCACGGAGAGAATATGCAAACTCTACACAGAATGTTCCTTGGCTATATTCAATGTGGCAACCTTCTCACTGAAAGACAACAGTTCTACCAATTGCACAAGCGGGCCACAGATGTTTTATTACCTAACAATTCAGAATAGGCTTCGGCTCGCCGTTTATTTTGATGTTTATTTAGAGTGTTGATGTTTATTTAGAGTGCTGTTGTTGACAAGTACACAGCTTTGACCTCCTCGATAACGTCACAGTCCTCTTTCTGGTAAAGTTCATATTTTTTGTCAGATTCTTTGGACTTCCTTACAGCAGGTCCAATCCATCTGCCAAATGGTCACATCCTTCGTTTTAAGGACGTTACATGATTTGTTTTTCCTAAAGTTACACTATATTTTAATTAACTGTTAAAATAAAAATAACAGAGCACTCAGTGAATGGATTGAAGATGCCAATCAGAGGAAACATGCAGTGCAAAGTAACAGTAGGAGGCGTTCAGGGGCAGGGGCTGGAGGATATTAGGATATCCAATGAGCCCATAGGAGTAGGATGCAGAAGCTTTCTATGGGGCATTCACTCTGTAAAGACCATGGCTGTTTGGGTATTACTGGGGCAGCCTACAGGAGGGCCACTAGCAAAGCCACAGAGAAAGCCATGAGGTGGCTTTGGATTAAGAAGGCTAACCTGTAGGTTGCTGGATTATACATATACATACACACACGCACACATATATATGTATG
>NC_056513.1:21115174-21115779 GCF_014905685.2 Nematolebias whitei
ATGCACAATATCGGCATGGTATCGGCCAATATCAGCAATAAAGTTAAACATTGGATATTCAATCAAAAAAACTCACTGATATATATATACATTTATATATATATATATATATATGATATTTATATAGTGTTAAATCATTTTCAGCCCCCTTTTTGCATCTGCATTTGGTAGCAGGCCAAATTGGCATATACCATGCAGAATAATGTAGTATTTTAATTCCACATCAGAGAAAGCTATGTAGTCTCTGTAAGTGGGTCTAGGGAGCAAATATCCGTATTGGTATCAGTTATCGGCCAGTAAGTTTTAACATATCGGCATATCGGATATCAGCCAAAAATCCAATATCGTCCATCCCTAATATACATTATATACATATAATTCCTCTTTAAACAAACTTTTTTGTACAGTAATACTTTCATATACGTTCATATTAATTTTAAATTATTTACAGGTATATGATGAACAGTGCTTTTTTACTTATTATTTTATCTCTGGATCTATGAAGTATCTCTCCTACATTTTTTTTTTCAATCTCAAGTTTTTCAACTGGTAGATTGTTGTCATGAATCACGTCCCTGTATTTAGATCTTTATCACTCTGTTCAC
>NC_056513.1:21115789-21126215 GCF_014905685.2 Nematolebias whitei
GTTGTGTTGTGATCTTGGTCCAAACCCTCACGAGAGTTCCTTACAGATTGTAGGCACAGATGTTTGTATGTGTGTGTGTGTGTGTGTGTGTGTGTGTGTGTGTGTGTGTGTGGTGGTAGAATTTTCTTGGAGCTACCTCTGTGGCAGGATCTACTGGCCTATATTGGCACTGAAACTGAGAACAGCTGGGCTGATGTACAAATGAGATGGCTGGTGATGAATGTGTTACAATACACATAGTTGCCTGCAACAATTAATGATATATCATGTCAGTCATAAATTATCAATTTTTAAACGTAGAAAACACAAAACAGAAAGAGAAAATGTAATAAATGATTGCTCCTATAGAGCAGCAGCCTCACAGTCTACTTCATATTTCTGGCTCATGTCTTTCGAGAATGTGTTGGGTAATTTACCTTTTTTATTGTGACAAAAATAAATGTAAACACAACCAACAATCATCTGCATTTACCATGAAGAGTAATACACACATGCAGGTGATGAATTATGAATGTATTTAATGATGAATGCAATCAGTTAGTTTGTGTATTGTTTTAACAGCTTGTGTTTGTTAGTTTGCTGTTGTCCTGTTGAAATGTATAGACTTTGACTGAGAACTGTGAAGACTGCAAACGTTATTGAGGAACAACAAAAGTGCAATCTTAATTTTTTTGCACACGTCTAACACAGCTCACCTAAAAAAAAAAAAAATTGCAGATAATTTGATATTTTCAGTAACTTTGGACATTTTAACCCAAAAGCCATCTGCTGTTTCCTGTGAGAGGAACCTTTCTGGTTTAGTGTCTTAACCCCAACTATTGCTCTTTGAACTTGCTTTACAGGACCATTATACCTAGTCATACCTATACAGAAGATCTATTGATTTCTGTATTACACTTATAGATTATTATATGAAAATATAGAAGGTGACAGCATGGTTCATCACAATCAGTTTTCCTCATGTGCTTTGTGACCACAAACAGAACAAAAAAGGTCAAGGGGGCTCAGAGACACCGCAGAACGATCCCACCCAGGAGGTGAAAGCAATGTTGTGTACCTTGGTCACGCTCATTATGTCTACTCAATGCCCAGTTGTCTCTTTGTACATCAGGTCCTCATACTGGTGATGAACCACACAGATTAGATTAAGGTGGGCCAGTGATATATGGCCAGCAGCATAAAACAACACACCCGGATTGATTTATATTCCAAGCATCCTGCACACATTCATGTTTAGGGCAAACATACAAGGAGAACTGCAGCAGTGCGAGCTAAAAGGAGGCCTGAGCAACATATGAATGAAGTGACAAAACTAGACAAGAAGTTAAATACATAAATAAAAATCTTGAGCGTACAGGATATTGTGCAAATAAGGATATTTGTGGTTGCTTAGTCACAAAAAAAGGTACATGATTTATTTATAAAGACATGTTGAGTCTCAAAATTCAGTTTGATGTAAGAATGACACTTGTCTTTTGTGAGAGGATTTTTACTTTCCCTTATCAGTCAACTAAGGACAAGGTCTGGGCTGCTTTAAGGTATGAGCTTACCTGGGCTGAAGCCCAGGGCCTACAGCGTTGGGGGGCCTATTGTTCTGAGGTCCCATGATGAGCTGAAATACATTATTTTGTAAGTTGTAACCAGACACTTCAGATGTGATGCATGTTCATGGCACCTGATTGATCCAAATTAGTGACCCATGTGGACTCAGTGGCCACACAGGCTCATGAGCTGACCAATCATAATGCGTGTTGCTAAATTGGAGGTGTGTCCCTTGATGATTTAATGACAAGTGCCTCGCTACTTCATGGTTCGACTTTCGCGGACTCACTCTTTGGCGGTTTTTCAAAGTAAGACTAAACATGAGAAAAACAATTAACATTGACATCATGTGTCGTGTTCAATTTTTTCAATATTACTCACATGATTGGGACAGTACGGGATACTGTACAGTAAAATGTTAATGGAAAGGTAAATTATTTCGGACATGCGTCGCCATTTTCTAGTTTTTTCACAATAAACCAACACTGCATCACCATTCATAAGAACTACATTTCCCAGAAGCCAACAGTGCACTGCTCAGAAGCCCCATTGCCTTCTGTTGAATTACTAGAGGGAAAGTTTTGATCGGATTCTAAAACAACTGGTCCTTATTCATACAGTGACTTCTGAGTCTAGCTGATGCAGAGAGATGCATGTAACCCACTGGGAACCGGACCACCAGACGCCCAGACCCATCTGCAAACCCGAGAGCTGCTAGCCGGCCCACAAGGACTTCCGAGTGGGGGACGCGCTGCTGTACATCTGGCATTCCCTCCAGAGCCCACCGGAACTTTTTTCATCTTTATCGGACAACTGGTTCCACTTTGGCTACCCGAAGGTCCATTCCAACCCCCAATGTGCTTCGGTGCTCAAGGGCTGCACAGAACTGGACCAGTACCGCAGCAGAACCAGACCCCCAGACTCATCGGTGAACCCGAGGGCTGTTAGCCGGCCCATGAGGACTTGAAAGCAGGGGACGCGCCGCAATAGGTCCAGCACTCCCTCCAGAACATAACCCGGAACAAAGCCCCCACAATAAACGAGGGACTACTGTACTGTCAACATGTCGGGGGAAGAAGTTTGAGAGCGGTGCAGAAAATAAAATGTTTGTCAGAACAAGCACAGTCTGTTTGATTATGTCAAACTGTGTTTGCTCTTTCTGCTGCTTTAGTTCTCATAATTAAATAACAGTAACACTAAAAGTGGCAAAACTTACCAACAGTGTTCCTCTGGATGTTTTACTTTTTCCAAAAAAAAAAAAAACAACTCCCAATGTTCTCTCTGTGAAAGTGTCAGCTTTAAAGAGTTTTTAGTTTATCATAAGCATCTCCTAATTTGAATCCTACACTGTATTATAACAGTAAAAACAGGGTTTGGGGGATTTGGATGTGCTAAACCTTTTTGTATTGAGAACCAGACTATATGAATGTTAAATGCATTGAATTTAATGATCAAATATGACATCTAAATTGCAGTTTTCAAACTGATTCTGTTGGTTTTGTTCATCTAGTTTGCCAGTATTATTACCAGTCATGTGATTTTTTTTTTATTTATGTTAAAGTATTTTAGTGACAAAAAAGTGCATGTATTGTAATTTTCAGTCATCCTTCATAATGTCCACGTGGATTCTCAGTGATGAAACCCCTAAAGCTTGATACTGAAAGAGTGGCTTTGCAGTAACTGTTGTAGAAAAAAAACTGATTAAAAAAATCTGGTGTAGATTTAATCAAATTTATTACAAACCTGTGACGAACAGCCAGACAGACCCATACTGAGTCAATACATTACAGAACGTATCCATGTCTTGTCCTGTCTGAGTTTCTGACGAAATATGGTTTCCTGGAAAGAAAAAGTTAGTTTTTTAAATTAAAACTACCCCTCCCCATTCAGTCCCAGTGTTTTCCAGAACCGAACCCACAGCTGCACGCAGACATCCTAAGGAGACAAACATTTCTCAAGGAGTCTTACATGAAGCTGATAAATGCATCTGGCCAGCTGCTACTGATGCCAGCGATACATTATAATATCATTCACAATGACCTTGTAATAAAAGTATTATAACGATATTAATGTATAGTAGAATAATAATATGGTGCATGCAAATATATGCACTCCCTCAACACGCCTCCTTCTCGATTCCCCATTAATCGAAAATAACAGTGTGCGTATGTATGCAATGCACATCAAACAAAAGTGGTGATTATCATATAAATGTCAATCACTAAACTCAGTGGCATAAAAATCATCACATAAGAGTGAGAATCAGACAAGAATTACACTAAAGAATCTTTGTCCACCTCACTTTCACTTCAGCTTTAATAAAGAGGTAAAAAAATAAATAAAAAAAAGAACCACAAGCCGAATAAAACGTTGAATAAATAATTAAAGAAAATAAAAAAACAGTGGTAAACTGAAGTCTCCTTTTCCACAAGTACCTTCTAAAGAGTCCTTCTTGGTCTGAGGAGGCCTTCTCCAGGTCTTATCAGCTACAGACAGGGAATTTGCAAGCATTATTATGACTAACAGCAGGGCAGAAGGGGGCTTGTGACCTTCACCAGTGGCTGACACCGATCTGCACTAGCCATTCAGTTTGGTTCAAAGCACCCAGGGGAGTGGAGGGGTGGGGATCTTGGGTGGACAGTGCACATGTCACTTGAATAGTCCAGTCTTTCCACAAGCCCAGCATCCGAATAGCCAGACTATCACTTTAATGATTAAAGTGATAGTCTGGCTATCACACAGACCATGCCAAAGTTGGATTTTTACCTGGATTAACGAGCATGAACTTTGGTGCTTTGAACCACTTTGGCATGGTATGCCTTAAAGGAGTTGACGGGGGAGAGGGCGAGCCCCAGAGGCCATCTCATCACCAGCAAACAGTTTTTGTTTTTTTGTTTTAACCTTGGGTGTGAGCTGTTTGTGGGATTCAGTTTTGGTTTGGTGGCTCCTCAGACTGAAGAAGTCCTTTACCATCAAACCGGTTTCTGAAAGTTAACAAGAGATTGAAAGGTAACATTTAGTTACATATTTTCATTGATGCCCTAATCCAAGCAAAAATTGTTTGAAAATTAAATAAAATAAAAAGCTTACAGGTTATTGTGGAAGAGTTAAAATAAGCAAAAACATAATAAAAGTATCAAGTAAAAACCTAAAAAAGTTAAATCTGGTCCTCTGGACATTCAAAAAAACAAAACAACAAAGCAAAACAACAAAAAAATGTAGAAACGTTTCGTCTCTCATCCGAGAGACTTCTTCAGTCTGAGGTGCTGTTTTCAGCTCAGTCTCTTAAATAGCACCTTCTCAGAGTGGATCAACTAGTTTTGCTGCTGACAACCAAAACCAGCTGCTTACATGGTCAAGAAGGACCATCAGCCTAACAATGGATCATTAGCACACTGATGGCTGTTTACTATTCACAGAGGGTTGAGTGATACTAGCAATCACAGCATTGTAAGAGGGGAACAGTTGAACCCGGAGGCCTCCACCCCTGTTTAACGATGGACAGTTTCTTTTCACAAAGATGGCCTCCTTTACTCCTCTCTCAAACCATCGTTCCTCTCTGTCCAGGATGTGAACATCTTCATCCCTGAAAGAGTGACCCCTGGCCTGGAGATGAGTGTAGACCACAGAGTCCTGGCCTGATGGTGTTGATCTTCTGTGCTGGGTCATCCTTTTGGCCAGTGGCTGTTTTGTTTCCCCGATGTAAGACTGATCACAGCCCTCCTGACACTGAACAGCATACACAACATTGCTCTGTTTGTGCCGGGGGACTGGATCTTTGGGATGAACCAGTCTTTGCCGTAATGTATTTTGGGGTTTAAAAGCCACTGGGACATTATGTTTAGAAAATAAACGTCCCAGTTTCTCTGATACTCCCTCAACATATGGAATGACCACTGGTCTGGGTCTGGGTTCCTCCTTTTCACCTGTTGGCTGACTGGAGTCCTGTTTGGGTTTCTTCTCTGCTTTCAGGAAGGCCCAGTTAGGATATCCACATTCCTCTAGAGCCTGTTTTGTGTGGGATTTCTCCTTCTGCCTGGCTCCCGAGCTAGTGGGGACGCTGTCTGCTCTGTGATACAGAGTCCTGATGACTCCTAACTTGTGCTCCAAAGGGTGATGGGAGTCAAACTGCAAATACTGGTCTGTGTGGGTGGGTTTGCGGTACACCTCAGTTTGCAAATGTCCTCTATCAGAGACTGAGACCTCACAGTCCAAGAAATCCAACTTGCCATTTTTTACATCTTCTCGTGTGAACTTGATGTATTTATCCACAGAGTTGATGTGGTCAGTGAAATGTTGGACTTCCTGAGATTTAATTTTAACCCAGGTGTCGTCAACATACCTGAACCAATGACTTGGTGGTGTCCCTGAAAAAGACGTCAAGGCTCTCTTTTCTACCTCCTCCATGTACAGGTTGGCAACAATAGGAGAAACTGGAGACCCCATAGCACACCCATGTTTCTGCCTATAATATTGCTCCCCATATGTGAAGTAGGTTGACTGCAGGCACAGTTTCAAGAGTTGACACAGTTGTTCTGTGGAAAGCGTGGTCCTGCTGCTCAGAGTGGTGTCTGATTTTAATTTTAAACTGACCACCTCTACTGCATCATCAACAGGAATGCACGTAAAGAGTGATGTAACATCAAAAGAGACCATCAGTCTCCATGATGACATCCCTCACCTTATCCACAAAGTCCATGGTGTTCTGTATGTGATGTTCTGAGCTGCCGACTAAAGGGATGAGTACAGACGACAGATATTTGGCGCCCTCCACTCCAGGTGCTATTTAAGAGACTGAGCTGAATTCTGAATGCTGAGCTCAGACTGAGGAAGTCTCTCGGATGAGAGACGAAATGTTTCTACATTTGTTTGTTGTTTTGCTTTGTTTTGTTTGTTTTTTTAATGTCCAGAGGACCAGATTTAACTTTTTTAGATTTTTCTACCTGGATTATTGAGCATGCATCAGGATATAAAGTAAAAAGCATGATGAAAACACTGTACTTCCCCATGAAATTCTAATCAACATCCCAGTGTCACAATCTTTTGGAGAGTTTAAACAAGTAGAAATCAACAATGGGTTCACTCATGCAGTTTCTTCTTTCCACCTTATTTATTTTTTCATGTTATCTTTTCATCATTCAAATAAGGCAAAGGATTTTGCCTGCCAGCTCACCGCTCCGCCTAGAGGAAAGGATGAAGGCAACAAGCCTGGAGTACATTTTTTCACACAATCTTATTTCCTTTAGCCATTTAACTTTTTTTTTTTATACAAAAACTATCATCACTTGGAAAAAAAATGCATTTCTGCCATTTTTAAATATGCAAAGTAAAATAAAATGACATATTTCAGGGGAGTAAGAGCAAATCATTTAACTTGGTGTAAATGCAAGTTTTGAATTATTGGTTTGCTTTTATTTTATTTCTATTGTCAATTATTAATTTAACAATTAATTAGTTAATGTCCAATAGTAATGGAAGATTTTGCATCAAATAAAAATATAAACCCTTGTGCCAAGTTTTGATTCTGAAGCCATAATAAAATCTTGCAATTTATATAAACAACTAAACAATAAATCATACATTCAATGAATTTTAATATACAATTTTAGTTGTTGTTACCCGGTTCATTCAAATAATATGCCAGTCATGAGCAGCAAAGCTGTGGTCACACATAAAGACAACGCCTCCTGAGGATTTGTCCTCATTAAATAAAGATTGTCTTGAGTTTGTCCTCTACTAAATCTCCTCTTTGCCCTCGCACCAAACGGCTGCTGCACTCTGTCAGTCTGCGATCTCAACTTGACAAGATCTTTACTTGAGACACTTTGTTGTTGGAGCAAGTCCAAAAAAATTATTAAAATCCAAGAATTTATTTAAATGTACAAAGTACTGTACAGTATTTCTGGTTCATGTCTTTCTAGACTGTATTGGTTTATTTACTTTTTTGTTTTATTAGGACAAAAATAAATGGAAACACAACCAACAATCATTTGAATTTACCATGAAGAGTAATACACACATCGTGATGCATTAATTATTTAATGGTGAAAGCATTTATTACACTAAAAGAAAATGTTTACATAATTTTAAATTAAAATAGATTTGATCTTACCTATCATTACATGTTATCTGAAAGTATACAGAAGTCGAGGTAAATGGGCCATTAAACGCCTCAGTGGGGGAGATTTTTGCTGATTAGTCTGGTTTTGTACCATTTCAACTCACTTGTGGCTCTGGTCCATTTCAGTGACCTTGATGGTTTGGTGCTCGTATGGAAGGTGTTTATTTATGTCATGTCAGCTCAGATGTTAAATTAAATTATGAATTATTAATCAGGTAAAATAAGTTGTCAATAACAAAGCATTACTTTTTAATGTGTTGACATTTATGGCACTGAAGAAATCACCCTTCGAGCTAATCAAATATTGCAAACCACTTTAAGGACTTATTTATTTTTGCTTGACAGAATACAAGCGGGATTTGTTTCATATGAGGTAATGCAATGAAAATTTCAATGTAGCGTTGAGGATCTGACGAAAAATCAATGAGGTCACGAGAAAACATGCACATCCCTTTATCTTTTTTGATTAGGAATTTAAAAAAATAAAGCTTAAACATCAGTACAGTCTAAAGTTCGCTGTAAATCTTAACAAAATGCATAGTTTTGCTTTGATTCTGAAAGTCAGTAGTGATACAGATCAATTAGTTTATACTGCTTCAAACGTAAAAGTTACCTGCAGCTTCAAGGTACCCTTGTGCAAGATAAAACCTATCTCTCCGTCCTATCTCAGTACTTTATTGTGAGCTATTGCAGACATTTAACAAGTATAAGACAGAAGTATCAAACAGGACCAAGAAATGCTTGAAATAAATTAGGATAAGATTTACTTTTATCTCCAGTGTGCTCATTGGCCTTGTAAGGCTTTAAGATGCTTGAGGTATGTTCACTCTATTTTTTTTAAGAAATGTCACCTTCGTGTGATTTATTTCTTTTTAAGAGATCACAGACTCAAAAAACTCTAATCTTTAATCCACTCAGAGTGAAAATGAAATGATTTTCTTGGATAAAGATGACAGTGATAATCCACTGGTGACAGGAACATGAGAGGATATAAAAAAAAATGTCTCATTAGAAAACAAGAGACAAAGTAACCCATCTTAGAAAAATACAAATAATGTATTTCATATTGTCAATATTTAACCTATATATGTGTTTTTTTTAAATAACCTTTTAAACAATTTGAAACAAAAATTAAGAGCCAGATATTTGTAAATTTTTCAAGCATTTTGAGAATATAACAAAAGTCCTGTTAGCGATCTCTATTTAGTCCAGGCAGAAAAGTTTCCAAAAATTACTGAAGCCTCTGAGAATGGTGAAAATAGTACTGAGAATTATTCTGATGCATGCTCAATAATCCAGGTAGAAAAATTTAACAAAGTTAAGTCACATCCTCTGGACGGATAAAAAAAATAAAATAAAATAAAAATTCTTCAAACGTTTCTTCTTTTATGCAGAAGACTTTAACAGGCTGAGGAGCTGCAATAAACTCAGTCTTATAAATAGCACCTTCTCATAGTGGATCAACCAGTTTGTTGTTCACATCCAGAACTAGCGTTCACATGATAAAGGATGACCATCAGTCTAACAACCGAATGTTGGTGCTCTGATAGCCGCTTGCTATTTACAGGGGGCTACAGGACATGGCCTGCAGGTAAACCACAGAGTCCTGGCCTGATGATGTTGATCTTCTGTACCGGGCCATCCTTTTGTCCAGTAGCTCTTTAGTTTCTCCAATGTATGACTGATCACAACCCTCCTGACACTGAACATCATACACAATATTACTCTGTTTGTGCCAGGGTATTGGATCTTTGGGATGGACCAGTAATGAATAATAAGGATTAAGTTTTAGGTCTTCTTCAGATTCAGGAGCAATGTCAGTTAGTTGTTTTTGCTTTATAGTTTAGTCAGACATGAACTGGTTGATCCAATATGAGGAAAAGAGGCAATCATTTACTCATGTCAACAACATGTTGCTTTATTATTTTGTTTACAAAAGATTTCATCATCTGCATCATGAAGGACCCCACTCACCCAGCGCACACACTTTTTGCCCCGCTCCCCTCAGGCAGAAGGTTGAGGAGCATTGAGTGCAGAACCACTAGGCTGAGGATCAGCTTCTACCCTGAAGCTGTTAGACTCATGAATCCCTAGTTAGGATTATCACTGTGAAAATTACTGTAAAAAAAAAAAAAATCACTTTAATGCCAGTTGGTTGTTGATATGTGCTGCTGACTATCCATGGTGCTGATCTCATGCTGCTGACTATCCATGGTGCTGATCTCATGCTGCTGACTATCCATGGTGCTGATCTCATGCTGCTGATTTATTTATTTCATGTTGCTGTGCTCATTCGTACTCATCTACTCACACAGACTCATGTTCGTGCTGCTGTTGTTTGACACATTGTTTTGTACTATTTGTGCTTAGTGTATTCTTAGTTTAGTGCAGGGGTGTCAAACTCACTTACAAAAGGGGGGCCGGAATTAAAACCTTTTAAAAACTAAGAGCCAATTTCAGAATTTACATTAACTCAAGTTAGATACTAGACATATTTGGTTGCAGGTTCGTCAACAAGAGTTTGATCGGTCTCATTTGATGTTCCTTGCTGCAGTTTTGACATCATAATCACAGATTACAGCAAAAAAAATTAAAGTGATAAAAGTATTCTACGTTAACATATCTTCTTGGGGAACAGATAAGATGTCAAAGACAGCCACATTTGGCCCCCGGGCCTTGAGTTTGACACAAGTAGTTTAGTTTATTCTTAGATTACTGTATTCTTAGTTTAGTGTATTCTTAGTTTAGTGTATTCTTAGTTTA
>NC_056513.1:21126225-21141871 GCF_014905685.2 Nematolebias whitei
TTAGTTTAGTGTATTCTTAGTTTAGTGTATTCTTAGTTTAATGTATTTTTAGGTTTTTTTCATTCTGCTTCGTTCACCTACCACATGATACAACTCAGTATCCAGCCAACTATTAACTGATCAACAAACCTGACATCATGCACACTCACTGCACCGCCTTATACAGTTACACCTTAAACATCCGCTTTTGTGTTTATCAGTAAGGTCGAGGGGCCAAGTGGTGAGAGCGCTATGTGCTCAGCTACGCCACATTTTTCACCGACTGCCAACAGCAGCTCCGTCCTTATGTCTAAGACTGCGTGTGGGTTTTCCATTTGTCATACAACATCTGTCAACATACACATTATACACATGACAGCTAAACACCTGTTTGTTGGCACATGCATTATTCAACAAGCCACATGAATGGTATATTATGAAGGGAATAAAAAGAAGATGACACCCATATGCAAGAAACTGCATTAGCATGCACTCGTAATGCTCCTCTTTGTCTTTTGGAGAAGCTGGATCTACTCCAGCGCCTGCTTCTCCTTGGCTGTGTAAAGCTCAGATTAGGGGCCCCTGACTAGGCTGCAAAGGCAGAGAAAGCTGCCTCATCATCTGGCAGCTCCGGGGTAGCCGCAGGCCTCAGAGCTCTCCTGGAAAACTCGCATTGTGCGGCAAATTGTCTATCTCTCTATCAGCAAGCTGTGAGACGTGCACTCTTTTGTGCTTGTGATGATACTTTAATGGCCAATTAAAATGAGTGCACAGGGTTTGGCCTGATATGTTGGGACATCCTGACAGCTGCAGTGTGCACAAAATAAGGCCACAGAGACCCGTGTTCACTTTTCTTATCTATTTGCCTCCTTTCTCTGCAGTGAAACCTGAATTTGGGCACATAGCTGTTGCACTATTGATGGTAAAATAGCATCAATAACTGGTGTCTTTTTGTAAATTACCAAAAGGCAAAGGTAAACAATGTTTTATTTTGCCCATGTCTGTTAGTGTGTGCGCATATGTGTATATGATTGCCTTTTACCAAACTATCCAATGAACCAGTATGTGAATTTCATGAAACTTGCAGAAAGTAATGAATGGATGTACATCTACAACTGATTAACATTTGGAGTCAATTCAATTCCAGCTGGCTGCTGCATCTAATAGCATTTTACTCAAGAGGAAGATGTCTATAATTTAGTGAACTTTACCGATAGCGAGAACATTTTTATGTGGCGGTAGTAGAGAGTCATTCGTAACACATACTCTGAGCATTAATACACCCTGTGAGACATTGCATGAGATTGAGCATAACAATTTTTGGTTCGACCAAAAAAAAAAAACAGAAACTTTGTCATTTTTCAACATAAGATGTTCTTAGTCTTAAAACTCTGACACAAACGGTAGTATGTACAGTATGTATATGTTTAAGGAATGTTACAACTTTAATTGGAGGCATGGTGGCTCAATTGGTAGAACTGTAGCCTCTCATCGAGAAGGTCATCGGATCGAATCCCGGATTGGAACCATAATGGGTGGAGTTTGCATGTTCTCTCCGTTCATGCTTGGGTTTTCTCCGCGTACTCGGATTTCCTCCCCAGACCAAAACATGCATGTTAGGCTGATTGGTATCTCTAAATTGTCCTTAGATGTGAGTGAGAAAGTGAATGGTTGTTTGTCTCATTTGTCTTTATGTGTCCCTGTGATGGACTGGATACCTGTCCAGGGTGTCCCCCGCCTCTCACACAGTGACTGCTTGACATGGGCACCATTGACCCTCGTGACCCGGAAAGGAATGTTGCAGCACGAGCTGTTGCAGGCCCCGAAATACTGCAGCTAGCTGTTGCTAACTGTTGGCCTCAGACCTCGTCTCAGACCACCCACTCCCACCCCCTGGCTGGGACCTCCCTCAGAAGCGGCAACTCACACGATCAATAAATCAAGGAAACGTAAATCAAGTTTTACCAATTGTAATAAATCAAGGCAGGATAAGGTTACAGTTTACAGCGCTGGCCTGTCCGATACACGATGCGGGATCCTGGACCAGAAGGGCTGGATGACACATGGCATTACAGATATATAGGGCCTAGACTCCTCCTTGACAGAGGGGAGCACAGCCTATCACGTGGATAAGGGGCCGGACTAAAATGTGATCTCAAGGATCTTATGTGGTCTGACATGTCAGGAAAAATGATACTGGTGCAGAAAAAAGGCCTTTCTATGTGATGCAGTGAGCCAATAACAAATAAATTAAAACTATTCCTTGACGGATATTGAATCCCTGGGAGACTCTTTAGAGTTGCTGGCCCTGTTTAAACCAGTCAGAACTGGGTCATAATTTAATTATAATCCATCTCTGAGCAGATTAAAAACCCAGGGTCAGTCTAGATAAAATACTAACAGGAAGAAGCAGTTTAAAGATAAAGGATGGATGGATGGATGGATGTACAACTTCAATTATTTTACATATTTTTACAAGGTATTCAAAATTCAAGTCAATTATATTTATTGACACAGCAACAGTTTACAACAAGAATCATCTCAAAGGTGTCCAAAGACATGTAGGGAAGGAGGATAACAGATTGATTTTGTATGTTCAACATGTTGGTAATACTTTAAGGAGGAAAATCTTCAGGTCTGGATCAGTCTGGTTGTATTGGGCTCTAAAAGACAAATTCATTTAGCATACTTACTCATGTGGTTTATTTGTAATAAGTGACAAAGTTGCAGTAAACTTTTAGTTTGCGTCTCTTTTTCCACAGAAAGCATTTCCACATGTATTGTTCTTTGAATCTGGTCTCTTTGCCGTCTACTTCTTTGGGTACTCAATGATGCAACTAAGAGAGCATTGTAAATGAAGTGGGGAGGAAAGCTGGAGAACGATTCAATCTAAGCCCAGTAAAAATGGTAATAAATATTTCTCATCTCAACCTTCACCATTTCCAGTCATTCCTGATTTCAGCCAGCAAGTTGTGACTGCTGAGCAACGATCCACAAGGAAACAAACAGAGCTGATACGAGTGACGTGCTCCTGTTGCCGGTTTCTTTTTCCCCCCACACAGAAACTCTTTATCTTTTCTCCCTTTTTTTCCCCACTCAACCCTCTGCCTCTCTTGACATTTAACAGTCCGTACGTGTGCGCTCTATAATTTCTTGTCATCACCGACAATCTAGCTATCTAAAAAGAGGTTAAGGATGTGAGCTGAAATAGACAGGACGGGGTTGAGACAAGCGATGCTGACATTTGCGGGCATGTTCGCAGTAGCTGTAGCAGCTGTAAAAGGAGCAGATTATTTGACTTGTGAAGGTGATCGGGGTAAGGCTGTAATTTGAAGACAACAAAAATATGTGTGCTGCTGATCAGATGAGCCTATTAGCCATAAATTGTCTTGTGATGAGCACAGTTAGAAGTTGTGTTAATTTCATGAAAGTAATTATTTCAATATCTTTTTGGTAGATTTTTTTTTTTTTAATAATTAAGACAATTGTAATGACAATAACGTTTCATATTGATGAAATGTAAATTTAAGAAAACATTTATTGCCAACTTTAGCTAGGGCTTTTCTGTGTGGAGTCCTGTGCAGACACCCAGCTTTTCTCTCTTAATCCAAAATACATGAATGTTAGGTTAACTGGTGATTATTTTTTTTTTTCATTCAACCTTTATTTAAACAGGTAACTCCCACTGAGCCACGAGCACTAATTTACAAGAGAGACCAAAATTAACCTTAGATGTAAATGTATGTGCGCATGGTTCTATGTTTTCTGTGTGTTGGCCCTGTGATGAACTGACACCCTGTCATGAGTGTATCCCACCGCTCACCCGTTGACTGCTGGGATAGGCTCCAGACCCTCCTTTAACCTTCAGCACAGGTAGAAAACAACTGAGTGAGCACCTCCTTTTTGTAATGTCAGCATCAACAAACTGTTTGACGTTTGAAAAAAAAAATTAAATATTTTTAATCTGGATTATGCTTGTCTCAAGTATAGCAAATAATGGGGGGAGTCATGTTGCATGTCAGTATGGAGGTCCTGAGGAACTTCTACCTTCTGTAGATGTATTCAAAAACCGTTCAATACAAAATCAACTGGACTTTACGTTTCGCTCCTCATCCGAGGAGCTTTCTCAATTCAAAGAGCAGTGAGTCAGGGGTTCAGGTTATAAGGCTGAGTGAGATAAGACACACACACATAAGACAACCACACATATGTAGATTGGCAGTTCACATCTAACACCTTAACATTAGGTCTTTGTTCATCTAATTCACAGACGAGGCCCGTCTGTTCCCATCAAGTGTGAAAACCGGCTGGGAATCTGTTTTAAAGTTGCATTATATGTTTTTGAAAGTGGAAATCTGAGGCCTCCTCCTCTGTTAAGACACGGCTTTTCTCTTTTTACATAAATTGCTTCCTTCACCCCCCTCTCAAACCATCTGTGTTCTCGGTCCAAAATGTGCACATTTTGGTCCTCACAAGAGTGTCCCTTCACTGTGAGGTGGAGGTGAACAGCTGAATCTTGTCCAGAGGAGGTGGCTCTCCTGTGTTGAGCCATGCGTCTGTGAAGAGGCTGTTTAGTTTCTCCAATGTAGAGGTCTGGACAGTCCTCGCTGCACTGGACCGCATACACTACAACACTTCTGTAGATGTACCAACTGCTGCTCCTGGCAAGGAACTTGCATAGTACTACCTGGACCAATATACCAAGCATGATTAATCAAAGCTAGGAGACAAATAATCTGCACATGTCTCTTTAGTGAATACCAAGCGTTTACTTATTTAATCCTAAATGACTGGATTATTATTATTAATCAAAACAAAATGAGAGAAATGTTTTTTGATGTGTGAAAATGCAATATGTATGCTGAGTGATTGCTGAAATATGATGAAGCTGAAACTGTGTTTTTAAAGCTAAAGGTAGCAAAAGGCTATTTAGAAGCTAAAAGTGGCGGCTGTGGCTGAGTGGTTAGTGCAGTTGTCCACCAATGGGAGAGTTGGGGGTTTGATTCCACCAGCAGTCACATGTTTAAGTGTTCCTGGGCAAGACACTGAACAAGTGGTTTGATTTACATTTTTTGCAGTGGGTATACTGTGCTAAGAAAACAAAGGGGTTAGTACAGTGTAATCGTTAATTTATTTTTGATTTTTAAGCAAATTGAACATTTCAACATTTCTCTGATGCTTTTATTTGAAAAAATGTACAACAAACTTTGTACAACAGTTGGCTTTGTATTAAAAACATGTTGTAGAATTTATAAAGCAGTATCAAAGCAAAACATTTACAAGTATTAAGTAGTAAGTATAGAAGAATTAATTATGCAAAACAAAACAGGTTGAACCAACTCAATGTGTCTATAAAATGTTCCAAATGTGTTGACAATGACACAAGCCCATGTCACGTATCATTGCCAATGAAATGTGACATGGGCTTGTGTCATTGGACACTTTTAAGTTGTTATACTGAAATTCTAAAGCTTTTCTAGTGGGTATACTCCATATATGTGTGTATCACATAGACTATACCACTGCACTGAGCCCCTCGTCGACTCCAATATATGTCCCATTGGTGTGTGAATGTGATCTAAAGCACTGATGAAGATAGAAAGGTGCTATATAAGTTCAATCCAGTTACCATTTAAAAATATTAACAGTAACTAAAAGCCAAAAGATGCAAAAGTATCAAAAACCTAACTAATATACAGTATATATATATATATATATATATATACACACACACACACAACTTGGAGAAAAATTGCATGAATGTTGAATCAGTATTCACACAAATAATGGAAAGCATGACTGAATAGCCATTAGTCTAACTTGTCTTCTATATTTTTTTAATATAATTCAGTTTCCATATTCTGGCTTTATCTTGTTAAAGGTTATTTGGAGAAAGTTATGACTGTAAGTGGGCTGAGAAGGCAAGGAAAACTCAACCAGTCTATCGAACAAACAGACAGGCTGCCATGCACTCACATGCACCTAAAGCAAATTTGAAATCATCAAATCGTCAAAAGATGTGTGATTTTGGACAGTGGGAGGAAGCACCTGGAGGGAAAACCATGCAGGCACAAGAAAAACAAAGAAAAGATTGAAATTTATTTATTTCATTCACTAGAAGCTGATGTTCCTATACAACCCCTTGACTCATTCTATCTCAGTTTGTTTACATCATTCATGAAGTCCCAAGCAACGAGTGTGAGATACATATGGGGTGAATAGAGAAAATGTGTGAGAGTGTGCATGTATTTTTATGTATGTGAGAGAGTATCATCTTCTAAGCTGGTGACTGTCAGATGCAGAGTAATGCTGTGTCTCTGCAGCGCAACATCATTACCCTGTCAAGCTTGTGTTTGATGGACAGGCTAGCCTCTGAGCCAATGTGTGAATATGTGTTTCCCCTCTAGTCCAGTGTGATTGAAACTCTGTGTGTCTCCATACATCACCTCTATATCAGCTTCAGTTATATTTACAGCACTGCAGCACTCTACTGCCCCCTGTTGATTCTTTCTGGTATTACATCAAACCTCCACTCGCGCATGGATTTTGTTGTTATGGACTGTGGGAGGAAAACCCACACATTTTTACACTTAATTTGTGCATACTTTAGATTATATATCTTAATAAGTCTGTTTTTCAGCTGACTGCCAAACTGAATAAAAACAAAAGTTCGGACAGTTTGTACTCCTCTCTCAAACCATTGTTCCTCTCTATCCAGGATGTGAACATCTTCATCCCT
The DNA here is from genome assembly GCF_014905685.2 of Nematolebias whitei. Taxonomy (NCBI): domain Eukaryota; kingdom Metazoa; phylum Chordata; class Actinopteri; order Cyprinodontiformes; family Rivulidae; genus Nematolebias; species Nematolebias whitei. The sequence goes on from NC_056513.1 coordinate 21,132,944, forward strand.
GAACGAGTGACCGCTGGCCTGGAGATGAGTGTAGACCGCAGAGTCTTGGCCTGATGATGTTGCTCTTCTGTGCTGGACCATCCTTTTGGCCAGTGGATGTTTAGTTTCCACAATGTAAGACTGATCGAGTGGTGGGGAAAGTGCTCAAACACTGTTCTTAAGTAAAAGTACAAATAAATAGACAGGAATGTACTCTAGTAAAAGAAGAAGTACCACATTAACGTTTTTACTTAAGTAAAAGTAAATAAGAACTTGCTTTAAAAATACTTAAAGTATTACAAATAAAAATACTTGCTAAATGTATTACCTAATGGTCTACAATATCAAGTGTGCCTGCCGTATGTATATTTTCTGTACTACATTAATAGTGTTGTGTCATTTTAATCAACAATGCTGCAGATAATGCATGTTTTTATTGTGTGTACTCTGTGACATAGTTCACACTTGGACTTGTGATTATGTGCGTCAGAATTTCAATGATGACCTGCAGAGTTAAATGACATTAATCAAAATAAGAAAGAGGAATTATTATAGCTTTGAAAGTTTTTATTTAACACAAAGCTATTGTCTATTGTTGGCTTTGTTGTCATCACTCTTTGTTAAAATCAGGTTTCTCTTATAAATAAGTCCGCGAGACTCAATGGGATTAACCTGTATAAATAAAGGTTGAATTAATGAAAAAAAGCAAAACCAATGTGTCATTTTAACTATAGTAAAAACATTTAAGTAAAAGTTGTCTGCCTGAAAAAAGGAGCACTAGACACATCTAACAAAGGAACAGACTCTGATCATTTCAACTCCAGTTTGTCATCAACTCTAGTTAAAATATGGTCTAGTCAACCTTGTAATGGGTCAATAGTGAACAATGTTTTAACTTCTGGACACCATTTTCAAAAGATTGTTGAGCCAAACGGAGACATCTCTTGTCTCCTAACAACATGAACAGAAACATTTTAATATTGCACCAAGAATTTCTTGTTCAAGTTCAGAAGAAGTTTCCTGATGCATGCTCAATAATCCAGGTAGAAAAATCTAAAAAAGTTAAATCTGGTCCTCTGGACATTCAACAGATGGTCAGCCAACAGGTGAAAAGGAGGAACCCAAACCCAGACCAGTGGTCATTCCATATGTTGAGGGAGTATCAGAGAAACTGAGACGTTTATTTTCTAAACATAACGTCCCAGTGGATTTTAAACCCCAAAATACATTACGGCAAAGACTGGTTCATCCCAAAGATCCAGTCCCCCGGCACAAACAGAGCAATGTTGTGTATGCTGTTCAGTGTCAGGAGGGCTGTGATCAGTCTTACATCGTGGAAACAAAACAGCCACTGGCCAAAAGGATGGCCCAGCACAGAAGATCATCATCATCAGGCCAGGACTCTGCGGTCTACACTCATCTCCAGGCCAGCGGTCACTCATTCAGGGATGAAGATGTTCACATCCTGGACAGAGAGGAGCGATGGTTTGAGAGAGGAGTAAAGGAGGCCATCTTTGTGAAAAGAAATCGTCCATCGTTAAACGGGGTGGAGGCCTCCGGGTTCAACTGTCCCCCTCTTACAATGCTGTGATTGCTAGTATCACTCAGCCCTCTGTGAATAGTAAACAGCCATCAGTGTGCTAATGATCCATTGTTAGGTTGATGGTCCTTCTTGAGCATGTGATCAGCTGGTTTTGGTTGTCAGCAGCAAACTGGTTGATCCACTCTGAGAAGGTGCTATTTAAGAGACTGAGCTGAATACAGCACCTCAGACTGAGGAAGTCTCTCGGATGAGAGACGAAACGTTTCTACATTTTTTTTGTTGATTTGCTTTGTTTTGAATGTCCAGAGGACCAGATTGAACTTTTTTAGATTCAGAAGAAGTTGCTTTTCATAGTTTTTTTTTTTGGTCCAGTCTGGCTCTTTTGGCAGAGAGAATCTGTCCTGCTGTACTGAACAGTCTTTCAATAAGGCCATAGATTGTGTGTATCTTCTGGCTGACTCTCCACGGTGGAATCCATTTTGGGTGGGTAAGCGGTGCTGCAGGTAAAGTCGAAAGTACCCACGTTTAACTCTACTTAAGTAAAGTACAGATACATGAAAAATGTACTTAAGTACAATAACAAAGTACTTGTACTTGTACATCTCACTACAGGACTAATCACAGCCCTCCTGACACTGAACAGCATACACAATATTACTCTGTTTGTGCCGGGGGACTGGATCTTTGGGATGAACCAGTCTTTGTCGTAATGTATTTTGGGGTTTAAAAGCCACTGGGACGTTATGTTTAGAAAATAAACGTCTCAGTTTCTCTGATACTCCTGCAACATACGTAATGACCACTGGTCTGGGTCTGACTGCAAATACTGGTCTGTGTGGGCTGGTTTGCGGTACACCTCAGTTTGTAAATGTGCTCTATCAGAAACTGAGACGTCACAGTCCAAGAAAGCCAACCTGCCATTTTTTACATCTTCTCGTGTGAACTTGATGTATTTATCCACAGAGTTGATGTGAACAACTAGTTTTGAATGTTAACAACAAACTGGTCGATCCACTATGAGAAGGTGCTATTGATAAGACTGAGCTGAATACAGATCCTCAGACTGAAGAAGTCTTTTGGATGAAAAACAAAACGTTTCTACATTTTTTTGTTGTTGTTGTTGTTTATTGAGCCCGTCCAGAGGACCAGACTTAACTTTTTTGGATTGTTCTACCTGAATTATTGAGCATGCATCTGGATATATAGAGTAATGCAAGACAAACTTCAATTATCTGCAAAAAGCACATTAAGCTAAAGCAGCTGACTGAACCATAAATTATATCAGTGAACTTGATTTCATCGCTCTCTAGGGAAAATAATACACGGTCAAAGGAAAAAGAACATTTGAGTGTGAGATTGACAGAACACCTTCCACAGAGTGATGATGCCCTCTGAACCATTTCAGTTCTGCTCAGGCCTGAGAACACAACCACACAGACTGTTTGTGTGTGAGTAATTTCTTCCTTTAGACGTTTGTGTCCATGAAGAATCAACTTCATGCCCCGTCTTCCCCCTTCTTCCCCACCCACTCTGATCTATCCACTGTCTGTGTGTCACCCAGATTAGATGAATATGCATGGTATTAAAATGAGGGTCATGGCAGCGCTGGTTGCAGGGTAGACACAGGAGTGTTGCCATGGTGATGAGCGTTTGATTTAGGTTAAATGAGATACCTCTTTCAAACAGCCTGAAACTTTGATACGATTTGGAGGGGAATTATAAATATTTTGCCTAATAAAGATAAAAAATAATTTGAGTTATTGTTGATGGTTAACGAGAGGTCACAAAACTAACTCCTGTAATTAAGCAAATTTAAAGATTTGGAGTCTGATGTGCTGTATCTGTAGTCCTCAACATCAGGACAGGTGCAATAGTCACAGCTGTTTGGACTAGAAGCTCATGTTACATGTGTTTAGTGAATGAAATGAAGTACAGACTAGATTCCAACTGACCAACATGAGCATGACCTTATCCATCATTATGTAAAGAACAAGGCCACAGCACTGACTACTAAAGGAGGCTATGAAACACTTAATATTATACTGATTTTTCTTTTAAACAAATTATATTTTCACATCGGCTCTTTTCACTGACAGTCAGGCCTTTAATTCACTAAAAGATGATAAATAAGCTAGCCAGATAGGTAAGTAGGTAGAGTGTGACAGGCAGGTAAATAAATAAATCTGGAAGGTCTTACTCTGGGCATTCATTGACATAATTGCATCTTTTTTATTTATTTATTTTAGATCTACCCAAATGTATTATTTTCTACACTCTGTTTTAGACCAGCTGTGTGTTGAGCTAATTTCTGTTTTCAACGCAATTTTTCTTATTTTATTTCCCAATCCTATTTTTTGATAAATTATGTTTTCACATTAGAAATTTGTTAAATTACATTTTGGGATTTTGTATGATCTGTAAGTGTCTTTTGGAAAAATTCTTCAAAGGTCAAATATTCATGCTCTGAGTTCTCTGCATTCCATCTTCACTGGTTTTCTCTTGTGTTTAGGACAAAGCCCCATTCACAATGCAGGGCTGAAGATTTTATTTTCCAAACTGATGAAGAAAAAGTGCTGAATTTTAATGCTAGCAATATCAACATCATTACCTTCTCTCAAATCTAATGGAAAAAATAGTTGAGGGGCACAAGCAAACCTGTTCACTTTCAGCTAATGTGTTTAAGAGAAACACAGACCTTTTTTAAAGACAAGGTATAGATTATGCATGTATAATCCTAATTATAGCACGTAAACCTCAACCTTATATCTCACTATTTTCCTGAAACATTTCCTAATACCTTCCAAAAGTTTGGGGATATTTAAAGAAGCACACACAAAAAAAAAAAAAAAAAGCCAGTTGAGATATAAGCAGACCATTATTTCTAATAAACATTTTGTACTGTAGAACTGGTTAACAGTAACATTTGTATGTATGTATGTGAATGTATGTATTGTCAAATATATAGTCACTAAACTTTGTAACATTCATAGTAACCAAAACATCATAAGAAGCTGTAAGTTTGCTGCAAGCCTGGGAAAGAATACAATAACGTTGAGAGGTAAAGATTTATTTGTTGAGAGAGAGAGATTCTTTATTGTCATTCGCACCACATGTGGTACATGTGGTGGACTGAAATTATGTACACAGGGTCCCAGTTACATCCAACAATAAATGTAAAAGAAAAACAGTAATAAGATCTAAGATATGAACTAAGACTATGAACTAAGAAAAAACATCAGCTAAAAATATGCTAAGCGCTAATAGCATAAAAACAATAAATACAATAGGCCGAACAGCAGCATGAACATGAGTTTGTGTGAGCAGATGAGCACGAATGAACACATCAACATGAAACAGATCAGCAGCAACATGATGTGATTTTCCACAGTGATTATCCTGGTTAGAGATTCATGAGTCTAACAGCCTTAGGGTAGAAGCTGTTCCTCAGTCTAGTGGTTCTACACTTAATGCGCCTTAACCTCCTTCCTGAGGGGAGTGGGGCAAAAAGTGTGTGTGCTGGGTGAGTGGGGTCCTGCATGATGCAGGTGGCCCTCTTCCTGCATCTGGAGGTGTAGATGTTTGTGATGGTGGGGAGACTGACTCCAACTTATTGTAGTTTACAATATTTTATATTATAAATTATATATATATATATATTACAACAGTGTACTTTTTGTTTTAAACACAAGCTGTTATTGTCTATACACTCATAAGATTGACATTTGCAGGATTAAATCTATACAGATAGGGATATGTGGATAGAGTTAAATAATGCTATGGTTTTAACCCTAAATGTCCAGGCTGCTGCTTAATATACCATATTATTTTACATTATTAGTGTTTAGCATATATCTTGGATCCTGTTTTATATATTTTGTTCCACATCATGTACCACATGAAAATAACAATTTATAAACCTTGAAACTAAAGTGCAATTTTAGAGTAGTGTATAATGAGTTTTTATAGCTTACTGTAAATGGATTAAGTTATATGATGCAGCATATTCTTTGGCCTACTTTTGATCAGTTTATTGCCAGAACTAGTCTGCTTTTACGACTTTAGTGGCTTGAAATGAAACGAGAAACAAACTCACAGTGCTGTAAGTTTTCAGTGTTCTGTTGTATTTAAGTACATTCTGTAAATTATACTTCTCAACAAAATGCTTACATTTTTAAAAGTAATAAATGTATCTACGTCTTTATCTACGTTTGTCTCGTACATTTTTAAACCAAGGAACGAATTAATTTGATAATCATTAAGATTATTATCATCTTTTATGGTTATTAAGTCAATATTAATAATTAATGTATGTTAATTAAGATTTGTTGATTATGACCACAGCTATCCGTGTAGAATGGTGAAAATAGTTGATTAACAAGGACTTTGTTAATGAAATACGTTTTATTTTAATAAAATGAAACATTAACCAGCAGCGCAAACCACAGTTTAACAAAGGCGACAAGATATGTAAATGTTCTGAAACTTGGAGTGCCCTTTGTTCCGTTGGTACTTGAAGGCATCACGGTTCCTTACACGTGCCGCACCTCTGCCTGGTCCGGTCAGGTAACAAAACTTCCCCGGCTCTTTTCTACCTGTGTTGTCGCGAGGTTTATCACCCAGCAGCACGCGCTGTGTGCGGGTGTTTGTGTCATAGAGCTCCGGGTGGGAGAACCATGGCTGAGTCCCAGCTCATGTGCATGGAGGATGGTCGCATCGGAGCCAAAGTCCCGGAGTCCAAACCGGAGTTTTACTACAGTGAAGAGCAGCGCGCGGCGGTCGAGGAGCTGCTGAAGAATGGCGACGGCGCCTTCAAGACTCGACTCAAAGAGGCGAAAATGACGGACTTTCTGTCGGCGCGGGAAATCAAGCTGTTGTCGAACACTTTCAAACAGTACGACTCTGGTAATGAGAGCGACAGCAGCGCCGCCAGGTCGGAGCAGGGAGCCTCCGGACCCGACGCGGACTCGGGAGTCCACTCCACCTACTGGCCCCAGATGTCGGACACCGAGGTGCCGTCCCTGGATATCGGCTGGCCCAACACGGGCTTGTTCAAAGGGGTGACCAGGGTGGCCGTGCACACCCACCCGCCTAAAGACAACGGACCCCACATCAAGGAGGTGGTACGGAGGCTGATCCAGGAGGCCAGCAAGGTGACTTAACTGGGCTGTTTTTATTTTTATTTAATCAACAACCAAACCACGATTATACATGAATTACACAGCAAAAATCTAAAACATAGACTGCTATTTATTGTCCTCAATACAACATGACGTCATAATGACGTTAGACAAATCTAAAAGACTTTCAGAAGCAATAAATGGCTTTCCTGACCACGACATTACTGAATATGTTAATGTCTAAAGTGAGTCATAGGGCAATGTGTGTGTGGGCCACTCTCAGGAAGTTCCAAGTCTTTTATATCCTCAGTAAATCCTGGAATTCCCTTTTATTCATTAGGTGTTAGTCACTGGGTTCAGTGTTTTTTGTAGCATCAAAGCATGTGCATGGCTTTGCAAATAAGGACGGGGGGAGGGGGGTGTTAAATGTGAAATGTAAAAGGCGATCCTGCTTTTTAATCCAATCAACACCAGAACACAGTCAAGTAAGTTTGATACATGGAGAGGGAGGATGAGGGGAAGTACTAAAATTCTTCTTTCATCTTTTCCCTCTTCAGGGGCCTCCACAGCGAGTCATCCTCCTCCATCTCTCTCTGTCCTCACTCCAACTACCTCCATGTCCTCTCTAACTGCATCCATATATCTCCCCCTTGTCTTTTTCCTGGCAGCTGCATTTCTAACATCCTTCTACCAATATACCCACTGTCCCTCCTCTGGACATGTCCAAACCATCTCAGTCTGGCCTCTCTAACTTTATCTCCTAGTTATTTAACATGTGCTGTTCCTCTGCTGATCTCATTCCTAATCTTAGGGTGCATTCACATCAGCCCTGTTGTCCCGGACTCTAGCACGTTTGCCGAGAAAATCCGGTTCGTTTGGGGAGGTGTGAACGCGCTGTCGAACTCTGTCACGGAACTAAAAGGCGAACTCTGGCCTGGTCTAAAACCTAAGTCTCGGTCCGGTAGAAGAAAACTCTAGCGCGGTTCGAGTACAGTGTGAATGTTAGCAGAACGGGCGCTGCTCCACAAGCAGGAAGTGGACTACAGCGCAGGACAAACAAACACGCATTTCTCTTACCTCATATGGAGCCGTCAGCTGCCTTGTGTGAAAAACAACATTCTCCATGGTCTTCTGCCTCATCTTCTGCTCATGCTGAGTCCATTGTTGAAAAATGACCAAATAGAACTCCTAAAACTGCTAAAATATGACGCCACTCCGTTTTTGTTTTTATTTCCAGAAGAAGAAGAAGTGTCTTCTTCAGAGGTTTTTGTGTAGTTTCTTTCAGCAGTTCTTGGTGCAGCACCACCACAGGCGAGTGGGGGAACAGGTTGGCTCGACTGCACAGTGCAGTGTGAATGCAAACACACCAGCTCAAATGTAAACAAAATGTCATGAATATTGGTCCCCAACCGAACCGAGTCTACCGGACTATCAGGTGAGAATGCACCCTAAGGAGAACCTCAACGTCTTCATTTCTGCCACTTCCAGTTCTTTCTCCTGTCTTTTTGTCAATGCCACTGTCTCCAGACCGTACAACATAGTTGGTCTCACCACTGTCTTTTCTTTGTGGGAAAGTACTAATAGGCTTGTCACGGTAACAAATTTAGCTGGGCGATTGCAATAAACGATAACATTGTTTGAAATTTGACAATAATTAGTAATTATTGTCAAATTTAAGAAGACATTTTGGTTAATTTGTTTTGCATGTAGTGTTAGGAGTAAAATAACCTTTGATGATAAATTGTGGAAAATAACATAATATGAGTTGGTGAATATAAGGTTTAATTATGGATTATGGAACATAGATCATATAAAGATGACTAGAATATCTATCAGATATGTAAACTAGACCATAAGCTGATAAATAATATATTTTTAGTGACTGCTAACTTTTAAAATCAACCATGACACTTTCTGCTGTCAGTAAGAAAATAGTTCCTTATAAGGCCTTTAACGAGAAAACAAAACAACTCAAAGGTTCTTGTTCAGTTAAATTATAGTTCACATCATTTGAGTATGTGTATGGATTATAAAATAATTAACGATGAGTTAAAGTGCAGCTTAATAGGTCAGAACAACCATAGAGCAATCTGACTTGATAATGTGATGGGTTACCCAGGAGATAATCAGAATCTCAGTCTTCGTAAGATTATGTAAGACTGGTGCTTGTAATGTGTCACGTACTCAGTGGAAAGAGATGGTGGCTAATGTATGCCTGATTGATTGGACAGGGACTTCAGAGAGTCTGTAAGGTGTTTATTGGACAGGAATTTAAAACAGGAAGTGTCA
>NC_056513.1:21142271-21165075 GCF_014905685.2 Nematolebias whitei
TTGATGTCAGGTAATATATATATATATATATATATATATATATATATATATATATATATATATATATATATATATATATATATTATATATATATACACAATTCTCTCTTGTTCACGCATTTTGAAGTCTGTAACATTAAAGATGTTGTTTAATTCTGACATAACCATGTGTTCCTTCCGAGCAACAAACCAGGCAGGGGAGAAGAGAAGCCTTTTGTTTCCCATAACAGTAGTACCTTCTTGCGACCACCAGATGGCAGTATAAGACTGTTTGAACTAAAGGATGGATAGTGAGGGAGCAAGCAGCGTGCCTCTTTAAGAAAAATGGGAGGGAGGCCCCTTGACGTGACATGGGCTGTCTTTCTTCAGTTCTCAAAATTGCAGACATTCGGTGTGGTTCAAGCTCTTTAGCATAGCATTTGCCACGCAAAGCTTTTAATTAAAAAAAATCAGTAACAAGTTATCAGCTTCTTTTTGCAGAGAAAAACTTTTAACACAAAGGCACGGGTTTCAACCGTGAATTTTGGAGCTTCGAGAAGACGGAGGTTTTTTCCTCAAGGTCGGCCTGTTAGCTTAGCTTGTAGCTTAGCTTCTCAGCTTGGCTGCTTTTAACGATGGTCAGCGAAGAGCACCGGAGTTGAGCCTTTTGTCATCCAGTGTCTTCAGTAGAAAGAGAGAGACACGAAGAAACGATAAAGCCGATAAAGGAAAATTAGGTTGATAATTATAATTTATTAATTGATTTATTGTTTATCGCGACAGGGCTAAGTACTAACATTAAATAGGTGAAACCTAGAACAAGCTGGAACCAGAACATAATATTTCTGATAGATTTTGGAGCTTTACTTTCAAGAGTTTTTGCCAATTGGTGTTGGGAGTGAACGCTTGCAGCTAAGTTTTTCCTGAATGCTCTCTAGGATATTGTGACAAAATTGCAATTTTGTCCATTTCTTCCTTCTTTGAGTGATTAATATTTTATTAACTAGTAACTTAGTAACTGAAATTAGTCTGTGAGCATGAAGTGCCACTTGGGATATTTACTCATAGACAGCTGGAGCCACGCTGAGTCATCTGTTCCTCTCAGTAGTGCCGTGGCATGTTTCCTTGAGCCCAGCCTGCCTCAGTTTGCCTTTTTAAAAATGGGTCAGGACTAAACAGAGTTATAAAAGTCTGTTAATGTTATGACTTTTCTGAGCATTTCTCTTATTCTTTATGTATGAGTTCTCTTTTCTCTTCTGTCTTACCTTCACTAAACTTTCTTTTGTTTGGTGCTTTCATTTTACTTTCCCTTTTATTTGTGCTTCATTGCTTTTTTCTTGCTTGCTCACATTCTTATGCTTGCTCCTTCAGCTCACCCTGGTTACAAGTCACTTTTAGTAAATGTTAAAACAAAACCAATAAAGGTTCTAGTTGACACCTTTCTTTTGCCTAGCTTCAACCTTTTACTTCTTAGGTAATAGTTGTTATTGTTTTGTTTACTTGTTCACATTGCTTTTTATACTATTAAGGAACGTTTGAGAAAAACAAACTACCAGGTTAGGCTTCATGTGATTATTTGAATGCTATGTTTTTATCTTACGGTGTTTCCCAAAGCTTTCTGGTAAATAAGATAGATAAGCCCAGTTACTGGTCAGAAAATTCAGTGGCTAATCATCAGCTAATATCAAATCAGATAAAAACATGAATGTCCAGGAACATGCACTTTTAAATGCACATAAACTTATTCTTACTGATTTTTTTTGCTTGCAGAAGCTCACAGTCCTGCACTGTCTGCAAGTCTTAACTTGTTGCTCCGATTGTTAAAGCCTTCTTAGCATTTTTTCTCTTTCTGTGGAAACTCCGCAGGACTGCAGAACACAATTCTCAAATGCTATAAAAAAGATTGAACTGGTAAGACTGGATGAGAAAATATTTGAGGGTTATTTTTCAGGAATTCAAATACTTTCATTTAGTGAGAGCTAAACTGTAAGTTTCTACTAATCCAAGCATTCTAGCAGAGCACAAAGCAAAATCTTCACTGGGGCATTTCTCCAGACAGAGATAGATTTAAGTCCTTGTTGTTAGAAAGTTTTATCTGTATAAGCTGTCAGTCTGTTTGACAGGACCGCTGCAGGAAGACTGTGTTTAGAGGATTATTTTGTACTTGTGTAAAACCAGCTGCTCAAGTCTTTTACAATTACTTACATTGCTATCAAGCTTAGTGTATTTGCAGTTGTTAAATTGCTTTATTTAGGACAGCGATGTCCAGCACTGTTCGTAGTGGTCCTCCAGGACCAAGATTTGCTACTAATGGGTTAGAAAGGTTCATTTCATCTTTTGTTCTTGTTGTTGTTTTTAGCCCTTGGAGGTATTTACTTTTATATTTCCAGACATGTTTTGTTTTCCTTGCCAACAAAACAATATCAAGATAACATTTTAACCTGAAGATTGAACCAAACCTGCCTCTCAAGTTCTTCGCGTCTCAAGTTTTTCATGTCCCAGTGCATTTCTTTTCCAAATTATTAAGTTTGGCATTTTGTTTGAGCACATCTAACAGAAGAAAACTTAATCATTCTTCATTTACAGAAATTAATTATTTAAATTTGACTTAAGAACCCACACTTAACCATTCTTTTTATACAGTAGTCCCTCGTTTATTGTAGGGGATTGGTTCCAACCCCACCCCCCCCAGCATTAATGAAAATCCTTAAAGTAGCGACTTGATATTTATTTTACTATATATATATATATATATATATATATATATATATATGCAGAACATCAGCGGCTCTCGATCTGGTCCGACTTGGTTGTGGTCTGACTCGGTTCCGATTCTGCAGATTTCTGCAGCAACAAAGCCCACAATCCATGTTCTAAACTTTTAAACAACATACTTATATGTAGCTATTAAATTTTACTTAGCAGAGTGTACCCGCTCGGAGGTCCTCGTCAGCCGGCTGAAAGAGATGAAAAACGCGCCGGTGGGCTCTGGATGGACCACCGGATCTTCTGTACACATCCCCGCTCGGAGGTCCACGTGGGCGGGCTACCAGCTCTCAAAATTCACCTATGGGTCTGGAAGTCTGGTTCTGCTCCCATTCTGGTCCTGTTTGATGGGTTCTATGCGGCTCTCTGCATCCACTCAGATCAGATCATAACTTTCCCTCTAGTTCAGCAGAAGGAAACGGGGCTTCTGGGTGGGGCCCTGTTGACTAGGGAAAAGTGGTTGTTTTGAGCGGGAGTAGAGTGGAGAGAAAACTACAAAATGGCGGTGCCTGTCCCAAAAATTTTTTTCATTAACTTTTTACTGTCCTCATCATGTGAGTAATAAAATATCATGTGTCCTGTACTTTCTTTTTGTACTTTACAATGTAGCTGTTCACAAACTGCCATAGAGCGAGTCCTTAGAAGTCGAACTGCAAAGTAGCGAGGGACTACTTTCTTTAAAATGGTTGTTGCATTTAAGAAAACTTTTTTTTTATGATTCTGTTTTAGGTGATAGCCATAGTGATGGACATGATCACAGATGTCCACATCCTGCAAGACTTGATGGATGCAGCTTCACGTCGTTCTGTGTCTGTTTACATCTTGTTGGATAATCAGGGTGTGCCACACTTTCTGGACATGTGTTCCAGACTTCAGATTGGCTCACAGCACCTTCGGGTAAGACTATGCTTTTTGCACCGGAAATTATTTTAAAATATGCACCCCAATAATTAATAATAATAATTAAGTAATAATAATTAAGCCTTCCGTAACTGGTTCTTGTTAGACTAAATACACACCTGATAAGCAGTAACCCTTTATTCCCTTGAAAAAGAACAGTGTAACATTACAAACAAATTAAAAGTTTGGGCAAAGCGGAGGAAATAAAATTGGGACAAATTGTTTGTTGGAATTAATGTATTGCTATTCAAATCAAATTTTGATGTCAAACATAAATGAAAAACAGTTTGGTGTTACATACAAAGCTGAAACTAATACAAGCTGGTATATTTGTAATGTCATAAAGAGATACTTGTTCAAATAAAAGTTAAGATAAAACTTGTCTACCACAATTGTGGCAGAAATTCTCCTTTGGCACATTCTACATTCATCATAGACACACAACAACCAACAATAGAACATAATAAAATTTAAAAAAACACGTTATTACCATTAGTTACCACCATTAAGGTGTGTCTGTTTAGCTTTGTTTAAGAACATTATTGCAGATGGTACAAATGATTTCTTATAAATATTCTTCCTGGCCAGCGGGACTCGGTAACGCCTGTTTGAAATATTTCATCCAAGAAGTGAACAGAATGACTACACCATGTTGAAAGTTGTATCTGATGGAGACTGAAACCAAAAGAAAACAGGCTAGATATAAAGGTTTTCATCAAACCAAGGGAGCATATACTGAGGTTTATGGCTTTGTTTATGTTTTTCCCTTTAGTCTCTCTTTGAGCCAGGAAGCTAATGAGCAAAGGGCACAAAGCTTGTTCTCTTGTGTTGTAAACGCTTAAAAACTGCTGGCTGATAAAGTTTTGTTCTTGTATCAAAGTTCATGCTCAATAATCCAGGTAGAAAATCCAACAAAGTTCAGTCAGGTCATCTGGACGGTTTCATTTTTTCTGTTGAGACGTTTCATCCTTCATCCAAAGGACTTGATCGTTGGATTCATGGATTATCTACCTGGATTATCTACCTGGATTATTGAGCATGAGTGACGGAAGTCCTTTGGATGAAGGATGAAACATCTCGGCAGAAAAAATAAACCATCCAGATGACCTGACTGAACTTTGTTGGGTTTAACTCTTGTAATTTGGAAGCTAGAAATTCATCAAACATGCATCATAAAAACATTTGTGTTCATATATTTACTTTACAATAGGTAATACTTCTGAGCTGCGGATTAAAAAAACATTTTTCCACAAGTAACAAGTAGTGGATAATAGGCGTGTAACGGTACGCTAAAATCACATTTTGATTTGGTTCAGTTTCAAGGAGGGCTCGGTTCGGTTAATTTTCGGTACAAAAAATGCCAAAATAAAGACTTAAAAAATGTTTGTTCTGAAAATATGCCAAGTAAAAAAGTTCAGTCATTACAGACTTCTTAGCTGGAGGTGATCTGGTGGATGAAGAAGACTCGGCTGCTATCATCCTCAGACTGCAAACAACAAAGAGATAAAAAAAAGAGCTAATAAGTTTATCATTTTAAATTAAAAGTGAATTAGATTACAGTAATACAGTAACAATACCTTTTCTTGCACAGTCATCATTTCTGATATGAGGTGGTTGAATCTCTTGTTCATCATCATCAGGGCAGGGCTTTAAATCTGGGCTCCAGGGCTTGTTGACAATTTCAGTTTTAGCTTTTTCATAAAGTGCTGCTACAACTTTTTGGCTGAAGTGTTGAGGTGATGGGATGTTGTAGGCAGCGGGGCTCAAGAACTTTAATCATATGTTTTCAAGTGTGGTATCAAGTTATGCAACAATTAATAGCGCCGTGCTGAAACACGCTTAAGAACTTTAGTTCCGCTGCGCATAATCTCTGGTTAATAAAATTTAATGAGTGAAAAAATAACTGAAACGGTACGCACGTGAGCCGAACTGAACACGCCGTACCGAAATGGTTCAATACACCCACTTGTACCGTTACACCACTAGTGGATAACGTTCACTTTTTAAAGTGTAAACTAACTTATATTCCCTACAAATATCATAAAGGTCATATCTTGTTGACTGTCTTGTTTTCTTAGTTTGTCCTGTATGTCACACGTTTGTTGTTGCAGAACATCAGAGTTAGAACGCTTCAAGGAGTTGGCTTCAATTTGTCCTTCGGCAGACTCCCCGGTTCACTGTCGAATAAATACATGCTGGTGGATGGAGACAAAGTTGTGTTTGGCTCCTACAGGTAAGATTATATGTAATAATCATATGAATGTTTATTGGTGTGTGTACCTCGTTTATGGTTTTTGTTTAAAACAGGTCTCTCTTGTAAATGAGTCCTCGTATCTCAATGAGACTAACCTGTATAAATAAAGGTTGAATTAATTATGTGTATGTTTAATATAATACTCTAAAATCAGCTTCAACAATTGGAAAAAGTTACATTTAGCTTTACCTTCACTTATATTTTGTTGCATACTGTATGCGCTCAATATATACAGTATTTTGCTCGCTTTGTATTATACATTCATTTTCACATTTTACAGCCAATAATTAATTCCAAAAAATGTTTAGGATAGTTTGCTGTTCAAGTTAAAGCTGTTTTATTCAGCCTGGGGCACTGCCATCAGGAATATCGTAATAGTTCTCCTGAAATAACAATATATTGTAATAACTAACACAAAACTCTGCTTGAAAAGATCAAAGTTATCTTTTTTTTTTAATTGATCAAAGCTATCCTCTTAAGATGGGAGGATACGTCTAATCTGTTATAACCCTAGGGTCAAAATGGTCAAAAAGTTAATGTATGGGATCAAATAATACATTGAATGTCATGGCTTCTAATTTTCTCTTCCAGTTTCACCTGGGCTACATCTCGTATGGACCGAAACATGATCACTGTGATGACGGGACAAGTGGTTGACTTCTTTGACAGGGACTTCCGTGAGCTCTATGCCATCTCTGAGAAACTAAACCTCTATAAGGAGTTTAACATTAGTCCGCCCACAGCTAACGTGTCAGCCACAGTTCGATCTAAATCGGTGCCAAAACGTCCGGCTTTACCAGCAACCACATCCCGTTTCCAGGTTAGTTTAGGGGATTCGCGGAATGCAGAAATCCAGGTGCCTGCACACAAATTCTACAACCCTAAATATGCCCTGGCTTTTCCACGCACTTCAGGGTCTCTCCAAAATTTTGGAGCTAAGAGGGATGTGATTCTACCTGGGGTTTCTGAAGAGGAAGACCAAGGGATGCCTCGATTGGCCAGCAGTGAGAAGATGATGAGTCCACTGCCCACTGAAGCCCCAAGTGAAATCTTAAAGAAACCAAATGGAGTCTCTGCAAAGAAAAAGGGGATTTTTACATGGAAGAAAAGGTCAAAAGGGAAATCAAGTATGCCTTCTATTAAAAACAAAGCATGCCCTTCACCTCCAGAAACTCATGATACAGATGAGACTGAAGATAGTTTTGTTATAGTAAGTCCATGCAAAGGGAGTAAAAGACTATCTAAACTGGATCTAAGAACGGGGTCTCAACAAACTGTCAACTCTGCACACGACAGCGAGAGTAAGTGAAGTCATCTCATCCAGAAAGTTGAAATCTCTATACCCAGTGCTTCCTGTAACATGAGAGTAACTATGTTTGGATAATAGAAGAGGCTTATTTTTTTAGACCTTACTAAAAATTTGTATTATTAGTTTAAGCATCTGCAGACCAATTTAAGTGTTTCCAGGAGTATGCGTAGAGCAGCAAAATAGTTGCGCAGTAATCTCTCACTTATTGCGGGGGTTACGTTCCAGACACCCCCACGATAAGTGAAAATCCGCAAAGTTGGGACTTTATATTTATTTTAGTATTTACGTATATTTTAAGGCTTTATAAACCCTTCCCCCGCTCTTGCGATGTTCATAACAATGTTCTAAATGAGAGCTGTTTCTAAAAGAGCACAGCGTGTCACGGTCTCTGCCACCTGCCACGCCCACTTCACCGCAGTCACACTCATGCTCAGCACCTGTGTCACTCCCAGTCTACCTCCTGCTGCATCTGTGCACTGCACTTCTTAAGCACTCCCCAGTCTGCCTCCCTGCCAGATTTTCTGATTGCCTTGTGCCTGAAGTATCCAGCATTCTTGTTCCTGCTCTCTTTCCTAAAGGCTCCGTTCAGGTCACAGGTTAATCCCATTGAGTCTCGGGGGATCATTTACAAGAGAGACCTGATTTCTTTAACAAAGATTGATGACAACAGTGGATAACGACAACAATAGACCATCATAAAAGAGGCATACAATTTTAATTTTTTTATTTTACTTTTTTACAAATTAAAATAACATGGCAACCAAAAGGACAGTCATAAGGAAAAAAGTAGCTAAAAAAAACCCAAAAAACAGCTAGATTATAAGGCAGTGTAGAAAACTAAAAACAGGAATATTTCTGGATTGGTTCTTGCCATGAACTTAGCAGATGTTTGAAGCCACTTAGAGACGTCAAGGTCGAGAGCTTCAGATCTTTTTGCAAGATATTCCAGGAAACGGGAGCGGAGTAGGAGAAGGCCCTTTTGCCTAGTTCAGTCCTCACTGAGGGAACACTGCAGGTAATAATGTTCTGAGAGCGCACGCTGTAGCTGCACTCACGCAGAGACATGTAAGAGGAGATGTATGAAGGCAACAGACCAAGAAGTGATTTAAAGATGAAAATGTACCAGTGAGAGAGTGCATGAAGTTAATGATGACCAGTTGACCAGTGATTATAGGGTGCAGTGGTGGGTTCGGTAGTTACAGCCAGCTATGAATCTTAGCGCACCATGATAAATAAACAATCCATGCAGCTCATGCGACTCACTCAGGTATAAAACAGATAGGGGTGCAACGACTGCAGTTTTCTGGTCGATCACCGATCTCTAAAAAGTCTGACCTGCCGATTCCGATTTTGGCTGATACCCATTTTGTTTTATAAGCGACACTGTCAGTTGTTATAAGGTCACAATGCACCTTCAATTTTCCAATCTTATTTTATTGAAAAACATACCCTTGAATAATATCCTAGCAACAATATAAACTTGTTTTAACTGGCCATGAGATAGTGCTCTGAAATAAAAATGAAGTTTAGACAATTGTTGTTAAAACTACAAAAAATTGGTTTCTCATGTAAGTATCAGCCGATCTCCGATTTCCCAAAATTAAGGAAATTGGGGCCGATACTCTCCGCCCCCTCCTTTCTTTTTCTGAGGTTGTCTGTTGTGCACCCGCCTGTTGTGTTTCTCTGGGACACGATGGGGAAAGACAGACCCCACCCCTCGCCCCTTCTTTCTCTTTCTGAGGTTGTCACGCAGGCTTTTGTGTTTCTCTGCTCTGCTGTGATAACCTCAGAAAGAGAAAGAAGGGGCAAGGGGTGGGGTCTGTCTTTCCCCATCGCCAGCTGTGTACAATCTTGCATTGAAATCCCGCGAAAGAGTGAGTCTGCGGAAGGACTACTGTACAACCACTGATCATATTTAGCCCAATATTATTATTTTATAGAAAACAAAGCTGTTACATTTATTGCTGGTTTATGATTTCATAGTTCAGTTTAATTTCAGGACTCTCCACTTATAATGAACTGTTGCTTGTATCTTCACAGATGCTAAGGGTCGGTATCGAGGAAAACAAGGATGTAAGGTGTCTTGAGCTGAAGCTTGTTGTCTCTCACCACAAACTGCAGGAGGACGTTCCTAAAATGAAAGACATGACTTCTTTAACACTGATGGCAGATGACATTCAGCACCTTAGAGAATGGCCACATGAATGTACAGTCCTCTAGGTACTGATTGATGGGTGATGTCTCTATGATTATTACTACATATAATATCAATGTATTTTGAGATGTACTGTAGGATCTTAATGATCAGAGATTGGGTATTTTATTTTTTACTTGAGTGAGAGAGAGTTTAATTGATAAAGATGGTTTGTGATCGTCACATTACCTGTTTACCATATGGATGAGTTCCTTTGTGAGATTTCAGGTAACTGGACCTTAATGTCAGTGTTTTCAGTGTCGCAGCACTGGCTGTGTTTTAAGCTTGACCGTATCACCATGGTAACTTCTTCTGAACTGTGTTGCCCTGCTCTTGAGGAAAGGATGTCCAGTTTTAAATTTAAAGTGGTCTTTTAATCTAAACATCTGCTCACCAATACTTTATTGTGCTGTATTTTCAAGCTTGTAGAGCCATGTTAAAGATAATTAACGCAAACTGCTTTAATTACCGTATTTTCCGGCGTATAAGTCCCATCCGTCAAAAAAAGCATCATGAAGAAGACAAAAACATAGATAAGTCACTTCGGCATGTACCGGTAAGTCACGTTTATTATGCGTCACCGCTGACCCATTGTGTTTATTATGCGTTTATTTAATGGTCAAAACAGCTTCGTTTCACTTGGGCAGCGCAATCCATCCATCGCGGCCGGAGCCACTAGCTCGCCAACAAATCCACCGCCTGCACCAGCTGAGTGAAGCGAGCATGCACGACAGGACTCACTGTTGCAGTTCTTCAAAATTTAAAGCATCTGTCAAAAGTTAAGTTGTGAATATGAAAAAAAAAACAAAAAAACATATACAAGTCGCTTCAACATATAAGTTGCAGGAATGACAAATCTATGTAAAAAAAAACCTGACTTATACACTGGAAAATACGGTAATTAAATCTAAAGTGCAGTGATGCATTTAATGTTTAAATATATATATATATATATATATATAGACCCTGTTTCACTACAAAGTTCATATTGTTGATTTTACAGCTCTAATATAAGTATATGTTTTATTATGTTGGTATTTACATCAAAGAGTATTCATTTGATATCATTTGAAAAATTGCAACACTAATGATAAGTAGGGAAAATCAGACTTCCAGGTGTTATGTAATAAAACTGCTTTAATTTGACCCTTTGTCAGTTGAATTTCACTGATTTGCTCTAGATGCAAAGTGGGTTCTGTTTTAGTCCAATTATGATGGTGTTAAAACTAAATCTAGTTAATGTTAATACCATAAAGTATGCTAAGGGTAAACTTTAAGAGCCCGGATGTTCTACTGTTGTGTTTAAAACAAATTACATTTGTTGAAAGTGGGTAAAATAAATGACCTTTAGCAACAGTTTTGACTTGTCTGCTTTCATTCTTTCGACTGAAGGAGGCAGCACTCGCTTTGTGAATCACACCAGCTGCATGTAGCGTCATTATTAAAATAAAGTTTACGTTGATGTGTTGAGTTTTTTAATTTTGAAAGTTATTATTAGAAAAGCAGCTGTCAAACATAACATACTCTCAAAACCATTGCTAGTCATCACACTGACACAATTCGCAACATAGCGCCTGTCACTGATGGTTCAGTTGGTTTACAATCTATCTGTTGAAAATGCAGCATTATTATTTATTTTAATACATTATTTGTCTGAATATAACTTATTAACTTGGATCTCAAAGCGGAACAACAGTTCTGATGGGAACTGAGTTGAAATGGGTGCGTGTAGGTTGTGGTGAAATAGTGAAACAGGAAGTCAAAACTGCACGGGAAGAGGTGTTCATAGGGTAATTTTATTTTACTGACATGCTGCGACTGAAAAAGTGTTTCCTGTAATCCTAAAACAGAATTGTTGATCTTAACACTGCATATGTTGATAGAGAAAAGTGACAATGCAACTGATATTATTGACTGATATTCACGTTATGAACAAAACTACAAGTTCAAGGTAGTTTTTTTAATTTATTTATTTTTTTACTTATTTTGAAAGTTTGCTTGTGGTGCTTAAATGTCAAGAAACCATACATGTTACATAGCACTCCTTGTTTGACCGCAAAAATAATAATGAAACTACAAGCTGATCTAAATGTTGTCATTTTGGAAGAAAAAAAAAAAAACTTCAAATCATACTTTTGTAAATCTGAAAGTGAAAAGTTAATTTATTGTTCATGAACACTGCGTTAATATGACAAGCTAGTGCTTGATCTGTAAACAAAATCTGTTGATCTTGTATCCATAATGCAAAAAATACTGATTTGAGTAGATTAAAATCGCAAGAAAATGTAGAACTCCTATTATAATCATGTTTGCATGCCATACAATATGCAGGATATCCAGTACATTGTCTCAAAAAACTTGGATGCCTAAAATCACACCTTGCAATTCAACCAACTTTAGTTTTCAATATCTATCCATCCATCCATCCATCCATTTTCTTTACCCGCTTATTCCATTTTGGGTCACGGGGGTCGCTGGTTCCCATGTCCAGCAATCACTGTGCGAGGGGCGGGGTACACCCTGGACGGGTCGAAAGTCCATCACAGGGCCACATAGAGACACACGAGACAAACAACCATTCACTCTCTCACTCACACCTAGGGACAATTTAGGGTTACCAATCAGCCTAACATGCATGTTTTTGGTCTGTGGGAGGAAACCGGAGCACCCAGAGAAAACCCACGCATGCACGGAGAGAACATGCAAACTCCACCCAGAAAGGCCCCTGGACCGGGGTTTGAACTAGGGACCTGCTCGCTGAGAGGCAGCAGCTCTACCAGTTGCGCCACCGTGCTGCCTAGTTTTCAATATTGTGTAAAAAAATGCAATTGTTAATTTGATGAAAAAGTAGTGAATAAAGTAAATTGTAAATGGACTGTACTTGTACAGTGCCTTTCTATCTTATGAAAATACTCAAAGCGCTTTACAACACAATCTGTGCCCCCATTTACCCATTCATACAGCACTACTATTTCTGTACAAAGAATAATCAAGTATTTAGTTTTGAAAAGCTCACAATAGATCACAAATTAGGATCTGATGCTTCACCTAAGAAGCACCTGCCAGGCTGAGAAAGAAGCACAGCAATGGTAAACATCAGGAAGTCGAATGTGGTCAAATGTATTCAGAGCGTTCAACTGAAAGCACAGCTGTCGGTGTTCTTCTTGGACCCTACAAAAACAAGCTACTCCTGTATCTTAACACATTTTTTTATTTAAATAGTTATGAACCGGACAAATACATATAAAGTTTATGTGGTTTAATACACACAACACCAGATACTAGTAAATGATTCAAATATATACAATACTTATTGCACTATGCTTTCAAATATAGTAATAATAGAAATTTACAAGATTTTTCTGTTTATGAGCAATGCTTTTTTCACAATAACATAAACAAGACAGTTACAAAAAATATTCTTTAGTTCTGTACAAAATAAAACCATTTATTGGAAAATTCAGTTCACACTAATCATGTTTTCCTTTGACTTAAATCTCTTATAATTTAACATGCAGTATATGGATAGAAGTAAGGCTGTAAATGAGTCCCCGAAGCCCAATGGGACTAATCTGTATAAATAAAGGAATGAATGCTGCTTTACATATCAAAGCCATAAATGAAAACTAATAGAAAGCTGAGACTTGCTGTACGTCTTGTCTTTTTTGTGCCATTTATGAAGGTGCTGCGATCTCTCGTGCTCAATTTGTCTTTCAGAACTGAATACTTAAGTCAGACAAAGCTCTAAAACTAAACAATATAGTTTATAATACAGCTTTTAAACAAAATGTTGTACATTGACATTTAAATGCACAAAACCTATTGTCAAAGTTTAAGATATCCCTAAGAGGTCCTTCATGGTTTTGTCACGTTAATACTGAGTCAGTGGAATATGTTTTGTTTTCACCTTTAGCACAGTTTTCTCAGTCTACAAAAAGAGAAGTCACTGCTGTTCAGCCTTGTGTGTCCATAGTTCCATATGTTGTGAGGTGTTTTCAGAGCTTTAAGGAAGATAAACTGCCAGCAGAATCACTGGGTGATGCTGTCCCAGGTGTCCGTGAGGTGAGACGCCCCACTGCTCAATCCTGAGGAGTTTGGTTTATCACTTTCTTCTTTCGCACTGAGACCAAGTCGTAGAACGGATCCTTGGTTATACTTGCTCTGTTAGAAGTAAAGAGCATTTTAGTTAGGCGGTAGAACAACAAATGCGTTCCTATTTATTTAATTACAATCATGCTATATATATATATTTATTTTTTTTACTGGTATGTCACAAGATGTGGAATCAACTAAGGTCAACACAGAAACACAAGAAAATTATGGAAGTCACAGTAAAGTTAACACGCAATGTGGATGTGTGAAATATAAGAAAAAAAAGAAACATTGCTTTCGTAGATTTCCGTGACTTGACGACGTCAATGTTTTTATGTGTTCATATCCAGTTCACATTACCAACAGTGTATTTCTTAAGCTGTCAGGTTTAAACTTGACTGTGTGGACTATGTGGGATTTTGTATATGAACACCTGCATATTTTATGCTTTAAAGCAGTTTTTTTTTTTTTTTTTAATGTCAGATGCCTTTGTTTTGCAACCCATTCCTGTATAAAAATACAGATGATGGTCTAATGAATATAACCTGGAAACAGTAATACATGCATTCATTACATCTAGGTTTGATTACTGCAATTCACTCCTGTTTGGTATCAGTCAGACCTCCATTGCAACTGGTCCAGAATGCAGCAGCCCGATTTTTAACCAGTACAGGTAAAAGAGCACATTACTCCAGTTTTGGGCTCACTGCACTGGCTACCGGTTCACCTTAGAGTCCACTTCAAAATACTCCTGTATGTCTACAAATCGCTGAACAGTTTCGCCCCCCCCCCCCCCCCCCCATCTCTCTGATCTGCTACAACCGTATGTCCCACCACGTTCCCTGAGGTCAGCGAACCAATTGCTCCTCACAGTTCCAGGAACTCGTCTTAAGCGCAGAGGTGACAGGGCCTTCTCTGTAGCAGGACTAAGACTTTGGAACGAGTTACCTCCGCATGTCAGACAGGCCCCCTCCCTTTCAGTTTTCAAGTCCCGTTTAAAAACTCACTACTATTCGGTAGCTTTCAATACCAGAGGATCTGTGTTTTGAACATGTACGCTCCACACTGGTTTGTCGTCATATTTATTATCTGCATTGTTTTTATGTCTATATTTCTGATTTACTTCATTTTGTATTTTGCTTTGTGTGTTACCTGTTGTTCTGTCTGTACAGCACTTTGGTTGGCCTTGTCGCTGTTTTAAGTGCTCTATAAATAAAATGGTATGGTATGGGTAATGATGGGGTCTCAATTTATATGATGTTGAGTTGTTTCAGACCTGAGACTGGCGGACTGAACCATGTTTTGTTTATAAGGCAAAAAAACAAAGTGGTCTAAAGGTGACCTTAAACAGTTAACAGTAATGTACATTTCATTTACAAAGTAAATGAAGTTCTGAAGTGATTTAGAGTTAAAACATCTATTTATACGTCCACCAATCCATTATCTTTACTCGCTTCTTCCTTTTTGGGTCACAGAGGTCACTGGTGCCCATGTCCAGCAGTCACTATGCGAGAGGCGGGGGACACCCTGGACAGGTCTCCAGTCCATCACAGGGACGCATAGAGACAAAAAAAAAAAAACAACCGTTCACTCTCTCACTCACACCTAGGGACAATTTAGAGTTACCAATCAGCCTAACATGCATGTTTTTGGTCTGTGGGAGGAAACCGGAGTACTTGGAGAAAACCCATTCATGTACGAGAGAACATGCAAACTCCACGCAGAAAGGCCCCCGGCTGGGATGCGATCCAGCAACCTTCTCCCTGAGAGGCAGCAGCTCCACCAACTGATCCACCATGCCCTTGAGTTAAACCAAAATATCCAAATAATAATGCATACAGTAAAAAAAATTATATTTTGTGCAAAACAAAAACTATAGCAACAATGTGTGTTTATATTTTTTGGTACCAATTTAAAATCAGACTACTGCACCCTGAACAATTTACTAACTATGCTTATAAGGCCAATTTCAATTCAATTCAGTTTCTGTAGCACCAACAGAAGTTGTCTCGGGGCACTGTTATAAACAGCACATTATAAAAGCCATTTAGTAAAAGTTATTTATCTAAGGAAGCCATCAGATTGTGTTGAATCTTCACTCTGTCACAGTCTCCTGAGCAAGAACAAAGGCAACAGTGGGCAGGAAAAACTCCCTTTTAACAGGAAGAAACCTCCAGCAGAACCAGGCTCAGGACAAGTGGCCATCTGCTTCGACCAACTGGTTTTAAAAGGACAGGAGACCTGTCCATCACAATCCGATAGAAGACACCAGAGTGGACTTTTTGTTTGAGCACAGGATTTTTGCTGTTTCTTTGTCAGAAGTAAAGTTAAGAAATTGCCTTTTATTGCATTTTTCTTTGGTAGGTAAGTCAATGTGTTTTAGTTAGACTGTTTTGTTTGCCACAACTGGTTTATGAAGTTAAAAAAAAAAATGGTAACATGCTTTTTACTGTTTGACATGCTGGCCTTTGTGGAAGTGAGGAGTGGGGCTAAACTCATAAAATTATGTTCCACTGTTTACCTGGGAATAGGAATGCAACAATGTGTTTGATACTGGGAACAGACAAGTAGATCTCAGCATCTTCAAAAGTAGATGGTTCAAAAAATGTTAGGCACCCCTAATAAGCTAACAGACAATAAATCTCTGCTCAAAAATTGGAAACAAGTGAACAATATTCCCATTTTTCACGACACATGTCAAAACACACTTTATGACTTTTCCTTCATCAAGAGCGTTTGAAGGTTTATCTCACTTTACAACAGAGAAATGCAAATGTAGTTGTAAAGGGAATGTCCAGTACAACGTAACTTATTTTGTTTCGGTTTGTGTACAGGTTTGTATTCTGACCTGATGGCCTCAATCCAGGAGTCTCTCTCTTCAGCGGTAGAGGCACAAATGGTGTAAGACTGGTGTTTTCCCTCCACCACCCGGCCGTCTGTCTCTGTTTTACATGCCTTGATCTTCTGCCCTCGACTATTGGGGTTGTACAACTCCAGACAATACTAGAAGACAAGAGACGGTTGACATCAGAGCCAAAACATCTACTGACACGACCCCGATGAGTTCAACTTAACTGGATTAGTATTTAGAGAACATTTTGAGCTGAACAGCCATGATAAACTTACTGGTTTTCGAGCATACAGCACTTCTCTCACACAAAGGTTCTCTAGAGGGATGATACCTCTGGGTTCTTTATCCTGGAAATGGGTTAAAAACAATGGGAATTGAGAAACACTCTTTCAAAGATAAAGCTAAACATCTTCTGCCTTCTATAAATCATTAGGATTCCCTTGGCCAGGATGACTGAGAACCTCCACCAGTCCTTTAGTAGTAGTGTTGGAGTACTACAGTTAGTGAATACTGGATCTGAGCAACTAATATTTTGTGGTTTGAACTGTTAAGTTTGAGACCCTATGCTGTAAAGTACAGAATTTTGAAATTCAAACTTTATATGTTAAAAAAAAAAAAGATTTTAGTTCAGTAATGGTGATGCGTGAGAAGTACTGCGTGAAGTCTTACAGTGGTGTACTCAAAGTAGTAAAGGCAGTTGTCAGTAAGGATGAACCATCGCCTCTTCCACGTCTTAACACGACCTCCTGAAAGACAGAGGCACAGCAAACGTATTGATGGTTATTTGTGTTGTTAGTTGTTACTGGAGACCTGCAAATCTTTAAAAGCCTCAAGGAACAAAAAAGGATACTGTTGTTTGAGTATATATCCCATTGGTGTAGTCTGCATTTTTGTAATGGGTATACTGTGCTTAGAAACCGAAGTATACCTGTTAGTACAATGTAATCATCAATTTATTTTGATTTTTAAGCATTTTGAACATTTCCAAATTTCTCTGATGCTTATATTTGAATAAATGTACAACAAAACTTTGTACAACAGTTGAATTTGTATTAAAAACATATCATAAAATGTATAAAACACTATCAAAGCAAAACATGCTCAAGTATTAAGTAGTAAGTACAGACTTATCCAATAATTCGCTGGACAAACAAATGTAATAAACAAGCGCTGCATACAGACAGATTATTACGGAAGCGTTTAAATGCCGTTTAATGTCTCAACGGCACGTGCCCAATGATATGGCATGTATCATTGGGCACTTTTAAATGTATATACTGCAATTCTTAAGCTTTTGTAGTTACTCTGTATACCACGTATGGTGTAGACTACACCACTGATATATACCGTACATAAAACTTTTGCAACTGACAATAAATGCCTTGTTAGCATGAAACGCAAGAGTCCCTACAATTGGGTTGGCTTCCTGAATTTTCATGCACATGGCAGATCGGTCAGATTTAATGTGTTACAGCAATTCAACGTAACACACACATATTCGTATATTTTATTGAAATACTTTAAAAAAAAGAGATCATTTACCAAGTTTGAGGAGCCAGCCTTCTCTGTCGGGGTTGAAAAAGGTGTGAGTCAGATCATTCCCGTCATCTTCTGGGATTTTGAAGGGCTCATTGTGAATACTCTCGTACAGTTTCTAAGAACAAAGACATTAAACGCTTTACTTGAGAAAGGCATAACCTGGAAATTGGTCCAAATCTTAAAACTGAGACGGACTAATTAAATATCAGAGAGTTTTACAAGGCGTGTCACCAAAGTCAAATTCTACGTGTTGTACTGCAAAACAAAACATAGTGCGACTCCCTTCAACAAAAGCGAATAACACACAAGAAGTCTCTTATCCACACCTTCATAACGTCAAATAAAATGAAACCAGTATAACTGACAGTTAAAGTATATATAGGTATTTATAAAATTTTTAAAAACTGCCTTATCTTACCTTGAATTACAGATTTTTTGTTTGATTTTTTGTCTATAAAACCCAACGTGTTGTAATTAGTTGAAAGTTCTCACCGAGAGCAGCTCATTAGGCAGATCCTCTCCATTGTTGATGCCTCTGTTCATGGATATAAAGCGCTCCAGCGTGGTTTTGTCCTTCACATTAGGGTTGTGGAGGCTGGTGTTCAACATGATGACGGCAAAAGACAGGATGTAGCATGTGTCTATAGAAAAAAAAAAAGAAAATCATATGAGGATTTGATAATATTTTAACTTTGAAGCACACCAAACACTATCATCTATAACCCTGTAAGGATTCCTGTTCATCGGGCAAATATAGGCTTAAAGTGATTGTTCTGCTCTTGTGAAGTGAGTTTCTATGGAAACACTGTTGAACAGATTATCTTACCTGTTGTAGATAACTCATTGAACACCCTCAGTATGTAGGAAAGGAGTTTTACCCTGACCAGGTTGACAAGCTAACCGCTAGTTTTGATGAGTCAAGACCAAAGAGAATTGTCCTAATGCATGCTCGATAATCCAGGTAGATAAATCTAACAAGGTTGAGTCAATGTCCTCTGGATGGATATTCTTCTTCTTGAAATGTCTTTTATCCAAAACACTTGTTCGGTCTGAGACGCTGCAACAAAGTCAGTCTCATAAACAACTTTCTCATAGTGGATCAACCAGTTTGCTGGTGACAGCCAAAACTAGTTGTTCAAGCTCCGTGTCCAACTGACCCCCTCTTACACTGCTGTTATTGCATCACTCCGCCCTCTGTGAATAGCAAGCGGCCATCAGGGCACTAAATATCACATGCTGGGCTAATGGTCTTCCTTTTGCATGTGAACAACTAGTTTGGGCTGTTTTGTGCAAACTGGGTGATCCACTATGAGAAAGTACTGCTCATAAGATTGTTTGTTGCAGCGTCTCAGACTGAAGAAGTCCTTTGGATAAAAGATGAAACATTTCAACAAAGAAGAATCTGTCCAGAGGACCTGACTCAACCTTGTTAGACCAAAGAGAATTGTTCCAAACAACTTGAATCTCAAAATTTAATAGACGCTTATAAACTTTAAAACCATTGTCAGTTTCTTATAACAGGCTAATTCTGTCAGAAAACTAAGATAATCCTGCTGGAAGTGAACCAGAAGTGCTACAGCTAGCTGCAACCTACACTATTTGCGCTGTATTTTGCACTCGTTGATTTTCTCCAAGTATTCAGTTTTTTTTTTACAGACTAGAGACATTTGTATTGACAGGTAACTCTAAATTGTCCCAAGTGTCAGTGAGTATGTGAATGGTTGTTTGTGTACCACAAAAGTCCACTTTAATCTTGATCCTTCTCAGACTAGCCTTTAGCTCATTAATCACTGCAATAAATCCATCCACGGATTCGAAAACCTTACTATTGCCGAAATCCAGCGTTCAAATATAACAACCTTTACAGCTGGGCTGCATATTCGCCGTTGCGTATGGCCCCACTGTTTAAAGTCAAATAACGTACAAAAAAGCAACATTTCACCTGGATTTTCTTACTTCGATTCCACACTTTTAAAGCATGTTTCTCACCAAATCGGAGGAAAGTCAGCAGTGGAGTTTTAAAGATATTTCAACTTTAATGCACTTTTAAAACAGCACCAGGTCTGTGCTCCTTGTGTTTATGGGCAAATTAAATATAAAAACATTATTACCACTAGACTTTTTTTTTTTTTTTACTTGTGTTCAACACTATTCATTCAAAGGATGTTTCTCACCAAGTTTGAGGGAAATAAATTGTGGGCTTTTAGAGAAATTTCTGTATTAATGCACGTCTAAAAACACATTCAAGGTACCGGCCCAGCCATGGAAGTTGTAATCGAGCACCCTTGATTTGGGCAATAGTAAGGTTTCTGAATCCGGGGAGGGCTTTACCGCAGTCATTAATCCAATCAGAAATAAACTCTGTTTCACCAAACTCCATAATTCATTGTCCATAACGTTTCCACAGAACAAACCTGGCTGTAATATTTCTAAACTATCACGATATGAAAGACAAAGTTCTAAGAAAACTAATTTTAGTCACAAACAAAAAAAACACTGTGGTGAAAAGATCATTTAAAAATAACTCCTCCTACGTGCATTTCACCCCCACACTATTTAAGTCTAGACAACATTCAGTGATGCTAACCTGTGGACTGGAAGACGTTAGTGTTGCATTCACAGTAGCGTGTGGCGAAGGCCTCCATCATTCGATCAATTTTCTGAGCTTCACCGGGCAGACGGAAACTCCACAGGAACTGTCTGTCACATGAACAGCGCAACAGACTTCTTAATGCAGACTTGACAAGTTTATGTAGGTTTGTGGTCAGCGTGTGAACTCTTAAGTGCGTCTCAGCGTACACTTCTACATTTGAGTCAGACGTTAATCATTCTTTGACACAACATTTAGATTATTAAATTAGAGAAATCGAGTGTAGCCCATGTTTTATGTCACAGTATATGGCTGTAGTTCCATATACAATGAATGTACAGACATGAAACAGCCAGAAACAGACTTGTCATAGGAACAGTTTTGCTATTAATTTGTGTAAATCGCTATAGAAATAAATGAATGAAATTAATTTAATATATAGTTTATGAAGTTAAATGGCTTGAGATGAAGCAATACCATGTTCATTTGTTACCATGATCCCAACCTAGCTGTAGCATTGTACAAACATCAAAGCCTCGTGTATGTCTTCAAGTAAATGATAAAAATGATAAGTCACCATGATATCAGTGTGTCAACATGAAGGCCATACAGTTGTCAAAACCGCAATTTGCATTAAATGGTTGGGAGAGTGACTCATTATCGCCGTCATACCCATTGCAAGAGAAGCCATATTCATACTTGCGTCTTTTCTGTTTAAAGCCTGGACAATTTGCTTTGCATTATGTTCTGGTTTTATTTTTTTAAACCTCTCAGCGAGAAGGTTGCCAGATCAAACCTTGGCCAGGGCTTTTATGAGTGGAGTTTGCATGTTCTCTCTGTGCATGCGTGGGTTTTCTCTGGGCACTCCGGTTTCCTCCCACAGACCAAAACAAGTGAGTGAGAGTTAGGCCTGTTGCGATAAACAATAAATCAATTAATCGCATGATGAATGACAATTATCGACCTCATTTTCATTTATCGGCTTTATCGTTTCTTTGTGTCTCTCTCTTTCTACTGAAGACATGACTCAACTCCGGTGCTCTTCACTGACCCCTCCCTTTCTCTTTAAAATCTGTTTTAACCGTCCAAAATCGCATTTTTTGATCATT
Source organism: Nematolebias whitei (assembly GCF_014905685.2). NCBI lineage: Eukaryota > Metazoa > Chordata > Actinopteri > Cyprinodontiformes > Rivulidae > Nematolebias > Nematolebias whitei. The sequence goes on from NC_056513.1 coordinate 21,163,854, forward strand.
AAAAGCAGCTAAGCTGAGAAGCTAAGCTACGAGATAAGTTAGCAAGCCGACCTCGGGAATAAACCTCCGTCTTGTCAAAGCTCCAAAATTCACGGTTGAAACCTGTGCCTTCATGTAAAAAGTTGTTTTTCTCTGCAAAAAGAAGCTGAGAATTTGTTTACTGATTTTTTTTATTAAAAACTTTGTGTGACAAATGCTATGCTAAAGAGCTCAAACCATCGAGAGTTGGCCATGCCACCATATCAGCCCATCTAGTCAAGGACCCTCCCTCCCATTTTTTTAAAGAGACACGCTGCTCAACTATACTTCCCTCAGGTGGTCAAGAACGGTACTACACTCCAAACAAATCAACATTTCTTCTAAGATTTGACACTTAATTATTGTTAAATTTTAAACAATATTATCATTTTTCACAATATTTCTGAGACAATTAATTGCCCAGCAATTTTTTTTATCGTGACTGGCCTAGTGAGAGTGTGAATGGTTGTCTCGTTTGTCTCTATGTGGCGCTGTGATGAACTTGTGACATGTCCTGAATGCCCCCCCTTCTCTCACTCTATGACTGCTGGATAATGGCACCAGTGATCTCCGCGACCCAGAAAGGAAGAAGTGGGTAAAGATAATGGATGGATGAATAAAAGGTATGAATGCTTTTGCTGAGTTTCTAACACAAACCAACCTGGCCAGATGACTGCCAATACTGACATTGATTTTAGAATCAGAATAAACTTTATTGGTATTGCACCGACATACAACGCGAATATGTATGTACAGTCGTCCGAAGATGGGCGGAGTGCACAAAGCTGCGGCTAAAAATAATCAGCGCGGCCTTCTTATCCTTATTCAGAATAATGTTTTGCTTAGATAAGAAAAGGAAAGAAAACATGAGGAGAGACGGTATAAAAAAAAGATCTCTCACACCGTGTCCTAGACAGGGCACAATTTGAGGCATCAAAAAAACCTACCACAGCAAAGCAACATAAACAGACGTTATACATTTACATATAGGTGGTGAAAACATGGAATTTTTAAGGAAAAGACGTAGCATAGTCCAGAGCCCCCCCCTCAGCCATTGTCCAGATAAGAGGTGACGTTTATCTTCCGCTCTGTTGAGGTTCTGTTACATGTCCACGGCCTTGGGGAAGGGAGGGGTGAGGAAACAGTCAAAGCATATTTGTTGTTTTCCAAACATTCCAGGAGGAGTTGAGATAAGTCCGGCATC
>NC_056513.1:21165475-21180928 GCF_014905685.2 Nematolebias whitei
ACTAAATATATGAACTAAATGGGAAAAAACAACATAAACCTCTCATCTCTTCAGAATCAGATCTGCTGGTATTGATCACTCACAAACATTAGATAAAATGTAAAAACTCAAAATTTATGTTTGTCTGGGGCATACAGGAAGCTAAGAAAAAATTACAATAACAAAAAATGCACTGTGAGCATTGCCAGATATTTCTTACAGCACACTGATCATGACAGAAGATGCTTCATCACTACAATATAGGGGCACAACAAAATAACTTACAGGAAGACAGGAAAAAAAGAGGAAAGCAGTACCGTATTTTTTGAACTATAAGGCGCAATAAGCTAAACAAAACCACAACAGGAACACTTCATGTGATTTTTTTAGCGCTGTGTACCACATAAAATCAATTCAAGGTCAGTAAGCACAACCAGAATTTGGTCCCTGGTTCAAATCCTGGTCCAGGGGCCCTTCTGGGTGGAGTTTGCATGTTTTCTCTGTGCATGCATGGGTTTTCTCCGGGTACTCCGGTTTCCTCCCACAGACTGCAGACAGATAAGACGCACCTGATTATATGTCTCACTGTTGATTTTTAAGAAAAGTAAAGGATTGTAAGTGCACCTTATAGTCCGAAAAATATGCTAATTGTAACTTTGCTCGTCCTAAAATTATATGAGAATTGTCAATTGTTTTTCTTTGATAAGCTTGTGTAGATGGGTTTAGCTTTTATGCTAATAAGTTGGCTTGATGTACACAGCATCCAGCTTATTAAAAAAAACTGGTGTAATTCAGAAACCCTTGTGGGTCTGATTTGCATGTGGTAGGTGTTAAATCTGCCTGTTGATAACTCAACTAGCTGATTTTACTGTTCCACTGAAGGTGGCCGTTTAAAGCAATCATTTCCTCCGAGATGCTAAAATTGGATCTTTGTGGCATTTAAGGTATATATTTGAAAGCATAATATATTATTGTTAGTTTAGTAAAGGTTACAATTATTTTGTCTGTTTTTGTTTCAGTTAGTACCTTTGTTATGGTTGGTTTAATTCAATTCATCCATCCATCCATCCATCCACCCATCCATCCATTATCTTTTACCGGCTTCTTCCATTTTGGGTCACGGGGGTCGCCGGTGCCCATGTCCAGCAATCACTGTGCGAGGGGCGGGGTACACCCTGGACGGGTCGCAAGTCCATCACAGGGACACATAGAGACAAACAACCATTCACTCTCTCACTCACACCTAGGGACAATTTAGAGTTACCAATCAGCCTAACATGCATGTTTTTGGTCTGTGGGAGGAAACCGGAGTACCCGGAGAAAACCCACGCATGCACAGAGAGAACATGCAAACTCCACCCAGAAGGGCCCCCGGACCGCGATTTGAACCAGGGACCTACTCGCTGAGAGGCAGCAGCTCTACCAGTTGCACTACCGTGCTGCCCTTCAATTTAATTCAAAAATACTTTATTAATCCCAGAGGGAAATTAATTGTTGTTGTAACTCATCATCCTGGTTTCATTAAAGAGTTGTTCTAGATGCTGATGGCTGTGGGCAGGAACGCATCATAACAAATGTCCAAAAGCAAAGATATTTCTGTAAAAAATCTTTCCAGCTGCACAGCATCCGACACCAGAGGAAATAATCATCCAAAAAACGCGATTTATATCCAGAAAAAAGAGGAAATAAAGTTTTCAAAAGTAATATCTCAGAATGAAAGTAACAGAGCTACTCCAACATGCAGCCACCTTGAGCGGCACAATTCTAGGAAACCAGCTGCTTTAAAATGTTTTATGTGGTGGAAGGGAACATGGGATTAGAAGGTGCATTAAAATTAAATGGCAAAACAGAGCAAAGGTCCCAAAATATTAACTCACATTATTTCACATCCCATGAAAACCATGAAAGACTAATGGAAACAAATCAATTATTGAAGTCCGTGTATGCTTTTCCCTACTTTATCCACAGTGGACAATTTTTATGCTCATACATGTTTTTCAATATGTGCATTATTCTTAATATTTCTACAATAAAATGGAAATGTGTTGCACATTTTTCTATGTGCAGAGTGGCTGAGTGAACCAATGACCTTGACAGACAATTTGCAGACTGGATAGACAATCACATATACCCAGTAAAGCACTATATCATGTTTAAATTAAATCAATAGTTTTAATGCTTAATGCCTCTATAAATGTGGTTAGACAGCAAGTCATGTAATCTTATTTCTATTTCCTACTTTGGTGGACTATTTCATGGACTGTTTCATGTTGATGGAAAATTATGTCAAACATTACATTAATTGCAGTAAATTTTTGTTTCATGTGCGTTTGGATTTCCATGTTTCACAGACTGAAAAAATAAAAAAAGTTTACTAGACAGCTGATTCATGACAGCAAAAAGCTGAGCAGTAAATAGGTCAGATTAAAAGCCCTGCATGTTTCAAAAGTCCTGTATTATTTGACTTTAGGGTCCAACTTGTCATGTACAATAATCTGTGCAAATAAAAAATAAAAGCTATATTATTTTACCAAGTCTGGTGTTGGTTGAAATAACCCAATTTATTATTTTTTTATAACATCAGTTAAATGTAGTGAGACATGAGTGAAGACAGATGAGGACTAACCTGAGAGCCTGAACCAGGCTGAGGTTGGAGAACTCATGCAGCTCCACAAAGGCATTTAAGGTCTGAAGATGGAGCTCGTCCCTGTGACGAGAAGGAAACCACAAGAATGACACAAATATTAATGGCCCTGAACCGAAGCAGTTTTAAATCTTCTTATTTTCTTCTTCTTACTGACATTTGGTTTTGAAAACGGGTGACATTATCTCAAGTTATTCTACAATTATCTTCATTTACCTTACATTTTTGTTTTTTTAATTTGAAGATCATTATTGTTTGAATTATTTTTTTGGGTAGAAAGGGGCAGATAATATGATTTTTTTTTTCTTCTTTCTGCTCCCTTTCATTTTATTTGTGATTGCATTTCTTATTGTATATTGAATTGTTTTCTTTTGTTTTTAAAAAATGAATAAACTTATAAATAAATAAAATATTTACACAAAAAAGTTTGATTTCATATCTCTGCTTTTTACAAACTTTTATCAGGTAATTTTTTCTCTGCTTTTAAACACTCATCTATTTTTTCCCTCCCTCCTTCCTTTCATACGCTCCGTCTTCCATCTTCCCACCTCCTCTTTCCCCAACTTGTCCACTCCCCCCCCCCCCTCGGATCACCTTTCTCCAAGGAATTCTCCGATGGCGGTCTTGTTGAGTCCCTCCTCCTTGTAGAGAAACTCAGCGATGGGTTGAGCGCTCCCATTCAGCAGTTTGTTCTCCACCAGATAGTTGATACCCTGTTAAAACAGTGGATTATTGGCTGGAATTCAATTTCACATTTTTGAACATGGAAAAGTAACATCAAGGCCCATGCTCAATAATCCAGATGAAAAAAAAATCCATCAAAGTTCAGTCAGGTCATATGAACAGTGTCTCTTTGTTTTTTGCTGAGACATTTCATCCTTAATCCAAAGGACTTCATCAATCTGAGGAGCCACAAACAAACTGTCCCACAAGCAGCACACCCCCATAGTGGAAAAACCAGTTTGCTGGTGCTAAGATGCCCTCCGTGGTCCGCCCTCTCCCCCGTCAACTCCTCTGAGACAGTCATGCCAAAGTGGTACAAAACACCAAAGTTAATGCTCAATAATCCAGGTATAAAATCCAACAATGTTCAGTCAGGCCATCTGAACTTTTTTTTTTTTTGTTGTTGAGTCATTTCATCCTTCATCCAAAGGACTTGATCAATCAGAGGAGCCACAAACAAGCGATGTCCCACAAGCAGCAGGCTGGGCAGGCCCCAGAAACCATTTTATCATCAGCAAACTGGTTGGTCCACTACGGGAGTGTGCTGCTTGTGGGAGGGACACAGTTTGTTTATGGCTCCTCAGCCTGATGAAGGACGAAACATCTCAACAACAACAAAGAAAGAACCCGTCCAGATGACCTGACTGAACTTTGTTGGTTGGGGAAGAAAGGTACTTGTTGAGTTTAAGACACGGAGCACACAGCCAAATATCAAAACTTGGTTCAAATTTAGCCATTTCTCAAGCCATTAGATGCAATCAATTATTATTATTATTTTTTTTTTCATTTAGCCTTTATTTATACAGGTTAGTCTCATTGAGCCACGAGAACTCATTTTCAAGAGAGACCTGTTTAGGGAGCACATGGTGGGGGTTAAGGGCCTTGCTCATGGGCCCAGAGTGGGGCGAATGAGGGTGGGGGCAAGTGTGGGTGTTTCACCTACCCCACCCACAATTTTGATGTTGTCGGGGCTGGGGCGTGAACCTGAGATCTTCGGATCACAAGCCCACCTCTCTAACCTCTGCGCCACCACTCCCCCACTATTTCTGAATGATTAGTTAAGTACATTTTTGTTAATTATTTTGGTAAAAGGTAAGAAGAGATCATTCTTCTTTGGGACTTTCCACATTAGAGTTGAACAATCCTGACACCAAGTCTGCAGGCTCGCAAACACTGACCCTGCATATCGGCTTCACAATGATCTCATCAGAAGTTGCTAAAACAATGTGTGCAGTTTCTGTAATCCCAATTCCTTAAAACTAATTTCTCTTCCTCTTTCTGTCGCAACACACGGTTTTGAAAAGAAGGCCCAAGTTTAAAAATACACTTTATTATATTAACACAAATCCCTTTTCACCTTCTCTCCTGCATTATTTTTAAGATCTAATGTGCAATATTTCCACCGTCAGGAATTTACCTCTTCAATACTGGCAGAATTGTGATCATGAATGTCAAGAAAATATACTCAGCTCTTGAACCTGTCATAAAAAATAAGTCTAGAGATAGAGATACATTTAACCTGATCGTAAAACCACTGAAAAATTGCTGTAGGCATCTGTTAGTGTCGGTTCACAGACTCACAGAAGCATCAACCTTAGAAGAAATAACATTTCAGCGATGAGACCTGAAAGAGCTCAATTACAACATGAAGATGTAAGAGGCAACTTCTTTGTATTTTAAGAACACGTGGACTGTTTTTGGACAGCGTTTTCTCAGTAAACCAACAGCCCACAGAGACACAGAAACGGACATCCTGGCTCACCTTTTTGGGGTCCATGTTAAACTTCTTCTTCCCGTTACAAAACCGTTTGTTCTTCTCTGCGGTTTTACTGCAAAGCATAAATGAAGAAAATGGTTCAGTTGCAAAGAATTAAAAAAAAAAACATTGCTTCGAAGCTTGGAATCCCCTGTATGCTGTCAGGGTGAATACAGAGTGTTAAAAAACTATCCATCCATTATCTTTACCCGCTTACTCCATTTTGGGTCACGGGGGTCGCCGGTGCCCATGTCCAGCAATCACTGTGCGAGGGGCGGGGTACACCCTGGACGGGTCGCAAGTCCATCACAGGGCCACATAGAGACAAACGAGACAAACAACCATTCACTCTCTCACTCACACCTAGGGACAATTTAGAGTTACCAATCAGCCTAACATGCATGTTTTTGGTCTGTGGGAGGAAACCGGAGCATCCGGAGAATACCCACGCATGCACGGAGAGAACATGCAAACTCCACCCAGAAAGGCCCCTGGACCAGGGTTTGAACCAAGGACCTGCTTGCTGAGAGGCAGCAGCTCTACCAGTTGCGCCACCGTGCTGCCCTGTTAAAAAAGTAGATATTATATATATATATATATATATATATATATATATATATATATATATATCCCTTATGCATCCTTACAATTCTATGCTGACGATACAGTTGTTTATTGTCGAGATAATACAATTGCTAAGGTTTTCCAGTTTTTGCAATCTGCTTTCGACTTCATCCAGTCAGATTTGTCCTGTCTCAAACTTGTCCTAAATGCCGACAAAACCAAAGGGATGTTGTTTTCAAACAGGAAGTCGGCCCCAGCAGTTCTTCCTTCGATTTTATCCTCGAATAGTGTCCCTATTGAGTTTGTCAATTCCTATAATAATTTGGGTATCTTGGTCAATTCGCATCTCTCTTTTAAGCTCCATGTGGAGCTTACCAAAACTTGGTAAGGAAACTGAAAGTTAAATTGGGTTTCTTTTTCATTTTGTTTAACTTTGAATGCTAGGAAACGCCTTGTAACTTCCTTCCCTCTATTGATTACGTTGACATTATTTACACGAACGCTCCTACAAGCACGCTGTCTATCACAGTGCACCAAGATTCATAACTGGCTGTAACTACCGTACCCCCCCCCCCCCCCCCACTGCACCCTGTATTCACTGATTAACTGATGGGAGACTGCAACGAAGCCAAGATTCAACTTGTCTGCTGGATTCCTTAGATAGAGAACTTTACTAATTGGCTTTTATGTATGTGAATGTTCCTGTAAAGTGCCCTGAGACAACTGTGTTGTGATTTGGCGCTATATAAATAAACTGAACTGAATTGAATTAACTGGTCATCATTAACTTCATGTAGACTCTCTCACTGGTACATTTTCATCTTTAAATCACTTCTTGGTCTGTTGCCTTCATGCATTTCCTCCGACATGTCTCTGTGTGAGTGCAGCTACAGCGTGCACTCTCAGGACATTATTACATGCAGTGTTCCCTCAGTGCGGACTGAACTAGGCAAAAGGGTCTTCTCCTACTCCGCTCCTGTTTCCTGGAATATCTTGTAAAGTATTTGAAGCTCTCAACCTTGACCTCTCGGGGTGGCTTCAAGCATCTTATAAGTTCCTGGCAAAAAAACAATGCAATGTTCCTGTTTTTACTATTTTACATCGCTTTACAATCTAGCTGTTTTTTGTTTCGTTTTTTTTTTAATACCATTTTCTTTTATATATTCTTCTCAATTTGTATTATTTTTATGAATGTCAACTGTTGTCATCTGTTAAAAACAGATCTCTCTTGTAAACGAGTCCCCGAGGCTCAATGGGATTAACCTGTATAAATAAAGGTTGAATGAAAAATGCCCGTTGCTCTCAGTGTAAATTCAGTGTCTACCATAGTTGGCTTGAAAGGAAGGAAAAAATAAATAAAAGTTTTGCTTCTCATTATAAAACAAAAGCTACAAGGAAGTTACCAGTTGCAGAATGACGGCTTATAGCTCGGCACTTTAAAAACGTCTGATTGCACGTTTGAGTTTGTTACATATCTTTTGTTGTTTCTGTGTGCGTGCATGTGTGCGTGTACGAAAACTGCAATATTAGAGTTTAACAGTAATATTTTCACCTATTTGTTTTGTGATTTCTGCCCCTAACTTGTAGCCTAGCAATGTTATTATTTCCCTTTTTCTCACAGAATCGCTGTGAAATACATTTAGCATAATGTCTGCAAATGGCCTGTTTGGTTCTCCATAAATAAAAAAGAGAAGCCACCATTTCTGACCAATCAGCTGACCATACAGAGCAGCTGTTTTAAAGCAGACCAGAGAACAAGTAATTATGAAGCTTTCCTTACAGGAGGTGACAACAACTAAATGTTCTAAAAATATATAAAGTGTAATCATTAAAAACAAACTCCCAAACTGACTGTGTGAACCTGTTCATCATCCACATCTTGGGTCGTATTTGATTAATACCTACAAAAATACATCTTAAAAATACTGTAACACTTAAAACTTTGAGTTGAATATTCAAACGTCAGTGCGATTTATTCTTTTTTCTAATAATTTCTGTTATTTTTAGGAACAGATTTGCTCTTTTCTGACAGATAATCTTCAATAAAGATGGTTTTCTTGAAGTAAAAAAAACAAAAAAAAACCTCTAACCTGAAAGAGGGGCTAAGTTGTTATGAAACTAAACAACTGTGACATTTCTACAGGAGTGCTTGTTGAATATTCTGAGGTGACCTATGTAAAAGGAAAACGTGGTTTGTACAAAAAGGTGCAGGGTTCCCCCCCCCCCCCCCCAGACTTAAACCTACCTTTCTTCTGCAAACTCAAAGCTGAGGATTTCTGCCATGACATTGTCGATTTCCATCTTTAACTTCTGGACAGGGAGGAAAATATACACCTTTAATATTCCTTTTAATGCTATTCAAAGCACAAAGAAAGTTATGATGCTAATACACCATAATAACTTTATTTTTGTCGCTTGTATATCTATACATGTGTGCAGATGTTACCTGGATGTCATCCAGAAGGTCTTTCTTGTACATTTTAATGCTCTCGATCTCCATCCTCTCATCTGCTGAAAAATCTGATGAAACTAGTCAAATGAATAAATAAAATCTGTCAGATTCCAGGTTTATCCACAATGTTCAACATTTCATTTATAATACAATCTTACTGGATAACATAATTCATATGCTTCTTCTTTTGTTAAAAACCACGACAGATTTCACAGGAAGATGTACCAGATAAGCAGGACAGCTGTTGTGGTTTTACTTTAACAGCTTTTATTTCAACATTATAATTACACTTCTTAATAATGACAGAAAACAAAAAAACTGTAAAAGCCGGTGTCAAAATGTGTTATTTATTTAAGTCGGTCAGATCCTCACACCTTAGCTTCCCCCAGCTGAGTGTGCTCGCTCTGAATTTCTTTTCTACTCTAAATTTGATAGCCAGTCATCAGGGAGGTTTTTATAATTGTTTGAACATAAGTACACAAGACAAAATTGGATTAATAACCAATTCAGCACAAGTATAAAAAAATAACAGTCCTGTTTATATACTAGAATAAATTATTAACCTTTATTTAACCTGGGAAATCCCACTGAGATCACAGATCTCTTATGCAAGGGAGGCCTGAAGCAGCCTAACCTGCATAAACACAAGAAGAACATGCGAACTCCAAAGACTCCAGGTCCAAATCAGGGATTTGACCTTGCTGTGAGGCAACAGTGCTAACCACATATCCATCGTGCTGCCTCATAATAAAACATTAAAACCACAAGATTGACATGTAAACAATACAATCAGTTTGAAATAATTGTTTATTTGCTTTTCCTTTAACTATTGGGCCTATATGTCCTTTAGCATCTGCACCTCCACTTCCCGCAACCTTAGTGGTAAAGTATCCATCTCTCTACACGTCCAAACTGTTGCTTTGCTATTTGCGTCCTCTGCCCCTCCACCAGCCTAACATCCACCTGCAACTCCAACAGGATTTATCGTGTCACTTTCTTTATGTTCTTGGAAACAAAATCAACAGACTCAGCAGTTTGACTATAACTCACCAAATTAAAATTGCTACACATACAGTATTTGACTGCTAACAGACTGGGCAGGAAGATGGCCACCTGCATCATGAAGGACCCCACTCACCCAGCACACACACTTTTTGCCCCTAACCCTAACATCTGCTCATACAGACTCATGTTCATGTTTGTGCTCATGTTAGACGTAATGTTTTTTTATGCTATTAGTGCTTAGTGTATATATAGTTGATGTTTTTCTTAGTTAATATCTTAGATGTTATCATTGTTTTTCTTTTACATTTTATTGTTGGATGTAACTGGGACACTGTGTACATAATTTCGCTCCACCACATGTACCACATGAGGTGCAAATGACAATAAAGAAACTTTGATTCTGACTCTGACTGACCACATGTGGTGCGAATGACAATAAAGAATCTCTGAATGTCTCTGAAGATCTGAGGTTAAACCTTGCCAGTAACTATTGTGGTCAACTGTGTTTGCTGGTGCTCATGGACCATTGGACAGAAATGAATGAAACTGAATGTACATCTATAACTGGAAACTTTGGAGTCAACCAATTTAAGATGGCCTCCACGGCTGGCCACACAACAATGACTGTAATTCAGTAATTTTACAAATATTAAGCTAAATATTGACCTAAACTACTATAACTCTTTTCATGTTGGAGTTCTGGTAATGCTACGACTTTATTTTTGTATTAGTTGGACTTTATATTTGTAATACAATGACTTTATTCTCGTACTACTACGACTTTATTCTCGTAATACTACAACTTTATTTTCGTAATACTACAACTTCATTTTTTATTATTTCGACTTTATATTTGTAATACTACGACTTTATTCTTGAAATACAACTTTATTCTCGTAATACTGTGACTTTAGTCTTGTAATATTATGACTTTATTCTCTTAATACTACAACGGTATTTTTGTAATACTAAACTTTATTTTGTATTATTTTGTATTTATTCTCATAATAATATGATTTTATTCTTGTAACATTATGACTTTATTGCTGTATGACTTTATTCTAGGAATACTATGACGTTATTCTCGTAATACTTTGACTTTATTGTTGTACGACTTTATTCTAGGAATACTACGACTTTATTCTTGTAACAGTACAACTTTATTCTCTTAATACTACAACTTTATTTTTGTAATACTATGACTTTATTTTTGTATTATTTCAAATGTATTCTCATACTATTACAACTTTATTGTTGTACAACTTTATTCTAGGAATACTATGACCTTGTTCTCCTAATATTACAACTTTTATTCTCGTAATTTTATGACTTTATTGTTGTATGTCTTTATTCTTGGAATACTAGGACTTTATTCTCATAATACTACAGCTTTATTCTTGTAATACTACGACTTTATTCTCGTAATACTACAGCTTTATTCTCGTAATACTATGACTTTATTCTTGTAATACTACAACTTTATTCTTGTAATACTACGACTTTATTCTCATAATACTACAGCTTTATTCTCGTAATACTATGGCTTTATTCTTGTAATACTACAGCTTTATTCTCGTAATACTATGACTTTATTCTCGTAATACTACAACATTATTCTTGTAATACTACAACTTTATTCTCGTAATACTATGACTTTATTCTCATAAAACTAGAACTTTATTCATAATTTTATGACTTTATTGTTGTATAATTTTATTCTAGTAATTCTATGACTTTATTCTTGTAATACTATGAGTCTATTCTCGAAATTACATGACTTATTTCTTGTATTGTCTTTTGGTTTTTCTTATCGTGGCCCTAATACTCCATCGTACTAACAAATTAAGCAAATGTGTATAATTCATTGCTCCAAGGGCCAGTTTACAGAATATGTTTTATATTCCTAAAGGATATTGGAAAGACTTGTTTTATAAAGAAGGCAGCTGTGGCTGAGTGTTTAGAGCAGTCGTCCTACAATGGGAGAGTTGTGGGTTTCGATTCCACCAGTAAGCACATGTTAAAGTGTCCTTGGGCAAGACTTTGAACCCCTCATTGACTCTGATGTGTGTCCCATCAGTGTAGGAATGTGATAAAGCTCTGATTAGTCTTTGTATAGATCTAGTAGAGTGCTGTATGAATGGGTAACTGAGGACACAGATTGTGTTGTAAAGTGCTTTGAGTATCTTGATAAGAGAGAAAGGTGCTGTATAAGTACAGTCCATGTTCCACTTATAAAGCATGCTAACTTTGCTACAATAAGAACAAATCTGAAAAAGGTCTTCTAGATTATCTGTCATAAAGAAAATGTATTTTCCAATTCTCTATGCAGCCCTTTGATTGCTTTAAACACCTTGATGTGGCCCTTTGGGGAAAACAAAAAAGTTGCTCTGGTTTAAATAAATAAATAATGTGTCCATTTGATAGGGACATTTATCATAAAGCTTTCAGTTTGCTCTTCAGGGCTTATTTTTCAGCAGTAACATCTGTCAATGCACAAATAATCTGCAGTTGAAGCTTGTGCCACTGATGTTGCAGTATCTCACTAACACACCAACCAGGATTACTTACAGTGCCTTGCGAAAGTATTCAGCCCCTTTGAACTTTTCAACCTTTTGCCACATTTCAGGCTTCAAACATAAAGATATAAAAATTTAACATTTTGTGAAGAATCAACAACAAGTGGGACACAATCGTGAAGTGGAATGAAATTTATTGGACGTGTCAAACTTTTTTAACAAATAAAAAACTGAAAAGTGGGGCGTGCAATATTATTCGGCCCCCTTGCGTTAATACTTTGTATCTCCGCCTTTTGCTGCAGTTCCAGCTGCAAGTCTCTTGGGGTTTGTCTCTATCAGTTTTGCACATGGAGACACTGAAATTCTTGCCTATTCTTCTTTGCAAAACAGCTCGAGCTCAGTGAGGTTGGATGGAGAGCGTTTGTGAACAGCAGTCTTCAGCTCTTTCCACAGATTCTCGATTGGATTCAGGTCTGGACTTTGACTTGGTCATTCCAACACCTGGATACGTTTATTTGTGAACCATTCCATTGTAGATTTGGCTTTATGTTTTGGATCATTGTCTTGTTGGAAGATAAATCTCCGTCCCAGTCTCAGGTCTGTTGCAGACTCAAACAGGTTTTCTTCCAGAATGGTCCTGTATTTGGCCCCATCCATCTTCTCATCAATTCTGACCATCTTCCCTGTCTCTGCTGACGAAAAGCAGACCCAAACCATGATGCTGCCACCACCATGTTTGACAGTGGGGATGGTGTGTTCAGGGTGATAAGTTGTGTTGCTTTTACGCCAAACATATCGTTTTGCATTGTGGCCAAACAGTTGGATTTTTGTTTCATCTGACCAGAGCACCTTCTTCCACATGTCTGGTGTGTCTCCCAGGTGCTTGTGACAAACTTTAAACAACACTTTTTATGGATATCTTTGAGAAATGGCTTTCTTCTTGCCACTCTTCCATAAAGGCCAGATTTGTGCAGTGTACAACTGATTGTTGTCCTATGGACAGACTCTCCCACCTCAGCTGTAGATCTCTGCAGTTCATCCAGAGTGATCATGGGCCTCTTGGCTGCATCTCTGATCAGTCTTCTCCTTGTTCGAGATGAAAGTTTAGAGGGACGGCCGGGTCTTGGTAGATTTGCAGTGCTCTGATACTCCTTCCATTTCAATATGATTGCCTGCACAGTGCTCCTTGGGATGTTTAAAGTTTGGGAAATATTTTTGTATCCAAATTCGGCCTGAAACTTCTCCACAACAGTATCTCGGACCTGCATGGTGCGTTCCTTGGTCTTCATGATGCTCTCTGCGCTTTGAACAGAACCCTGAGACTATCACAGAGCAGGTGCGTTTATATGGAGACTTGATTACACACATGTGGATTCTATTTATCATCATCAGTCATTTGGGACAACATTGGATCATTCGTAGATCCTCACTGAACTTCTGGAGTGAGTTTGCTGCTCTGAAAGTAAAGGGGCCCAATAATATTGTATGCCCCACTTTTCAGTTTTTCATTTGTTAAAAAAGTTTGACACATCCAATAAATTTCATTCCACTTCACGATTGTGTCCCACTTGTTGGTGATTCTTCACAAAAAAATTACAATTTTATATCTTTATGTTTGAAGCCTGAGATGTGGCAAAAGTTTGAAAAGTTCAAGGTGGCCGAATACTTTCGCAAGGCACTGTAGTAATTTCCATGAAAACTTTATGTAATTATAATTTTCTTCACACTATCGTCATACTTGGTTTATCGTCCGTATCTGTTAGAAGTAGCAGATGGCTAAACTTTATCAAAAGATATATTCTTTAATAAAATAACAATGACTCAAGTTAAATTATTCCTTCTCAGAATGCACGCCATCACGACGAGCGGCATTTTAAATGCGACTTTTTGAAGAAGTGGCCATGATCTGCGCTTCCTGCGAGATGTACGAGGTGTTTGTTGGTGCAGATCCGACCACAGAGCTTCCACTCCACCCTTCCTCTGCTCGTCTTGAGAAACAAAGCCTTTGCATGCGCACATCATCACACAGCTCATTTAGAGAAATAGACAATAAGCTGCAAACAGAAGGCAACTCTAGTAACTGAGCTGTAATTCAAGAATTATTTAGATTTAACATGAGAACTTTTTTATTATCATTATTATTATCAGTGATGCACAACCCTGTGAGAGACTGTCTCTTCTCCATTTTGGCAGCGTATCAGCCTGCATGTTCATGGCTTCACAGGTGCTGACAGTGATAAACTGAAAACCTATTTAGCTGTTTCACTCGGCACACACATGTCAGGTTAGAGACCATGGGATTCATTTAATGTGTTTGTTTGTCACAGAAAAAAGCCACTGTTAGAAGACTAAGACCAAACAGATTGAACGGATTTCAATATAAAAGTTAATCTTGTGCAAAGTAAGATCATAATGCCAAGACTTGTGATTATCACAAAGTAGAGGTCTGGTCATGCACATGTCAAAAACTTTAACTTGATGTATTCATCAGCAGTTTACTGCTAAATGAGTTCTGCAGAGAAATGTCTTAAAGGGAATGATGATGTAGACACACACTGTCAATCTTGTAAAAAAAAATCTTAACAACCTAAAAGGATTTAAACAGAAAACAAAGTAAATAGCTTTTGTTAATATCAAGAATCACTGAGCAACAATGAGAATAGTTTATATAATGCAAGAGTCAAAGCAGATCAAGACTTACCCATGTGGTAGTCGGTCATTTGTATCCAAAAAGAAAAAAGAAAAAGAAATATATTTGGCAGCGCTGAAAATCCCTGTCAAGTAAGTGTCAGGCTGTTTCGGCCCACAGTGCAGTTAAAGCTGAATGAAGTTGTCTCCTCTGACCCCACCTCTTCCTCATCCATTACAGACTCACAATGCCTCACAATGTCCATCAGTATAAAACAGCTTTGACCTAAAAAATAAAATAAAATAAAAAAAATACCCACTGTCTAGTCCTGCCAAAGGGTCCCAGATAAATAAATGAATCATTTAGGGAAAAACAATTAATATTTTACTTCAAACCGAATATAAATTAGACTGATGATGATAGGATTTCAAAATAATAATAAAAAAAATAATAATAATGACAGTTTAGTAAAATAAACATATTTGCAACTTCAGGATGTATCTTTAATAAAAGACTTAAACAGAAAACAGCACATACATGGAAAATAATCACATTTAATATTGTACCCCCACAATTAATACATAGCATTTAAATAGCACTGTTTTATAATATATATTTTAAAAAAAACAATTAAACTGGAGAAAATTTGTAAATTAACTAAAATGAAACCACATTGTAACGAATAATAAACGTCCCACATTTATTGCTTAAAAAAACAAACAAAGGTTTTGACAAAGATGGTGTTTTGGCGCCATCTGGTGGTCAATATGTAACACGACAGGTTGTGTGACACTAAAAAAGTTGATTTTTTTTTTTTTGGTTGTAGCAAAAGTTTAGGACTTTTTTTAGTTGATTTGCAAATGTAAACAGATATACAAGTTACTGATGTTTCAGAGAACACAAATATGTGGGTAACATCTCCCCTCAAAGAAGTAATTTCAGTGCAGAAACTCACAAAACTACAGTTTACATGTTGAATATGAGTTCGTATATCATCCCTTGAAGCGTATTAACACGAGAATCTGCATGTGTAGAGTTTTAGTTAAACGTTCAAACCAAATTCATTTCAAACTTACATTATTTAATCCAGATTCTACTCGTGTCAGTATAAGTTGTGTAACTCTGCCTGTATGCACGCGTATGATCGTGCAAGTAAACACAAGAGGAAGTTTCAGGTTATATATA
>NC_056513.1:21195928-21220100 GCF_014905685.2 Nematolebias whitei
TTAACTTTTTTACATTTTTCTACCTGGATTATTGAGCATGCATCAGGATAAGACAGAAGTAAACACTGTGAGCTGGGCGGAGGGGTCGGCTCAAGAAGGACGAGGGAAAATAGAATGTAGGTGTTATAATATTGAGGAGCCATGCTCTTTTTTTTTTTGGATCTCATTTGTTTTTTGTTTTACAGTTTTACCAAACAAATAAAAAATTATAAAAGTGATTAGTTTAAAAATATACACAGCAAGACAGAATCCTGGTAAAACACTGAGCGCTAAATCAGATTCAGGCTGTATGATTCCATTAAGTCTCATTATTTCTGTAAAATCAAATCTCCTGTCAAAGCAACATGAAATGTAATTATGTTCGAGGGTTTCAGGGAAGTTTTCCATTTTGCTAACATGAGTACGGACACATAATGCCACTTTAAATAAGGACAAAACCCTAATGGCCAACTCTTAGCTGTTTTCCAGAGGATAAAAAATGAGCAACTGAAATATATACATACCTTATGCAAATCAAAAAATACAGTTTCTGGGATTTTCTGGAATATTTATAATACTTGTATCTTACTTATTTGACAGTAATACAGTAGTGCATGGGAAAATTTAAATATATATTTTTTGTTGTTTTGTTTTTTGGATAATGAGTAACGTTTGCTGCTAAAAAGAAAAAACACATTTGAAATAATAATAAAAGAAACTTGTTGCATTTCAATTTAATCTGATTTCTGTTGTTTTGATTTAATCTTTTTCAGGACCAGAGAAGAGGACTGAAAGACATTCAGATTACTCACCCTGCAAGGGATAATTTTTTTTAACATTCTTTTTTTTCCCACTAATTTAAACATTATATGTACTTTGACTGATGTACCCTATAGTGGTAAACCTTCCTGTGCCATCTACTCCTGCTGATTGTATTTAGGTTGAGATGCAGCAACAAGGTTTTAATAAATTGAAAATCAACAAATAGTCAATTGATCATTAAAACTGCCCCAGTTTGCACATTTGAGATTCACCCTGTTGGCTTTGACGATGTATATTAACTTTATGTAGGACCCTTCCATTAATAATATAAAAAGTGCTGCAAAATGTGATAACTATTCTTGCAATGAGAAAACAGTGTTTCCACAGGTTTACAATGTGTCGTTGAGTAAACATGCTGATCATGAACGGCAGTTATGTAGAAGCAAGGAGTAAAAGTGTATTTTTGAAAGAGGTTGAAGCGTGTATATGTATTTCAAAATAAAAAGAGCTTTACCTGTAAAATGAAATATTGAAAGTCTTTTGTTTAATTTCTCAAATCTCACCATGTTTCATGGTTTATGCATTCACAGCATGTACGACAGAGCAGAGTCTGTCCGAGATAATGTTGACGTATCTGATGGCATTTCTGCCACCTGTTCAGACCATCATCTGTCTCACTTTGCTTTCCTGAAGGGCAAGACACTGTGGCAAAGACATCAGTCTGACTAATTTGTGGCCATTACCAGTGGCAACCTGATTAATGGTGGAAGTGCAGTTACAGCTATCTCATCAGCAGGTGGAACAAAACAGTCATTATTTGTCTGAGCGTCAGTGTGTGCAAGAAAATACATTAGTCACTAAAGCTCAAAGGTTTAAGGAAAATGTTCTAAGCAAAAATGTGTCTCTTAAATATTCCTAAAAGGCCAACATAGCCATTTGGGGACCAATCAGTGATAATTGTCCCATTATGCACCAATATAAGCACTTCAAATGTTCACCCCTAAAATAAGAGAACCAGCTGTAATTATGCAATGTAGCCAGCAGAGGGTGCATGAAGACTAGATTCAAGTCATGGCTATTCACTTAAGTTTCATTGACATTCATCACAGTTGAAGCAGCAAGCAATACTGTGTAGCATATTTTGCTGAACAGAACATGGTATGTTTATTTTAACTGATCTGTAAAATAAAAAAAATAAAAAAATCTACAATGAGAAATTATCTTCAATCCTCCAACCCGCTTGGCATTATGTGCCTCTCAAGTTAGCAAGCTAACATTTAGATAAACTAACATAGGCTATTGCCTTGTGAAACTTTAGCCAGAATAATAAATCTAATGTAGCATTAAATACATATCCGTGTTAGTAATGTTATTTTTGTCATCCTCAGTGAAATGAATTGTCAGAAATGTTTACTTCTCTGCAAAGAAAAAAAATAAAAAGCTGCTTCATCATACATGGCTGACTGTTTAAACCATGAACAGGGAAAGGCAGTGGTGTAGTCTACATTTTTGTAGTGGGTATACTGCGTTTACAAACCAAAGTACACCGGTAAAGTAATTGTCAATTTATTTTATTTTTAAGCAAATTGAACATTTCCAAATTTATCTGATGCTTATATTTGAATAAAAGCACAGCAAACTTTGTACAACAGCTGGCTTTGCATTAAAACATGTTATAGAATTTATAAAACAGTATCAAAGCAAAACATGTTAGAGTATTAAGTATTAAGTACAGAATTATACAAAAATTGGCTGGATACGCAAATGTAATAAACAAGCACTGCATACAGATAGATTGTTATGGAAGCATTTAACTGCCGTTTAACGTATCAATGACACGTGCCCAATGATAAGTTACATATCACTGGCCACTTGTACTGTAAGTGGGTATACTGACATTCTTGAGCTTTTCTAGTGGGTATAGTCCGTATGCCCCCGTATCACATGAACTACACCACTAGGGAACTGTGTTTCTTAGTTTAATTTATATTTTGTAACACACATGATAACTTTATGGTGAATAGTGGAGGACAGAATACTGTTTTTATGACCAGTGCATGACTTATAAATGTAGTGTGGGACTAAGTATAATGTGGGACTGATTTGCTTAGCTTCATGGTTGCTAACAGCCGTGCTAAATAAACAAGCCCCGCTCCACTTGCTGTTTATTTAGATTTTTGGAGGTGGACAAACTTTAAAAGAAATTCAGCCATTATATACCAGTAGGTTATCAGCAGTTGCCATCCCCTCCCAATATCGTCATCAGCAATAGCCAAAATGTCCATATCGGTCAGGCTATGTATATCAGGAGGATGTGGAGAAGTCAGCCAGGTTTAAAAACACCAAGAATGTTTGAAACCGACAATGATTAGTGCCGCTCTATAGTTTTTTAGTCCAGCCTTCTGTAGCCACTGGTGCAATATTTTGATGTCACCTAACTAAGAACCACTAAGGACCACCAAGAAAATACCAGAAGTTGCCACAGTCTTGAGGCTGTAAACAGAAAATATCAAGGTCTTACAGTTCTTGCGACTCGATAGAATAGATACACTGAAGGTACATTAAGGAGAATATGAAGCATGTTCTCCATCACACCATCCAAAGAGCACTCTCAGTGACAGGGCAACAATAGGTCTAGAGCCACCCAGGTCTGAGACTGAGCAATACTGGATGAGCATATTGGAGAAGGTAGCATCACACAACACCAATGATCCCTGGCTACTGGATCAAAGATCTGACCTTACAGCCCACAGAAGAACAAGCATCCCACTGGCAAGCATCCAAGACAGAGTCTTAGGTATGCTAGACTTGCTGCAGGCCCTGACATGATCTTCACCTACTGGCACCAATAACCATTGGTTGACAAAACTGTTGCACAAAAAATGTAGGACCAGACACAACTGTATGTGCACTGACTGAATTGACTACAAGAAAGCCTTATGGTTCAATGTCATACACATGCTTCCTTGAGTGCTTGAAAGTTTACAACATCAACAGGACACTCAGATCCTTCGTCAAGAACTGAATGGGAATGTGGAAAACAAATCTAAAGGTCAGTGGCACAACAACAAAGTCCATGCTCAATAATCCAGGTATAGAATCCAACAATGTTCAGTCAGGTCATCTGAAGGTCATTTTTTTGTGCTGAGATGTTTGGCCCTCCGTCCGAAGGGCTTCATCAGTCTAAGGAAACACCAAACAAAACTGATTCTCCACCAGATGGAGGGTGAAATGTCTCAGCACAAAAAAAAAAAAAAAAAAAAAAAAACGTCCAGATGACCTGACTGAACACTGTTGGGTCAGTGGCACATGTTTCACCTTTCTGGTGACTTAGATAGGGCACCTGCCTGCATTTTACAACCTGCTGTTAAGCACTGGACTGGGCATCTCTACACAGCCTGTGTCTTGGATCATGCCTGGCAGATTCCAGCTTCTCTTGCTCTTGTGCTGCCATGATTAGTGTCTCTGTGCTGCCCATCAGTCCAGCCCACTGCCAGTACATTCAACATGCATTCTGCAAATTAAATGTGCAGTTAATCCAAAAGCAAATATCACAAAATCACAACAAATAAGAGCTAGGAAATAATTTACACAAAGTGCGTGACAACATTGATTACTATGCAGAAAAAAACGTTTGATATTTTTTATTAAATCTTTACAGCCTCGTGTTTAACCTGTGTAGACTGTTTGAAATTGTGTTTCTTTTTTTTTTACATTTTAATTCTTCTCTCAGAGATTTTGCACAATGGAGGTTCGTGCTTCTCAAAACAATCAAAACGCTGTTTGGTTGATGAAAGTTTGAGCAACTGTGTCTAAATGACATAATGCTATAGTAGTACGCTTGATTTTATTTCCTTTTAGTTTTTAATTTAAAACAGTTCCGAGAATTATATTTAGGATTGCAACGGTATGTGAATGCACCAATAATGTTTATATTGCAAGTCAGCAGGATTTCCAAAATAAAAGAACTGACAACATAAATCTTGTCTTCATGGAAATTCCTCTACCAGAGTCTCCTTCTAAGAAAACAAGATTGCTTACATTTTACATTTTTCCATAACACAATTTCTTAATTATTGTAAAATCTTTAACCACATATGTAAATATGAGGAGAAAGGCAACTCGCAAAGCATGTGTCCATCCCAGTTTGTCCACACAACCAGTGCTGATCTATCTTGACTTGATGAACACTTAGTGAATGTTTTCTCTTCAATTCAGTTCAATTCAATTCAATTCAAAAATATTTTATTAATCCCAAAGGGAAATTAATTGTAGCTCATCCCAGTTTCATTAGAGGTGTTCTAGATGCTGATGGCTTTGGGCAGGAAGGATCTCTTGCAGCAGTCCACCCCACAGCAGATCTGAAGAAACTGGCTACAGATGCCAATCCGTTCATCCAGACCAAGCAGACCTCTCAGTCCTCCTGGGCAGCAGGACTGCCTGAATGCTGGGCAGAACTCATCCCCGAGCAATGGCTATTCCTCCCAGCAGCCTGCTGAGCTCATTGTCGCCTTGTTGGACAAAACTGTATGTGCTTTGTGACGATCTTGGTCCTCCCACTGTCACAAGCGACGTTTCCCACCACCTCCAAGATCTCAGCAGTCAGGCAGTCGAGCAATGCCTCCAGGAAGATGGGAATGCATCCATGGCACCTCCTTTACAGGACGTAAAGGTAAACCTCCTTTAAAAATCTCAAACACCGTTCAGGATGTTTGAGATTTTTCCAGGCAACAATAATCAATATTCGCACAGTAGTTGGTGAGGGAGGAGATAAAAGAAAATGTTTTCTTTATTAACTTGAATTTCTGAAAAAAATATTCTATCACTGAACAGAATTATAATAAAAGCAACATTTTAGGCAATCTCCTGTTCTATTAAAAAAAATAAAATAAACATCCAGATTTAATACTTTCATACATCACTGTTGTTGTGAAAAAAATGCTATTTCACTGCTGGCGTCATCGAGTCCTCCAGAGGTCGCGACTTGACCTCAATCTCAACTCAGAAATGACACAACTAAGAAGAATGATGTCATATACTGTGGTCTGCTGCTCAGTTCTTAAAGAATGTGCAGTTTAATCAAAAATAAAACACTTTCAGTCATAAACTTATAAGCTAAAATAATAAACCAAATTTCTTTGAGTCACATTGGGAACGTTGGCATGCCTCTCACAAGTTACATTATTATTTATCTGTTAATTGTCACGTTGTTAAAAACTATAAAAATCATGTAAAAACATGCTTCTTTAGTGCTGTTGAATAAAACAGCTCTCTAGGGCAAAACTAAAATGTGAAATTTTTGCACAAGTACCATATAAAGAATCTGTCTGTTAATGTTTTCCAGAGCTTTACATGGCAAGCTAACAGCTTGTCTTTGACCTTAATGCACTTTAAAAGACAATAACCCCAACACCCCCCACCCCCAATGTTAACATAAACTTTGCGATTATATAAACAATGAATAACAGTTTCTAAATAGAATATATTGTGTATGTTGAAATTCAGAATATATTGGAGGTGTAGATGTCTGTGATGGTGGGGAGGCTGACTCCGACAGACTTCTGTGCAGCCTTCACCACAAAGCTTTGCAGAGAGTGGTGAAGGCTGCACAGAAGTCTGTTGGAGTCAGCCTCTCAACCATCACAGACATCTACACCTTCAGATGCAGGAAGAGGTCCACCTGCATCGTGAAGGACCCCACTCACCCAGCACACACTTTTTGCCCCGCTCCCCTCAGGCAGGAGGTTAAGGAGCATTAAGTGTAGAACCACTAGACTGAGGAACAGCTTCTACCCTGAGGCTGTTAGACTTATGAATCTCTAACCAGGAAAATCACTGCAAAAAAAATCACATGATGTCGCTGCTGATCTGTTTCATGTTGCTGCTGATCTGTTTCATGTTGCTGCTGATCTGTTTCATGTTGTTGTGTTCATTCGTGCTATCTGCTCACACATACTCATGTTCGTGCTGCTGTTATGCGTATTGTTTTTGTACTACTAGTGCTTAGCGTATATTTAGTTAACGTTTTTCTTAGTTCATATCTTAGATCTTATTACTGTTTTTCTTTAGCATTTTATACTTTTGTTGGATGTAACTGGGACCCTGTGTACACAATTTTGTTCCACCTCATGTACCACATGTGATGCGAATGACAATAAAGAACCTTGAATCCGTGAATGTTTAGCATTGTTTTGAAATAAACATTTATTTTCCCAAAAGGATCCTTGCTTTCAAATGTCTAAATTGCAGCATTCAATCAAGATTTGTTCTTTGTTATCTTGGGTGTAAATTTTGAATCAAATAATCTAAAAAAATAATAACAGATTTTTTTTTTTGTTCGATTTGTTTGTACAGTTAATTGCTCCATCTGTTTTTCCTAGTTTTTATTTGTAACCTTTTTACTTTTAGCCCACAATCATTCATTCTGTGTCAGTGGTAATGACATCACATGGATTCTCTGTATTGCACAGTTTTCCTACGGTAATACCATCTTACCTTCTCGAAAACATGAAAAGCTCACACACCGCTTGACTATTTTTACAGCAGGCAATAATTTCATTTTCGTACGCATATGGCTTGATACAATGTGCTTCAGTTAGAATCCAGCTCTTAGTGATTAAAGAGCCTCCATTGGGAGCAGTTAGTCTCAGTTTGATGTGGTATTGACGTTCACATTGATAACCTCCAATAATTCTCTAATGCAGGCCCACCCCTGTGCACACTGTGACATCCTGAAAAGGAATTAGCACACATAACTTTCAGCAGGGTATACATTTCTGTTTATCGCTCTAAGCTGCCTTCAAAGCAATAAAAATATATATTTTTATTATTATTTGTCAATAATAAATTAAAATATTGTCCTAATGCTCTGTTTTTCTAATGTCAGTGTTCACTTTTATTGAATATCACCTGTATTTTAATGTCCAGAGTGAAAACCAGATTCCTGCTTTGTTTATGCGCATTTTTCTTATGAGTCTTTTGCATCATATTATATCACTCCCTCAAAAACATATGTTTAGCTGTAAATTAACTGCACCTCAGCTGAATGAACAGTCCTTTAAATAGTTAATAGACATTTTGAGTAACTTTCTTGTAAACGTTATATTCATTATGCCCTTGCAGTGGTGCAACTGTGTTGTGGGTTGCAAGATTGCATTAAAGTAAAATAAGGCAGGCACGTGAATCAGCTTCAGTTCTCCATTTTATTCAATTTATTTATTGGTATTATTGTTATTATATTTGTTAGACTTCCATTCACAGTAATTGCAAGCCGCAATAAACGGAAAAAATATGTTTTCTTTATTTTTCTTTTTTGAAGTCATTATCATATTTGCACTTATCACAACAACTGCAATGTTTAAAGCAATCACTTCAGGTACAAAATATTCAGAATTGTATAAGAAAACATCCTTTATTTCTTAAATAGTTCCAGAATGTGTTTTGGAAATATTTATTTTAATATCAGGTATGTTCTGGAATGGTTCTTTGTTTTGTTTGCAGCTAGCCAAAACAATTAAAAAGCTTTAACTAATTTAACCACAACAGTTCAGACGCTTTGAGTTGCCGGACGTCAGCCCAATGGTATCTTTGATCCACTTCAGATAAGGCTTATGGCAGATCTTCATGAAGCCAGCTGGTCCTCTGCATGCATACTGTGTATCCATTGTGAAAGAGTCGACTCCATAAAGCCTGCCTCTGAACACGACTCCTCCACCAGAATCACCCTGTGAGGCATGAACAGAATGTTTTAGCAAACGTTGTAGCCCACTTGTCTATTTACATGTTGATGCACTTATCAACAGGTAAATTATTTTAAGTTTGATTTGTCAACTTACATAACATTTATCCACACCAGGGCTTTGACCACAGAACCACTGCTCGTTATCGTACCAGTAAACTGGATGTTTCAAATTGATCTGAGAACAGTCGGCAACTTCTATATCTGCACACTGGAGAATTGGGTTCGAACCAGGTTCTGATGGTAAAAGGAAAGAGTTTACAGTTTAAACAAAAATGTAATTTGAAATAAAGATTTGTTTTTCACTTTTTGTTTTTTTGTTCTTTGACCAGCAACCCCACATCAGTTATTCTCAAAGGTTTTCAGACATTTTTATTATGTTATATTTTTACTTGTTCATAAATAAATAAAAAATCAATTAAAAAAAATCAGATTACAAGAGTACTGGAAAGATTTTCAGTGTAATTTTTTTAATCACCAAATTTACTAAGGCTTTATGTTTATAAAATAAAATTAAAACCACTCACGTCTTTCATTATTTGGGCCCATTGTTGAAGAAGCTTGACCAGAAATCTGCACCATGTCATGTCTGAAAATAGGATTTTGTTTGTTTGTTTGTCATAGTTAAAAAAAAGGCAGATAAAAAAAAAAATGGAAGCATGAGTTTACAATTTGACAATTGTTGTCTATTTGCATCAGTTCATCATTTATCACTTATACGCATTTATTTTATTTTTATTTTTTGCTGTTTTAGTCCTTAACACTCAGATGCTCCCAGTTATCAGAGACTAAATTCAAATTAGAATATGGGGAAAAAAAAAACATATTAGGTTTTTCAAAGTAACAGCTAAAACAATTCTTTACATGTTCTGAATTGTGGAAGAAAATAAATAAAATATTTACAGTGTTTATATTTAAAAAATGCCAGTGCATCATTTACTACTCACACACGAGGCTGGTTTGCACAGTCAGGAAGGTCAATTGGTTTCACGTTTGATGGAATTTGGACTGAGTCAGGTAACTTCAGTAGCATCAAGTCGTGGCGCCTCACTTGTCCGTGTGATACGTCTTCATACATTTCAGGTGATGCTGATATTTGTACTGGCAATGATGAACCAGTATGCACTCCTAAAACAGCAGTAGTACCCCTGTAAGCAATTAAACATATGAGGTTATTGGGAGGTTATCGTGCAACAAAATTAAAGTAATACAATATATAGAAACTTCATGTATAACAAATACTGTATTATTTAGCAGTGGTTGTAAAATAAAATCATACTGTTAATCAAAAGTTGTGTAAGAATTCACGAGTATTAAATGTTCAGATTTTCTTACACTCCATTTGTCCAGCAATGAGCTGCGGTCAGAATCCACCGATTTGGGATCAGTGAGCCTCCACAGAACTCCCCATTGCTTGTTAACAGTAAAACATGATGGAGACTCTCAGTAGGGCCACATGGTCGACCCCCAATGATTCTCTTTTCCAGATTTACCACAGAGCTTGTCCCGACACCTAAAAAGAGAGCCACTTACTGAGAGTTTGAATTTTAGGTCATAACTGATCGGGTTTGCCAAATGGTATTTAATCCATCCCCTCCCTGTTCATGGACAACATGGTCTTTAAATTAAGAAAATATAAATGCCATCAAGTTGATGACTGACAATGTAAGAAAATAGAAAAGCACAAATCAAACAACACATTTATCCTAAACCAATAAGGCAAAATTAAGAATGGAAAAGGGAAAATTGTACAACGACTCACCGACCCACAGAAAACTCAAGACAAGCTTTAAAGCAGCCATTTCTGCCATTAAGAGCCTAGTGACCATTGTCTGGGGTCCCTTTTAAACTCTCCCACTCGGTCCTATTGACCAAGAACCCATAGCTTACATGACAAGAAAACCACAGGAGTTAGGTAATTGTACGTACAGCATTATGAAATCTTAAATACTCATCAACATTTCAGTTCTACTTCTCTATATGATGTTTTTCATTGGAGACTGTCTAGACAGGCAGACACTTATTATTATCCACCTGAAGAGGGTCTTGCTCTTCTACCAACTTTAATGTGGCCCGAACCGCAACGTGTACCCCCACAAATATTGTATCAAAACCAACTGCTCGGCACCACGATGTGTGATGTTACTTTTATTGGTGTTTCAAGTTACCATGGGGACATAATTTTCAAATAAATATCTCAGCTATTTTAAAAGATAGCTGAAATTTAGTGTTGTGGTAGCTGAGAGCAAGGCCCAATAAATCCCGGATTCAAAGAAAACATTCACAATATCCACCAAAACTAATTTTAAATGGCTTTAACTCTATTTTTACACATATAGAGCTTAAATTTGGTGTGTTTATAGCTGAAAACGCCAAATAAAACATCCAAGATAGTCACCATAACTAAAATTTTAAATATGACTATAACTCATTGATTTTTTTTTTTTTTTTTGCCACAGGGAATTGAAATTTGATATGGTGGGAGCAGAGAAACTGTGTTGCAAGAACGTTTTGAATTGCACTGCATCAGACCACAACTCTCTCCAAAAAATAGTGAAGACAACTGAAAAGATCCATCTTTCGTGGTCATTTTCAACAACTGTTGCATCTGGAGTGCTCTCAGATTATGGAGGACCGGTTTCTCACATCAAATGGACTTTTTACTCTCCTGCCATCTGGGAGAAGGTACTGCAGCATTTGGACCAACACAACCAGACTGTGTAACAGCTTCATCCCACAAGCCATCAGAGTCCTCAACTCTAGACTCTGAAACAAACATGATGGACTCTGATACACACACGACTGACTCTGATACACACACATGATGGACTCTGATACACATACATGATGGACTCTGATACACATACATGATGGACTCTGAAACACACACATGATGGACTCTGATACACACACATGATGGACTCTGACACACACACACATGATGGACACTGATACACATACATGATGGACTCTGATACACACATGCAATGGACTCTGACACACACACTTGATGGACTCTGATCCACACACACACGATGAACTCTGATACAAACACAATGGACTGTGATACACACACATGATGGACTCTGATAATCACTCATGATGGACTCTGATACACACACATGATGGACTCTGATACACACAAACGATGAACTCTGATACACACACATGATGGACTCTGATACACATACATGATGGACTCTGAAACACACACATGATGGACTCTGATACACACACATGATGGACTCTGACACACACACACATGATGGACACTGATACACATACATGATGGACTCTGATACACATACATGATGGACTCTGACACACACACTTGATGGACTCTGATGCACGTACTTGATGGACTCTGATACACACACACGATGAACTCTGATACAAACACAATGGACTGCGATACACACTCATGATGGACTCTGATACACACACATGATGGACTCTGATACACACACACGATGAACTCTGATACACACACATGATGGACTCTGATACACACACATGATGGACTCTGATACACACACATGATGGACTCTGATACACACACATGATGGACACTGATACACATACATGATGGACTCTGAAACACATACATGATGGACTCTGATACACACACACAATGGACTCTGACACACACACTTGATGGACTCTGATACACACACTTGATGGACTCTGATACACACACACGATGAACTCTGATACACACACATGATGGTCTCTGATACACATACTTGATGGACTCTGATACACACACACGATGGACTCTGATACACAAAGGTGATGGACTCTGAAACACATACATGATGGACTCTGATACACACACACGATGAACTCTGATACACACACATGATGGTCTCTGATACACATACTTGATGGACTCTGATACACGCACATGATGGACTCTGATACACACACATGATGGATTCTGATACACACACATGATGGACTCTGAAACACATACTTGATGGACTCTGATACACACACACGATGGACTGTGATACACAAAGGTGATGGACTCTGAAACACATACTTGATGGACTCTGATACACACACACGATGGACTCTGATACACAAAGGTGATGGACTCTGAAACACATACATGATGGACTCTGATACACACACATGATGGACTCTGATACACACACATGATGGACTCTGATACACACACAGGATGGACTCTGATACACACAGGTGATGGACTCTGATACACACATGATGGACTCTGATATACACACAAGTGATGGACTCTGATACACACAGGTGATGGTCTCTGATACACACATGATGGACTCTGATACACACATGATGGACTCTTGTTCATATTCAAACTACTGTTCATATTCATACTACTGTTTACATTCACACTATTGTTTACATTCACACTACTGTTTACATTTGCACTACTGTTTATATTCATACTACTGTTTACATTCACACTACTGTTTACATTTGCACTACTGTTTATATTTACACAACTATTTATATTCACACTGCTGCTTATATTACACTACCGTTCATATATATATTTTTACTAGCCTTATTGCATATGTCACTTTACCTACAGCAATATCAAGGACACACACTCTCATGATAGACTATGACACACACAACGTAAATGTGTTGTAATGTTTTTGCAATCTGCTCAAGTTTTTGCATTTTTTGCACCACTCACCTTACTCTGCCTACATCTCTGCTGCTATAAAAAAGTTTAAAAACTTTACCCTGCTAACTGCATATCAGAACATGTTCTACCTTATCCAAACCCGACCTTGAGAAGCTAATCCATGCCTTTGTCACGACCCGATTAGACTTTACTATACTATACCATACCATTTTATTTAAGGTCGTTTTCACACCAGATAGTCCGGTAGACTCGGTTCGGTTCGGGACCAATATTCATGACCTTTTGTTTACATTTGAGCTGGTGCGTTTGCATTCACACTGCACTGTGCAGTCGAGTCAACCTGTTGAACCGACCTATTCCCCCGCTCGCCTGTGGAGGCGCTGCACCAAGAACTACTGAAAGAAATGACACAAAACCTCTGAAGACACGTCTTCTTCTTCTGTAAATAAAAACAAAAACGAAGTGGCATCAAGTTTTAGCAGTTTTAGGAGTTATATTTTGTCATTTTTCAAAAATGGACTTAGCATGAGCAGAAGATGAGACAGAAGACCATGGAGAATATTGTTTTTCCACACAAGGCAGCTGACGGCTCCATATAAGGTAAAAGAAATGCGTGTTTTTTTGTCCTGTGGAGCGGGGTCCGGTCTGTTTACATTCACACTGTACTCGAACCGCGCTGGAGTTCTCTTCTACCGGACCGAGACCTAGGTTTTAGCCCGGGCCAGAGTTCGCCTTTTTGTTCCGTGACAGAGTTCGATGGCGTGTTCACACCTCCCTAAACGAACTGGACTTTCTAGAAAAACGAGCTAGAGTTCGATTAAAGTGGACTAAACAGGGCCACACGTTGATGCTGGAGCACAGGATGAATGCACCCTAAAACAGCGACAAGGCCAACCAAAGTGCTGTCTATTTCTATAGTCTATGTCTATAGACTATTGCAATGCAATCTATGCTGGGGTCAGCCAGGCCTCCATCTCACGTCTTCAGCTCGTCCAGAATGCTGCTGCTCAGCTTTTATCCGGAACTCATAGGTCTGAACATATTACGCCTGTTCTGTCCTCCCTTCACTGGCTCCCTGTGCATACTAGGATAGTCTTTAAAATTATTCTGTTGACCTTCAAATGCTTAAATGGCCTCACACCCCTTTACCTCTTTGAGCTACTGGAACCCTACGTTCCCTCTTGGGCCCTGAGATCATCCAATCTGCTGCTTTTGGCTGTTCCTAAAACAAGACTGAAGCTCAGAGATCGGGCATTTTCAGTCATGGGCCCCAAACTCTGGAACAACCTGCCCCCCAACATTAGACAGGCCCCTCCCTTCCAACTTCAAATCCGTGCTAAAAACACATCTGATCTCGCAGGCATTTCACACAGTGTAAATTGATTTTGTGGGTTTTGGGGTTTTTTTGTTCTGCGATCCTATGTTTTAAATGCTTTTTTATTAATTATTCAGTATTATTAGTAGTGTATGATTTTTTTTCCATTAATTTTACTCCCATTGATGTTGTTGTTAAGCACTTTGATAACAGGTTCTGTTTTAAATGTGCTCTATAAATAAAGTTGACTTGACTTGACTTATGTACAGTACCACCTACACATGTACTAATCAACATGTGTCTCTTGTCCTGTCTCAATTATTTGTTTAGATTAGAATGTTTAGATTAGGTTAAATGCCTTTTTGCATTTATTTTAGGTCTGTTTTACATATCTGCACTATGTGTTGTATTGTTGTTGCACTTTATGTTATATGTTGCACCGTGATCCTGGGGAACACTGTTTAATTTCAATATGTACTTGTACGTAGATGAAATGACAATAAAAGCTCTCTGACTCTGAGTGGACCCCAACACACTATCAAATCAAAATTTCAAAATGGCTGCCACAAGACAGCCCTCATTAAAGTTTCTCAAGGTTCAAGGTTCTTTATTGTCATTCACATCACATGTGGTAGATGAGGTGGAACGACATTGTGTACTCAAGATCCCAGTTACACCCAAAATAGCAAAAATATAAAGTATAAAAAGAAACAGTATACAAGGATCTAAGATATACACTAACCAATAATAATGTCATATAATATGGTGTATTAAACAGCAGCCTGAACATGAGTCTGTAGTGAGCAGATGGGTATGAATACAGCAGCTTAAAGGCAAGAAATCAGCAGATTGGATAATCAACAGCACAAATAAAGTGACATCACCAATTAAAGTGGGATTACAGTGATTTTTCTGGTTAGGGATTTATGAGTCTTAAGGCTCCAACAGACTCGGGTGGACCTTGGTCCACGCGTACAGGATTAGACTTGAAGTGAATGCTTGCGGGCATGTCCGTGCAAAGCTCAATGAACACACACGGACACACACATTGTGCGACACCGCGTACGCATACGTATACATATTATGCTCATAATACGAGCAAATTAAAATCAGGTCCAGCGTGGCTGCGAGAGGGTCTGAAGATTTCCTGGTATGCTGGTTTGATGTGTGAGTTGCAGCTGGTTTTTTTTAGAACTTTTTATTAACAACATACACAGAACACTGCTGCCGCTCGCTCAATCAATCCAATCCAATGCGTGTCAGCAAATGACCATTCGGCAAACTCAATTTGTCCTGAAGGTAAATGCCCCTTGCCTGCGGAGCTGGCTGCAGCCGATCACGGTTTATGCTTGAGTATGAAATCTCAATCGTCTGCGGACAGTGCGCGCAGTTTCAGCCCGGACTGAGGTCTGCCCGAGTCGGTGAGAGCTTTACTAGCTTCAGGGTAGAAACTGTTCCTCAGTCTAGTGGTTTTAGACTTAATGCTCCGCAACCTCCTGCCTGAGGGGAGTGGGGCAAAATGTGTGTGTACTGGGTGAGTGGGGTCTTTCATGATGCAGGTGGCCCTCTTTCTGTATCTGGAGGTGTAGATGTCTGTGCTGCTAGGGAGGTTGATTCCAACAGACTTCTGTGCAGCCTTCACCACTCTCTGAAGAGCTTTTATTTCTGCAGCTGTGCAGCCTCCATGCCACACGTTGATGCTGGAGCACAGGATGCTCTCCACTGCACACCTGTAGAAGGAGATGAGGACTAAAATTTCATTCAGGCCTAAGAAATTTGACCCAACTTGGCCCCAGCCCGTAGCCATTTTTTCCGAACCTGACATTGAACTGTAATTACAGGCCCTTACTTTTTTTTATTAAACTTTTACTGTTTTTGTAAGCAAATCAGTTTAACATGATATTTTTAAAACATAATGAAAGGAAGATATAAAATTTCTTGTTTATTAATGAGTCACTAAATGGATTTTAGCATACAAAACGAATAGCCTAAAAAGAAAAAATCAACTTTAAAGATAGGCTATTATACAGATAAACAAAAATATTTTTAGATCAAAATTATTTGGAAAAAATATAGAACAAGGCTATTTTAATTGAATGTGCTGCTCGCTTCAGCTTTGTAGCTTCAGATACTTCCTTCACCACAGATTACAGCAGGGTGCAGAGACGCCTGTGGCCAGTGATCAGGTGATCCATCTGAGCTTAAGATTTTTTTTTACCTCTTTAAACCGGAAGGTTAGCGGGCATGCACGGCTAACGATCCCATTGTCCATCTGAACTTTTTTTTTCCCTTGTCCTGTCCGGCATTGTGACACTTAGAATTATTGTCTAAATTTCAAAGTGATGCCCAACAGATTTATTTTCACAAGCAGAGCATTATGGCTGGCCTTAATGCTCTGCTTGATATATAAATTCAACTTAAGTAGAATTTGCTTTGGGCTTATTTCAGATGTAATGGACATGGGGATGAAAAAACAAAGGCGAAAAGTGGGAGAAGGGTTAAAAGGTAAAGAAGGAGATAGGAGTAAAGGAGAGAGAGCGTTATAAAGAGAACACAAATCAACATTATTGAAGTCTGCCTCTAGACCTGCGGAAAGAAAAAAAAAACAAGACAAAACCGAGAAACTACAACAACAAATAACATGTGTAACTTATAACATCATTAGAAAGTATTTTATACAGTACATAGTAATACAAGATGTATTTAGTGGTCTCCACAACCCAACTGAGTGTGTATCTGATAAACACCTGAATCTAAACACTTGTGTGAGCATGCTTGTCACTATAAGGTTTCTCCATAAAAATGTTCAATAGTGGATGTGGGGACCCACAGACCTATCCCCATAGGACACGATGGTAACACAGGAAAGACCGGAGCCACAGCCACACAGCGGTCCCCAAGCCCAGAGCCCCGAGAGTCTACCAACAGGGACAATCGCACCTCCCCAGAGAGAAGCCCCGGGCGATCCTCAGCAACAACAATGCAGAAGCCCCAGGAGGCTGCAGCGACGAGTCCACAGGCCCCGCCGGCAACCCGCCCCTCCAGAGCAGATCCAGCCATGGACACCGAGCCCCGAGTCCCGAGGTCATACCAACACCCAACAGAGGCCCGACAAAGCAAGGGCACCCAGGCCCTAGCAGGCAGCCATCAGGGCGGGCTGGAACACACCCAATCACCCAGTCCCAGATGCCGAGAGCCACCAATGCATCGGCAGCAGGGGGGGCCCACCACTAGAGGGGAGCGTGGCCCAAATTGATCCAAGAGAGGGGACCACTTAAAACCCAACCCAAACATAAACAGGCGCATCTAAAAAAGTTAAGTCTGGTCCTCTGGATATTCAAAAAATAAAAAAGTAGAAACGTTTCGTCTTTCATCCGAAAGACTTCTTCAGTCTGAGGTGCTGTATTCAGCTCAGTCTTATAAATAGCACCTTCTAAGAGTGAATCAACCAGGACCATTAGCCTAACGCTGGATTGTTAGCACACTGATGGCTGCTTGCTATTCACAGGGGGCTGAGTGATACTAGCAATAACAGCATTGTAAGAGGGGGACAACTGAACACGGAGGCCTGACCAGTCACTGCATAGCTCTTAGGAACTGGGATGACGGTGCCAGTCTTCAGGCAGGTGGGAACAGTTGCCAGGGTGAGGAAGGAGTTAAAGATGTCGGCCAGTACCTTGCAAAGCTGGTCGGCACAGTCTTTCAGCACCCTCCCCGGGATGGTATCAAGGACAGTGGCTTTGTGAGAATTAATCCTCCTGACCGTATTTACTTCTGCTGAGGTCATGCTGAAGAACTTCTCTTCAGATGGTGAGGTGAGTCTGGTGCTGGGTGTCTCCAGGAACTTTCTAATTTAACATAAAGTTGGTCTCTAACAAAGAACTGAGTGCACAAAAGATGTACATTATTTGAAATTAATAATTTTATACATACATAAAAAGACACTTGGAAGTGGATGGAATACTCTCTCCAGGTAGGCTAGTGGTGGGGAGGGGGGCCTCTATCTGGGCCTCTTGTTCACTATTGATGGTAGGTGATTGATAATGATTTTAACTTTATTTAAAAAATACATTTTAATTTTGATTTTTAACAAACTTTAACTCTAAAAATGTGTTTTTGAAGTTGTTAATAATACACCAATTTTAAAAGCCCTTCCTGATGATGTCACACTAAAGGTTGTGTAAAATGAGTCTTCTACTAAAGCACACAAACACATACAAATACAGTATTCCATTTATATAAGCGAGAGCAAAGTCAGTTCTAAAGTAGTTTACATGAAGGAAAGAATAATGCTACAACAACTCAAACAAGAATCGCATTTTTTATCATTTTTAGAATAAATTATTTTAAAATACTTACTAAAATTTAAAGTTTTGTGTGTTACAAATCAGCATGCAAGGTAAAAAGCAATTGTTGTCTCCTTCTGATCTTTAATCATCAGTTGGTAGTTGATTGCCTCACTTATGTAGCCATAAGTGTGGTTAAAAAAAACAAAACTGCTACCTGAAGATAAAAGTTTCTCACTGTGTTGCACAATCAAAATGTTGCTTATTTAAAAACACCCACATAAAAAGGAAAACAGTAAGAAGATGACTGACATGCACAGAGAATTACACTGAAAAGAAATCTGCATACGTTTCATAACTATTGGAAAAACTTTCACAGATGAAAAGTGGAAGTGTTTTCTTGTTTTTCATCTAGATGTGCTAATTGATCATCAAAATGTTGCGTCCCAGGTGGAACATTAAAAAAAAAAAACACAAAAAAAACATCCAGTCATCATTAGAGCAGAAGTAAGAGGAGGAAAAAATGTTTCAACAGAGAAGAAACATGCAGGAGTTGTGCACGCTTTTGGGTTATCAGTAAAAACATCAACAGAAATCTTTTGTAACAGGTTTTGTGATGAAAACTTCTTACACTCTGTACAAATATCCAGTTTTTACTTACAAGCCAAGCCCAAGATATTCCTCACTTTGAAATGTTGTAAATATTGTACCTATTCAGTTTTAACATATTTGAAAATAGGTTTAACTGGATACATTGCATTTCCTGTGAAAATGCAGCGCGAATGTTTATTGTTCAAAAACAGCTGAAATTAGCTAGAAATGTGATGAAATGTAACTGAAATTGAAGAACAAGCCTACGTTAGCAGAAGAAAGCAGAAAGAACACATCATTTTTGAATTTGGTTTAAATAAGCAGAAAAGAGGGGGGAAAGGGTACATTTTCTAAAACAGCTGAAATTAGCAAAAAAAAATAAATAAATAAAAATACTGGAAGAAGCTTAAATTACCAGAAGAAAGTAGAGACCATAATTGTGCCCAATTAGGCTGAAAGTAGCAGAAATGACAAAACTTGAATTTATCAGAAAACAGCTGAAACTAGCAAAAAGAAAAGTTAAAAAGGTAGCTGAAAAAGTAGAAAAAGCTTAAATTAGCAGAAGAAAGCTGAAAGAACCTGTTTGCCCAGTTAGCCTGAAAAAAAAAAAAGAATAAATGAGAACAAAAGAAAAAAGTGAAAAAAGTTGAAATTAGCAAAAACCTGCTGAAAAGTAGCTAAAAAACAGAAAGAAGCTTAAATTACCAGACGTGGAGAGAGCACTTTTTTGCTGAATTAGGCTGAAAAAAAGTTTAAATGCGCAAAAAAATGTGGAATTATCCAAAAAAGCTAAAATTAGCAGAAGCTGAAAAAAAAGAAACTTGCAGAAATAAGCTGAAAGAAGCATAACAAGCTGAAATTAGCAAGAAGACCATCGTCCTCGAGTATGCTGATGACACCACCATCTTGGGCCTCATCACCAACAATGACAAGAGTGCTAACAGAGATGAGGTGAAATCACTGACCAGCTAGTGTCAGGAAAATAACTTCTCTCTAAATGTCAGCAAAACAATGGAGATGATAGTGGACTTCAGGAAACAGAGTGGAGGTCAGCACTCCACCAGCTACATAAACAACGCTGAGGTGGAGCAGGTCAGCAGCTTCAAGTTCCTCAGTGTTCACATTACTGAGGATTTGTCCTGGACATTACAGACACTGTGGTCAAGAAAACCAGACAAAGACTACTTCCTAAGAAGACTAAAGAAGTTCGGTATGAACACCAGCAGCCTCACCAACTTTTATAGGTGCACCATTGAGAGCCTGCTGACAGGCTGCATCACAGGGTGGTACATGAACTGCACCAGTCAGAGCTTGAAAGAACTACAAAGGGTGGTGCAAACAGCAGAAGACATCACTGGTAGCAGTCTCCACACCATCCAGGATACCTACCACAGTCGATGTCTGCGTAAAGCATGCAGCATCATTAAGGACCACACCCATGGAAACCGGAGCACCTGGATAAAACCCACGCATGCACGGAGAGAACATGCAAACTCCACCCAGAAAGGCCCCTGGACCGGGGTTTGAACCAGGGACCTGCTCGCTGAGAGGCAGCAGCTCTACCAGTTGTGCCACCGTGCTGCCTCTGTTATTTTTCAGTGTATTCAATTCTTTATGGTTTGATATGGTTGTAGAGGTATGCACATTCATACAACAGGTCAAAAGTTAGATACATTTTTACATACTATTTCATGCAGCATGTTTTCATAAATCCCTGCTTGTGTGTGGAACATGGCGTCCATAACTTTGTGCGTATTCATACAGGAGGATCTCAAATCTGCAAGTTTAGCTTGAAGACTAAATATTTCTGAGTGTTTCAGTGATTTCTTTGCACTTTCTTTATCAGTCACATCTGCATGCATGAGTTTATTTTCTGTTTTAGATTTTTAACAATTATTATTTTTACATTTAAAATCTTGTCAAACTAATAATTCAGTGAATTTAATTTATTGTAAATATTACTACTACATTCTTTATACTTTTAAACAGTGGCTTTGAACGTTATCAGTTATTGGCTGTTATCATCCCCATAGGTTGCGTTCAGACTGTCCCTCCTGTACATCCTAGTAGGTTTAAAGTTATGTTCTTATCATTGATAATATGCAGCTTCGCCCATGCGTAAAACCGGAAGCTTTTTTTTTGTTGTTGTTATCTTTATTTAACCCTTTTCATACACCTAACCTTACACCTGACTCAGAGCACTGACCCTAAACCTAACCCCCTGACCCTTGACATATTATAAGCGATAAGAATGTACCTTTAAACCTACTAGGTTACAGGAGGGACAGTCTGAACACAACTTATGGGGATGATAACAACTAACGGCCATTTTTCGAAGCCGGTGCTTTTAAAACACTGTTGACCTGAATATCT
Organism: Nematolebias whitei; assembly: GCF_014905685.2. Lineage (NCBI taxonomy): Eukaryota > Metazoa > Chordata > Actinopteri > Cyprinodontiformes > Rivulidae > Nematolebias > Nematolebias whitei. The sequence continues at coordinate 21,217,609 of NC_056513.1, forward strand.
GGACATCAGTCATGGGGTACCCATTGCTGTCCTTTTACATCTCATTAGCCAGTCACATTTTTTATTTATCCACAAAAAGGCCCATGAATAAAAAAAACTTTGCCTGTCACTTTTATAATAGCATTTTTTTTGTACCTAAGATGAAAATGACCTCATCCATCTTTGCACGTAATTTTCACTCTGTATATACAAAGACCTTTCCAAGCACATTTACAGAAAAATGCTGACATTTAAGCTAGCATGATGTCAAGAAAAGCAAGGATTTTAAAATCATTTAAAAAGCTGCAGGTGCTGCACATTTTGTTTCTTCACAGTGCCTAAGACAAATGAGCAGACAGTTGCTATAGAAAAAGCACAAGCCAAAAACACACATGCACACACGCACACGCACACACACACACACACACACACACACACACAAACATCAGACCATGCAAATATGAGCAAAGGTGCATAAACTTGATGCAACATTTGAAGAAACATGACACAAAAAGAGGGCAGCACAGTGGCGCAACTGGTTGAGCTGCTGCCTCTCAGCGAGCAGGTCCCTGGTTCAAATCCCGGTCCAGGGGCCTTTCTGGGTGGAGTTTGCATGTTCTCTCCGTGCATGTGTGGGTTTTCTCCAGGTACTCCGGTTTCCTCCCACAGTCCAAAAACATGCATGTTAGGCTGATTGGTAACTCTAAATTGTCCCTAGGTTGAGTGAGAGAGTGAATGGTTGTTTGTCTCATTTGTCTCTGTGTGTCCCTGTGATGGACTTGCGACCCGTCCAGGGTGTACCCCGCCCCTCGCACAGTGATTGCTGGACATGGGCACCAGTGACCCCCGTGACCCAAAAAATGGAATAAGCGGGTAAAGAAAATGGATGGATGGATGACACAAAAAGAGACTGAGAAGTCTGTGTGCTTCTTGTTTGGAGGTATCGATTTAAAACACCACCTTTGAAGGACATCTCAAGTACTTTTACCTAAAGATAAACCGGAAGGTGTGACCTTAAGAAGAATCTGCTCCTGATGATTTGTTTGTATCAATGAGCTTGTGTGCCAGCAGGCATCTGGCTGTGAATACAACAACACTTTCATGGACCTTCATCACCTGCTTTCTCCTCACTGCATCATGTTACCCTGCTGCATACACACTTTATGTTGTGTACTTTAGCCCCCGCTGCTGTTCAGACTGGAGCTTCTAATTATAGTTGTCTAACTGACCGGGACACAAAGTACTGGTGGGAGATCAGGTGTTTGAAAATGCTGCATGATGAGACAATGCAACTGGGTCAAAGAAAGGCTGAAGGTGAAAACAAAGATTCAGATTCATCATCCGATCCATTCTTTTGGTACCAAAAAAAAGTAAATACATCTAAATGGATTGAAGATGTCAAGATTCAATAAATAAGTTAGTTTCATATCAGTCTATCCAAAGACATTGATTAAATGTTTGAATTAAGCCCATGTTTTCTGCAACATAAACTGCATTTATTTACTTCAAACTGAGACGTTTCAGTTTATAACTTACTGAGACACATATCATGGCACCTCCACAGTGTTGTGTCAGTGACATAGAGGATGTTCTGCTTTTGGAGGAGTTTAGACTGTAAACAGCTTGTAAACATTTTACAGACCGTAAAATGCTTCCAATTTGATATTAGTTTTAAATGTATGCATTTAAATACGCCATTTGTCATGTCCTAAGAGTTTATTTTAATTTAGTGATGGTAAGCTCACAATGTCAACAACTGAAACGAGAGTAAAAAATATTGTTTTACCCTTTTTTTTAATGATCCAAATTGTGACTCAAGCAATTTTCAACCAAGAATTAATTCTATAGCAAAGTCTACTGTTATGACTGCTGGTCTATGATGAAAATTACAGTGATGTTCTTTGTCTTTTGGTACAATATGAAGCTTTACTAGATGAAATACTTACGTATTTGTAATATTTGTATGACAAAGGGAATTTTAAGGACTACATATTTACAGATAAAATATATGTACCGCTCAATTTGACTTAAAGCCTGAAATCTCAGCAATTATTTCTAAGCACTACAGTTCCCGTGAATTTTAAAAGTAGGATTTTACTTTTGAATATTTTCAGTTTTCATCATTGAATAAAACCGCAAAATAAAAAGGAACTGAAGGTATTGTTAGCTGCTGGTTCAAAACAACTATTTTTAAGCCTACATGGAGCGTGCAGTCATATTTGGACAACAACATTTAAAATGAAACAAAGCTGACTGGTCGTGTTGTCAAGGCTGATTTTCTCATTACGGGCTTTGAAGGACCACAAGCTCACTAATCAATTCATTTCAGTTTATTTATTCATTCAACCTTTATTTAGACAGGGAAATCCCATTGAGCCTCGAGGACTCATTTACAAGAGAGACCTGATTTCAACAAAGAATGATGACAACAATGGACAACAGTGACAACAACAGACAGCCACAAAAAGGCATACATACATATATATATATATATATATATATATATATATATA
>NC_056513.1:21220200-21220787 GCF_014905685.2 Nematolebias whitei
TAAGATGGCAAAAAAAAGTAACAAAAAACTGCTAGATTATAAGGTGAATGTAGAAAACTTCAAACAGGAACATGTCTGCATTGGTCCTTGCCAGAAGTCTAACAGATTCTTAAAGCCAGTTAGAGAGGTCAAGGTCGAGAGCTTCAGGTCTTTTTGCAAGATATTCCAGGAAACAGAAGCGGAGTAGGAAAAGGCCCTTTTGCCAAGTTCAGTCCGCACTGAGGGAACACTGCAGGTAATAATGTCCTGAGAGTGCACGCTGTAGCTGCACTCACGCAGAGACATGTAGGAGGAGATGTATGAAGGCATCAGACCCAAGTCCACAAAACCCATGTAGACTGGATGGGCAAACTCCCAAGACCCCAGGAGGACCCTAGCGAGGTTAAAGAGCTGGTCCAGTGTTCCACGGCCAAGATGGAACTCACATTGTTCCTCCTGGATATGAGGTTCGACCAACGATTGGACTCGCTTCTCCAGTACCTCTGAATATAACTTACCAGGGAGGCTAAGGAGAGTGATGCCCCTGTAATTGGAGCACAACCTCTGGTCCCCTTTTTTGAAGAGGGAACCACCACCCCAATCTGCCA
>NC_056513.1:21220887-21225337 GCF_014905685.2 Nematolebias whitei
ATATATATATATATATATATATATATATATTTGGATGTAATAAATAATAATTAATTTTGGTTCTGTTCTGTGTTTCAGCTGCCCATTTTGTGACAGGAGATGATGCGTGACAGACAGGTGGGACTCACCTTAGCTCTGACGTTCTCATAGGAGGCCGGGCTCACCAGGGAAAAACAGATCAGGAACACATCCTGGGTGGAGAAACAAACAAACAATGCAACAACAGTTAATGGGTGTTTGTGGGGTTTACACAACATCATTTTCTTATGAGTCACATTCTTACTTCTTATTTTACTGCAAATGAGTAATACTGTGTCATGTTGGTAAATCACACAAACTGAAACTTTGGAAGAACTTCCTGCCTCTTTGCATGCCAACATTTTAAACAAGATCTTGTGTAGTCTATTAGTGTGTTCAAGATGACTCTCAGCTACTATCACACCGAAGTTCAGTGATAATGTAATCATTTTTGCGTGAGATAATGCCGATTAGCTGTGGCAGCCATCTTGGATCAGGTAAACTCCAAGACTGAATCAGTTGTAGATGTATCTCCAGTGATGGCCTCCGAGGGGTTCCAGTACAATCTATTCATTGGTTCATAAGATATTTTGCTAACAGACAAACACACAGACACTGATGCATGCAATCAAAGGATCATCTGTGGGTTATTATCTTAATGGATGATAATTAAAACGTGACTGAAGTGTAGTTTAGGAGAAACATGGCTGAATGTGTTAGATTACATTAAAAATGGATTGAGTTTTATGAATTATTGATTGTATTAAATTAACCCAGCAGCCACACATGGTTCACATGTTTTAGAACAAGTTAAAAAAAATGACATCTACTGATGTTTAAAATGATAATAATTAATGTTGGTCATCAAACTGCTGGTTCAGTTCACTTGTAGGATCAATCACATGTTGATCAAATCTACAGGAGGACAAATTGTCCCCTCAACATTCCAGTAGCGGCGTTTCCCAAACCTGCCCCTCAGTCATACTTGTATTTATTAACACCTAATTTCCTTTTCCTGCCTGCACCTTCTTAAAGAACATTGTTAGGTTTCTTCCTGTCAGTTAAATGACCGAGGACTCAGTTCAGTCAGAACGCTGTGGATTCGACAGCTACAATTTAAACTCTCTCAGCTTCACAGCTGGGAACTAAATAGGTTTGGTTTTTGGATCCGACGTCTGCAAGTGGAAATGATTGTTCTACCGTCTGTGGGTAGGACAGTGGGCGAAGCCTGTCGTAATCCTCCTGTCCTGCTGTATCCCAGAGGCCCAGGTTCACCGGCTTGCTGTCCACCATCACATTAGCTGAGTAGTTGTCAAATCTGTCAGGAGCGCAAAAGGTCAGTCATTAGTCAATAAACCGCCGAGCGTTTAATTTAAGCAATCAATCACGGGATTAATGAGACACACACATGCCGTCACAACAATTCAAATTATGAATCATGGTGTCGTCAGTGATCCTAAATAAGAGGTTGTGTTACAGAAAAAAATGAAGTTTATAAGCAAACTCTAGAATGGCAATAAAATTGAACTTTTTTTTAAATGAAAACCTTTTTAAAAAATTATAACAACAATGAACAATATAAATGGACTATCTAACGCTCATGGGTTGACTCTGAAAGTTAGGAGCATTTTATTGTTTTTATTGTCTTAAAAAAATAAAAATAACCATTTTTCTGTAACACTCCAGTTATGGAGCAACACTGCCCTCTAGCAGTGACAATTAAACACTGCAACACAATGACAAACAAAGGGAGTTTTATTTCTTTAGCTTGTGTTTTTCAGCACTAAAAAGTACAGTTGTTGCTGTGAAATATATTTTTTGTTGTTATTAAATGACAGGTGAAAGTTGTTTTTAAAGCAATAAAAATAGTTTCTAGTAAAACCCACAAATAACATTAAAAATTAACTAAGACTCTCAACTTTGGTTCATTTACCTTTATCACACCTCTGCTCTTCTGCTCAGTTCAAACATTTGCTTAGTTTTTTTTTCAACCAGAAAACTGATAATGCTGAGGAAAACCCTGTTAATAAAAGCTTATATATGACAACGTGTGGCTAAACCTGTCAGTAAATACTGCAAATCAGATAAAACATGTCCTTTTGAAATAAACTTTATTTTCTGTACAATATTTTTCAATCTAAGGACTTTTGTTACTTTAGCCATTCATAGAGTAAAACATTCAGCTCATGTGCTGTGCAACGACTTTTATTATTAGGTTTTTGCAACTTTTATACTTTTCAAAATATCTAACTTTATCGACAAACATTTTTTCTCATTTGCCTATATTGATATTTTTTTTTAATGCTTATTCTATTTTCGTCCTCTCATGTTATTTTCCTGCATTTTTACATACAGATCTGCTACATTTAGCCTTTAGCTAACTTTTTGCAACTTTTAACTTGCTACTTTTATCTTTTACTATTTTGTTACTTTCATTTTTTTAGCTAATCTTTTAGCACGTTTAGCTTCTAGCTGCGCTTTTACCATTTTTAGCTTTTAGCTAGCTCTTTAGCTTAAAGCTGGTGTTCAGCTTCTTTTAGATTTAACAACTCAGTGTCGGCTTCTGTAAATTTCAGAAACTCTTTCAACATTTAGCGTTCGCACTGCATCGTCATGGAAAAATCAGTTTCTCTTGTTTTATTACGTGTGGCTTTGTGGAAATAAATGCAGAAGAAGAGGTGTGTGTGTGTGTGTGTGTGTGTGTTACACTCACACAGTAGGAATGTACTCCCCGGGGAAGGCATTGGTTGTGTAGCTGATGAGGAGACATGTTTTACCCACAGCTCTGAAACACACACAACAAACGACACAAAGTGAGACTTTAAGACACGTTTGGTGCCAACAGGCCACGTTAATAGCATGAACATCCTTCACAGCAGCACGTCATGTTTGTCACCGTGTGTCAGATGTTGGAAACACTGACACAGTTTCTATTTTTTCCTGATAGGAAATGATGCAACGTTCACACAACTGCAGCCTTCTTCTTCTCGACATGTTTTTAGAGCTCTGTTTAATGGCCGCCAACGCTTTGAAGGTGAATTTGCTGTAAACTCTGTCGTATAAAGCTGAAAAGCTGCTTTAAGACTCAAAGTGCAAAGTGGAGCTCGTCTCCAGTCTGCAGCAGCGATGTGACTGCAGGCTATGAATTGAGACAGCGTTACTGGACTCATTACAGGAGCTCAGCGAACGCCTCGTTCCAACAACCACACTGACACGAGTGCAGGGCTGCATGTGAGAGATGAGCTAACAAGTAGCGACTGGTTCTGTTTTTGTTCCAGGAATTTGCTTTATGCGTTTGACAACAGCCCCGCATCAGACATTCACAGAAAGACTGGAACATGAAGCAGATGAACTGACTCAGTGTCAAACTGTGAGGAATGTCTTGTTCCTTTCACCAAAGGATCAATGGACCGTCTGAAGCATTACTTTTGTAAAGCTGCACGTGTTTTATTTAAAATAAATAATAATCTGGTAAAGACACTATTTAGGTAAAGACTCGTTATTTGGATCAACCTGTAAATAATCTTTTTTTTTTCCCAAATAAGAAGGATAAACAAGTATAACTCTGCAAAGAATTAATGCACATACAGAAACATAACACTTCATCTGATAAAATTTTTATTTTTGCTTGGTTTTTAGAAAATACTTTTCATTTCCCATGTCATGGCCTTATCTTTTCGCCTGTGCAGATAAAACAAATCAAAGAACATCGAAAGTACTATATCGCAGGGCTATTCAACAAAGCTGCTTAGGGGGGCACAGTTTCTGAAAGCCAACAGCCCGGGGGCCAAACATCCAGCAATTAAAATCATTAATTAACCAAGTTTTACAATGATCTGTTACCTTTAAATGTGTTTATTTTATTGCATTGGATCATAAATACAATAAACAAAACCCAAACCCAGACACCCCCACACGCCCACAATTATATGGCAGCACGGTGGCGCAACTGGTAGAGCTGCTGCCTCACAGTGAACAGGTCCCTGGTTCAAATCCTGGTCTGGGGTGTACCACACCCCCTGCACACTGATTGCCAGACAAGTGGGTAAAAGACAAATGCATATATATATATATATATATATATATATATATATATATATATATATATATATATATATACACACACATTTTTCCTTTATGAAGTGGGCCAGATTGAAGTCACCCGCGGGCTGGAAATGGCCCACTGGCCGCCAGTTGGATGGCCCTGTTATATTGTATATAGTACTTTTAATCTACCGGGGGGGGGAAACACAAGCAAAAACAATAATATTTAGTTTGGAACAAAAAGAAAATTATACTATAATAAATTAAAAAATTAAACACCAAAAACAACATGTATTTTTCATATTCAGTAAAATAAAATTAAGACATTTAAAAAATCCAACTCACTTTTGAGGGGGAAAAATGAATAAATAAATAATAAAATGTGTGT
>NC_056513.1:21225437-21227684 GCF_014905685.2 Nematolebias whitei
TTTCTTAAAGTCATTTGTGCAAACAAGACCTAAAAGATCTTAAGCTTTATTAATAATAACTAATAATTTATTGAATTTGTGCTGCACTTTACATTTTTAAATCTTAAAATGTCACAACATGAAACAGACAGAGAAACAGAGGAAGAACTAAAAACAACCGATATAGAAAATACATTTAAACACGATCAAATCTTTCAAACAGGAAGGTATAACAGGAAAACAATAGCGAGGAAGTATTCGGTTTTCCACATGTTCTGACCTTTCAATCTGAATTTAATCAAAAAAAAAAAACATCACTGCTAATCAAATCTGATCAAGCAAAAAACTATTAAACCAAATTGGACTTGACCGCAATTATTTGTGTTTACACACAAACAAATATAGAAGCATATTAAATTATGCTGGTTGCCACTGAGACGCTCCAACGATCACATGACAACACGTGGACACACGTGAAGAATAAAATGTGCCACTTGTCTGCGTTTGGTTCAGATTTGACTGTTTTGTTTAAATCTCCACAAGTTGCATCAGGATGGAGATGCGGCTGATGTGTGACAAGTGGTTTGAACGTGTGGCGAATAGAGACAGTCGAATATTAGACAAAGGATGTTGGACATAGAAATGGAGAAGAGGACGAGCTCAAAGAAGATACATGAATGTAGTGATGGAGGACATGGTGTAGCAGAACACGAGGCAGGAGGTCGGGTGAGACAGAGTCATGAAGGAAACAAAGAAGAATGTTGTTCTAGTGCTTCCAAAAGAAAAATAAAATCATTTTTTAATGAAAGGGTAATGCACAAGTGCCACCTGAGTCTGTCAATTAATCAATTAAATTAAATTCTAGCTCTTTTTTTTTCCTTTTCTTTTTTTGGGGGAAAGAAAAAAGAAAAAAGGGAAAAAATGTAATAAAAAAAAAAAAAGTATCTCTCTTTGAGATAATCTGGGAATTTATTCACTTTTTTGAAAAGTCCAATCGCTGAAAACACTGACTCCCTCGTTTTTTTTCTTCAGATCTTTAAATAAATATTAATATATTTCATAAAGCACACTGACATACACAAATATGTACTTAGACTCTGTCTCCCTGGTAACAAGATTATACTTTTTTTTAAACATTATAATTTTTTTTTTAACACACACACTAATGTTTGCGAAAATGTAGTCAAATAATAAATATAACAAATACAACTGACATTTGTACACGCAGTTTTAAATCTACAGTCATATTATTCGACTCTGATCATTTATTTAGAAAAAGTACCTTAATAGTTGTGGACGGCCTAGTGTAAGGCAGCACCTATTATTATCCACCTGACAAGGGTTTCTTAACTTTATATCTTACTCTTCTATCAACTTTAATGTGACACGAACCGCAACGTGTACCCCCACAAATTTTATATCAAAATGACCGGCCCGGCGCTGTGATGTGTGCCGTTACTTTTACTGGTGTTTCCAATTACCATGGCGACGTAATTTGTAAACAAAGACGCCATTTTTACTAGTCATTTTTCATATACTGGTTGCAAATCAAATATCCAATATGGCCACCTGAGCTAAAAGGAAAAATACTGTAAAGCAGCCATTTTTTAAAGAGATATTCAGCTTTAATTTGATGTGTTAGATGAGACCAATGCCCAATAAATAAATAATAATAATAAAAAAAAAAAAAAAATCCAAGATGGCCACCAAAGCTTCATTTAAATGGTTTAACTCAGCTATTATTACACATACGGAGATGAAATTTGGTGAGGTTACATCTGAGAACGTTCCCCATCTCGTACTCAATCCAAATCAAAATCCAAGATGGCTACCATAGCTTAAAAAAAAAAAAGACTATAACTCATAGATTTTTTGGCCATTTTGAGCTGAAATGTGGTGCGAACCTGAACACACAGTAACGCCAAATCTAAATTTTAAAAAGTCTCTCCAGGAACTTTCTAGTGTGGTTTAATTGTATAAGACAAAGATACAGGCAAGTGTAAAGTGTTAGTGAGACCAGAGGTGGAGCGAGGGAGTGTGACTGTTCTGGACAAGGAGCAGCAGATGTTTTCTCTAATTAGGCTCCAAATCACGTCTGATTGTGTGATTTTATTATTCCGATGTGGTTCATGGGAATGAAAAGGTTTGCATGAAGTGAAGTGCTTTGTAACGGTGGCTGTTTGGAGCATGATTTGCATTTTGACAGTGAGCTCTTTTAGAGGTGTGTGTGTGTGTGTGTGTGTGTGTGTGTGTGTGTGTGTGTGTGTG
>NC_056513.1:21227694-21232149 GCF_014905685.2 Nematolebias whitei
GTGTGTGTGTGTGTGTGTGTGTGTGTGTGTGTGTGTGTGTGTGTGTGAGTCAGAAAGGAAGTGATCTGTTTCAGAATCATCAGCTGAAAACAGGAACCAGCCGAACCGATCCCTCAAAGCTCGTTCCAGTAATCATCTCAACTTTTGAATCAAACTTTATTTTTATTTAACGTTGGGTTTTTTTCTGTTTTAGTCCTCACACAAAACTTTTTATTTTTTTATTTTTTTATTTTCACGTTTGACACTTTACAACTTTCGCTTCTGCTCTTTAAACATTTAACTCCTGCACTCGGTTGGGTCAAGAGGGAACAAACTTTGTGCAACGTTGAAAACCACAGTGGAGAAAAAACAAGTTTCATAATGTGTCGCACTGAAAACACAGCGAGAAGAAGCAGCATGCTCACCTCCTCAAGCACTACAATCGATTGAGGCGGCCATATTGCCATTGAAATAAATGGTCATAAATCATTGATGTATTTTCACTGTTTACCATTACAACCATTTTTATGTTGGCTAACACAATTAGCTGTGCGTCAGTCTTAAATGGGGCAACTAGTTCCAATGTTTGTTTGTTTTTCCTGAGAGCTTCAATAAAATCTGTTAGGAAATATTTTGCTAACAGACAGAAACAGCTGGCTCTAATAGTTACCAGCAAAGTTTTAAGGATAAATCTCACATGATCAGTTCATGCTAGAAGTATGTGTTGTACATCGCACTCATCTACTACCACGCCTAAATTTAGCTTGATATCCATCCAACTGACTGAGTTATAGCCAGTTTTGTGTTTGATAAGCTCACTTAGGTGTGGTGGCCATCTTGTGTGGGGCTGCCTCCAAAACTTACTCAGTTGTAAATGTACATCCAAGTAATATAGTCTGAACGTTTTATTCAAATCCTTCAAGTGGTTCATGAAATATTTTGCTAACAGACAAACACACACAGACATGAGCAAAACATTATCGCTCCCTGTGCGCCATTATTTTAGAGCTGTCCTCTTTCAGTCAAGATGCCCCTTGTTTGTTCCCATGATCCTTTGCAACATATTAAACCCCAACCAGCAAACGAGGCACTGCGTTGTGAACAGTTTTGGGTAAAAGTGTAAATAAATGTAATTTAACCACATCGCTCACATTTAGACACCTGGATATGGTGATATAAAAAGGAAGACATTTAATAAGTGGATCCAACAATGTTCAGTCAGGTCATCTGGGTGTTTTTTTTTTTTTTCTGAGACGTTTTGTCTTTCATCCAAAGGACTTCTTCAATCTGATGAGACACCAAACAAACTGATTCCCACAAACAGCACACTCCATCCTTTTTGGATGAAGGACGAAATGTCTCAGAAAAAAAAAAAATCCAGATGACCCGACTGAACATTGTTGGGTTTTATACCTGGATTATTGAGCACGAACTTTGGTGTTTTGAGCCACTTTGGCACGGCTGTCTCAGAGGAGTTGACGAGAGAAAGGGCGGGCCCCGGAGGCCATCTTAGCACTAGCGAACTGTTTTATTTCCTCTATGGGGTATGCTGTTTTGCAGGGATCAGTTTGTTTTGGTGGCTCTTCAGACTGAAGAAATCCTTTGGATGAAGGCTGAAACATCGCAGCAACAACAAAAGAAACAATCCAGATGACCTGACTGAACATTGCTGGATTTATTGAGCATAAACTTTGGTGTTAATAGGTAATACTACTATACCAAGGCTTTGGAATTTGTAGAGGAAAATGTTTTGTATTTTTATTATATATAGATGTTTAAATTGTTCGCATTTTAATGTATAGTTCTTATATGAATTTGGAGGTTGTAAGGTTGATTACATGAATATGTAGGCAGTAATACTTATGTATTCCTACTGTATTTTGATTGATAAATTGTATGTATTTTAATGCGTAAATGCCCAGCCAGGGACTGGAATTGTGAATCAGCTATAGCGATATAGTCTTTGTGCAACGCATCCGTCACAGCCTTGTTCTGTTCTATGTTTGTGTGCATTGTCCCTGTCAAATAAACTAATATTAATAATAATAATAATAATAATAATATTTCCCCACTGAGGCTCTTTAGGGTTGTTTTGTTACGTATGAATCTTACAGCAAACGTCATAAACCCAACTTCCTCTTCTCCCACTGACAGGGCGACGGACACGTGTCCACATGTGGCGCAGACTGCACAGCTGCTCGGCTTAGTTTAAAAACGAGGTTTGCACCGGGTCCAACACACGAGAACAAACGTGACATTTTAGGAAACCTCGACCGCCAGTCAGGCCAGACCCTAAAATCATGTTGCGCTGAAAAATGGAGCCATTTTTTGGTGAAACCGTGAGAAAAATGTTTGCTGCAAAGTCAGACAAAGATGTCACACTCAGTGTTGTGATGACTCTCAGCCACAACCCAAACACATTCTAGCAGGATATCTGAAAAAAAAAGGCTGAATTTTAGCCACTTTTTGTGTTTTCTCAGGTCAGTTGGCTGTAGCATTTATTTTGAAATATATTTTGAAATAAGGCTCAAAAATATTCAGTTATTTAAAAAAATTACATGAAATTATTATTTTAGGAACGCCTGATTAAAACTGGTCAAGTGATCTTTGAGATCCAACAAAGTTCAGTCAGGTCATGTGGATGGTTTCTTTTTTTTTTTTTTTTTTTTTTTTTGAGACGTTTCGTTCATCCAAAGGACTTCATCAGTCCCAGGAGCCACATACAAACAGAGTCCCACAAGCAGCACACTCCCATAGTGGACCAACCAGTTTGCTGGTGATAAGATTGGTCCACTATGGGATTTTACTGCTTGTGGGACTCAGTTTGTTTGTGGCTCGTCGGACTGATGAAGTCCTTTGGATAAAGGACATCTCAACAAAAAAATAAACCGTCCAGTTGACCAGATTGAACTTTGTTGGATTTTTTTTTTTTTCCTGGATTATTGAGCCTGAACTTTGATGATTTTTGAGATGTTTTGCTAACAGACAGGCGCAGCTGACTTCATGATTTTAGTGATCACAGCACGGGTTGGGGGTTAGTCCCACCTACAGTCACTCCAAACAGAATGTCTATAAAACTGACTGTTGTAGTCATGGTTGTGTTTCTGATGCTCAGTTGGCTGCGGCAGCCATATTGAATCACACTTTCGGTAAAACTTGTCATGATATATTTTGCTTCCAGACAAATGAACACACAAACACAGTGAAGAGCAAAAATATTACAGCCTTCGGCGGATTGCATTAATGAAAAAAAAAAAAAAAAGATAACATTTCAACATTGTCCTGCACAACCTGCTCCCCCCTGCTGCTCCAGATGAAGAAATGTTTACCGCCTCGAGACAACTTTGGTCACACAGATAAATGTTGCTGCTGGGAATGGAGTAAAAAAAGAAAAACCAGCTGCTCATAAATTTTGACGTTAGTTGCAACGTTTTCTGTCACTGCTCTTTTTATGAGCTTCCTGTTCTTCTTCATTTGACATTTTGTAAATCAGAGACAGGAAGCTCAGCGCAAGAGGAAATGGAGCTGCAGCACCTGTGTTCTGTTTCTAAACCTGTTTGTTGTTCACGTTTAGACTGAACGTTTGCCTCTAACATGAATTTTCTTTCACAAGTTTTTTTTTTAATTCACCAATCTTTGCATGACGAACTCTTTAAACTCTGCTTTTCTTCATCATTTCATGTTTCTTGAGCCTCAAAAGCAGCTGCTTTCTTTATATTCTTCAGATCCTCGTCGAGATCTCAGGGCTGTACCCTCAGTTTGCTTCTTTACAACATTTTTCCTGCAAGTTTTGACCTGCACAGCTCATCCAGTAACATCAAACCACAGCTCACACACGCTGAAGAATCTCCATCTGGTCACACTTTATTCTCCTCAACACCACCCGGAAGTTGAGCAAACTATTCTTTTACTTTTAAGCATTTCTGCCCTTCGTTAATTAAGATTCTAAACTCAGGCCTGATTCTCTCCATCAACAACCAACTCAGACCCTGAAGGCAGCTTAAGTTAGAGAAAAGAAAGGTGAAGTAAAGTAATGGCGTACCCATCTCCCACGACCACACATTTGATGGCCTGCATCCTGTTCCGCTCAGTGTCGCCTGCGCTCCTCTCTCTGACAGAAACGCACTCAGAGAGGAAGGCCGAGTGATGAGCTTGAAACTACAGGAAACTGTTGCACACCTCCCTCCTTCCCCCTGCAGCCTATGCTACCTCTTTTTTTACAGCCTCCCCTCCTTTATTTTTGCACTCATCTCACCTTCCTCTTTTTATCACGTTTTGTTCTTCTTCTCTTCTGTGTCTTTGTTCTTTGTCAAAAACCAAAAACATAAAAAATTAAAAAGAAAAAGGGCAGTAAATTTAAAAACCATTTCTGCTAAAGTGGATTAAATGTTAAGATGGATGAAAAGAGGAAGCTGGTGCAGATATGCATTTATATAAGGAGAGGCTGTAAAAAAAAAAGAGATAGCATAGGCTGCA
>NC_056513.1:21232249-21233436 GCF_014905685.2 Nematolebias whitei
TTTGAAAGCAGCAGAGACAAAGTTGCAGCAAACTCTGCAGCATGAACGGCAGGTGTGGACGAAAGAAAGATCCCACCTCATGACCACAGTTGCATCACTTCAGGAGGCTTTAAATAAGAAGGATGAAGACAATAAAATTGCTGCACAGAGGCTCATGGAAAGAATGGCCACTGTAGAACAACAGATGGAAAGCTTGGAGAGTGGAAAGAAGAAGAAGAAGAAGTCTAAGAAAAGATGTGTAAACTGTCCGATCTGCTAATGGAAACACATCCATCCATCAGCATATTTAGGCTACAATCTCACTCACACCTAGAGAATCTTAACACCTGGGTTTTGTCCGGGAATGCCGGTTTTTCCCACAATAAAAAAATATGAGATTCTAAATTGCCCTTAGTGTGTGTGAAGACTTTCTACAGACTCTTCAACATTAGGCCCAATGACTCGAAGCCTTAATCTCATCTATCCATCCATCCATCATCTTTACTGCTTCTTCCTTTTCAGGTCACGGGTGTAACTGGTGTGCATGTTCAGCCATCAATGTGCGAGAGACAGGGGACACCCTGGACAGGTTGCAAGTCGTCACATGTCCTTCACAGGGACACATAGAGAGAAATGACACAAACAACCATTCACACTCACTCACAGCTTGTGAATCTTGAGAGCTGGGATTACTCGGGGAACTCCGTTTTTTCCCACCAAAAAAACCCAAGATTCTAAATAGCCCTTAGTGTGTGTGTATGTGTGTGAAAAGATTTTCTGCTGAGTCTAAGATCAATGACTCTTCAACATTAGATCTTACGACTGCAATCCTTAATCTTAAAAAAAAAAAAAAAAAAAAAAAAAAACCTCCATGAGACGATTGTCTGTCCTGTCCAGTCTGTCTGCACCTCCCCGTGTTTTTCTTCTCCTCAGTGTTTCTCCTTATATTCAGGTCTCACGTGTTTCCAGTTTTAATGAGAGTTAAAAATTCAAAATAACAAGAAAATAAACAAATCATATATATATATATATATATATATTAGCATATATATGCATATATATATATTAGCATATATATGCATTGATATATATGCATATATATTAGCATATATATATATATATATATATATATTAGCATATATACATATATATTTAAATATATTAGCATATATATATATAAGATATAAATATACATATACATATATATA
>NC_056513.1:21233536-21246554 GCF_014905685.2 Nematolebias whitei
AACCATGGAAACTGGGGAATCCCTCAAATGACGCACCTGAGGAGAAACCATTGAAACTGGGGAATCCCTCAAATGATGACCTGAGGAGGAACCATGGAAACTGGGGAATCCCTGAAATGATGACCTGAGGAGGAACCATGGAAACGGGGGAATCCCTCTAATGATGACATGAGGAGGAACCATGGAAACTGGGGAATCCCTCAAATGAGGCACCTGAGGAGAAACCATGGAAACTGGGGAATCCCTCAATTAAAAATTATATAAAGAAAAATACATTTGATCATCCATGGATGACTAAAGGATTGAGAAACGCATGTAAAAAAAAGAATTATCTGTATTCTGGTTTCCTGAAATCCAGAACTCAATAGGCTGAAGATAAATATAAAAAGTATAAAAACAAATTAGTAGGGATTATAAGGAAACATAAGAGAGAATATTATAGTGAATTATTACACAAATGTAGTGGTGACATGAGGGCAACATGGCGAGTAATGAACAATGTTATAAAAAAACACAAGGATAATATGGGACTTTCACAACATTTTGTGGAAAATAATGTGGAAATTCATGATGAAAATGAAATCGTTAATGGATTTAATAATTATTTTGTAAATGTTGGGTCTAATCTTGCAGCTCCAATTCCTAAAGTGGATAAAAATGTGAGTTATTTAATCAATGGTTGTGTAAACAGTCTGTTTCTAGATGGAACTGATAAAGAAGAAATAATGAAGGTAGTTCAAACATTTACTGACAAAAGATCTAAAGATTGTGAAGACATGGATATGATGGTTGTGAAAGAAATAATGGGTCATGTTATTGAGCCATTCACATATATCTGTAATTTATCATTTTCAAAAGGAATATTCCCTGACAGAATGAAAATAGCTAAGGTAGTTCCTCTTTTTAAAAATGGTGAAAAATGTATATTTAGCAACTATAGACCTATATCTTTGTTGTCACAATTTTCAAAAATTCTTGAAAAATTATTTGTGTCCAGATTAGATAAATTTCTTGATAAACATAATATTTTAAGTAATAGTCAGTATGGTTTTAGATAAAAAAATTCAACATCCATGGCTCTTATGGAGTTGATAGAACAAGTTACTACAGCGATAGATCAAAAACAACATTGTATAAGCATATTTGTTGATTTAAAAAAAGCATTTGACACCATTGACCACACCATTCTACTTGAAAAATTGAAACAGTATGTATTAGAGGTCCAGCTCTACAGTGGATATCTAGTTATCTGAGGGACAGAAAACAGTTTGTACAGATTGATGATGTATGCTCTAATCTATGCAGTATCTCATGTGGAGTACCTCAAGGTTCAGTTCTTGGACCTAAGTTGTTTATTTTATACGTAAATGATTTAATTGAGGTGTCTGGTATCCTGAAAGGTGTTTTATTTGCTGATGATACCACATTCTTTTGTTCGGGTAAAAACTTGGAACAGATGTTTGAGTTAATGAAGATGGAGTTTGTTAAAATACAAACTTGGTTTAAATTAAACAAATTATCATTGAATGTTGCTAAAACTAATTTTATGATATTTAGTAAAAAAAAGATAACTGTGGATTTTCCTTTCAAAATTGATGGTGTTGAGATATGTAGAGTGAATGAGGTAAGGTTTTTGGGTGTAATTATTGATGATAAACTGTCATGGAAACAACATATAAATTTTGTAAAAACTAAAATATCTAAGTCCATGGCAGTACTGTATAAAGTAAGGGATCTTTTGAATGATAATGCTTTGTGTTTGCTGTACAATACTTTTATAGTCCCACATTTAATTTACTGTGTTGATGTTTGGGGAACAGCTTGTAAAACTATAACTAAGCCTATTTTTGTGTTACAGAAAAGAGCTATAAGAATTATAACAAGAAAACATTACTGTCATCCTACAACTACTTTATTTTATAAATTGAAATTACTTAAGTTTTATGATCTGGTGGATTATAATATTCTCCTACTAATGTATAAAGCTCAGAATTATATACTACCCTCGAACATTCAAGCATATTTTGTGAAAAGGAAAAGTTGTTATAATCTAAAGGGAACAGATATTTTTGTGAAACCAAAGTATAGGACTAGTTTAAGGGGTAGGTCTACTTCAATACAGGGAATAGGTTTTTGGAATAGTTTGGATGATGATGTAAAAAAATCAAAGTCAATGTTTATATTTAAGAAAAAGATTAAGAACATATTGTTGAATAGATACATATAGATTTAAGGTAGTTAATATCAAACGAAATATAAATGGAAAAATTGTGATCAGTTATGTAATTTTGTTGTATTATTTATAGATGATTATTGATTGAATTGATTGTTTGAATTGATTTTGTTTAAGAAGGGGCAAAAATAATAAGTTCTATGTCGTATAAGCTTCGCCCTTTAAGGCCTTCGCTTTAGTGGTTTATCCCGTTATGCAGAGCATAAGCACTGAAAAAAAATTAGTCCACGCCCACCTGCTGTGTGGGCCCCACCCGGTCCGTATAAATTACGTTAAGAGCGGGAAATCGGCTCCCATTTTTTCTTCAGCGAGCTAATATAGCACTGTCAGAAGAACAAAGAGGATAAATTGTGTAAATGACCAACCTTTGTGAAGGATGCTTGGCCCGGCAGTCGACCTCCGGTCGTCCGGTGAGTTCTCCTCCCCGAGGAGAAGATGACGAGCAGTCTTATTCCAAGGTAAGCGTCGGGGAACATTTCCCAGTGACAGGTCACTACACGCTGGACAACGCCATCTTGTGTTTTTTCCTCTTATCGCCGACCCTCGGGGCGAACCGGATGGTTCCTCCGGGGCAAGGCGTGCTCAGCTGCAGCCCCCGCTGCTCATTCCCTCCTGGGGAGCGTAGTGTAGGTGGAGGGGGGCTGAGTGAATGCTCACCCCATCCCACCTCGTTTCGCATCGGCGATCACACCGCTCCCGGCCGACAGCGCCCTCAGGGGTTGCCCGGCGGAACCCAGGAGGAGGCTGACATGAAGGGACCCCCCCTTTTTTCTACGTCCCTCGCCTTTTCCCGCCAGTTCGGATGATCGGCGGGAAGGTTGTTTTCACTGAGCTCCACTGTGGCTCACCGTCTTGATCCATATGGCCTCGCGTTCCAACAGGACGTTCGACGGGCGAGGCCACAGATGGTTCTTTCCTGGTAGATTAGAGGAGTCGGTCCCCAGTCCGCTCCCATCACCAGAGTTGAGGGATTCACAGAGCGGGGCTATTCCTCGGTAACCCCCCCCTGGAGCCAAGCCTCGCGGAAGCTTCCGGAGCGAAGCTGCCCAGGTCGGAGCAGCGTCCCGTCCCTCCGGAGGAACACGAACCAGACGGCGACCACGCTCTCCAATCGAGCCCACCGATGTATTTTCAGGCAGCCGCAGTTAGCAACAACGTGCGCTGCTAGCATATAGCATGTCCAAGGGACTGAAGGCCGCAGACCTGCCTTGGAGACAAAGAACTCCCTCTGTAAGGCAGCTGACGCCAGCTCAACATGTGTGCCTCTCCCACGGTTTGCCTGTCGAGGACTGCAGCGCGGATGACGATGATCCAACGACCCACCTGGCTTCGTTACTCCCCTCGCTGCCGGAGAATCTGCACAAGACCTGATGAGGCCCATCGCGGACGCGCTGTTCAGAGCAGCTTCAAACCATGCTGGCGAAGTGAAACAGTCGGAGGAGGTGCCAGAGGCTGTGCGCCACCTCATCAAGCCGCGCGGCCCACCCCGGCCCGCTGGAGGGACCGTCGCGAGCAAGCTTCGACTTTTCCACGGCCGCGGCTCTCGCTGAATTCCACCACCAGCCCCGCCCGTCAGAATCCAGCCCTCTTCACTCCGGCAACCTGCAGCTCAGCGTTTCCCCAGAGTTTGCCTGCAAGACAGCGCTCTGGGCAAACAATCGCAGAGCTCATGAGAGAGAAGTTTCTCAAAGTGACGGTCTCCGGAGCGTGTGTGTAAAAGTGACACGAAAGTTGAAATAAATCATCATTAATGATCAAAGTGTCTGTTTTTTAGCCAGTCTGTAAGCTCGGATGAGCTCACAGCGGCCGCACACATAAGAGCCGGTGTCCTTAATAAGGGTTTTTAAACTCACCGCCGCTCCAAGACATTACTAGTCGCTTACAGGGCACGATGGTAAGTGAAAATAACTCGTTATAATCCCGAGCTGCACGATTTTCACCCAAGCGATGTCAACTCGCACTTGTGGGATGAAACAGCCCCACACACGAGCCGGTGTCCTTAAATAAAGGTTTTTAAACTCACCGTCGCTCTAAGACATGACGAGTCGATCACAGAACAGCTTCCACACATGAGCCGGTGTCCTTAGTTAAAGGTTTTTAAACTCACCGTCGCTTTAGTCATGACGAGTCGATCACTAAAATGAACAGCCTCCATCCAACGGCGCTGCGTTGATGCTGGCGCACACACACAGCTGCCGGCGCTAACCAGCTCACATCGGTATAAATGTGGTCCGCAGGCTGGTTCGGGTGGAGGTCCTTCTCTCTCACAAGGAACGACACCCGTCTCAACGAATCAAACGCGGGCAGCCGTCACCCACCGCGTCTCAGCTTTCGGCAGCTCACCGCAGCTTAAACGTGAAGCAGCTGAAGAACCCGGTAATGAGTCCCGCCTCCCTCCAGCGCGCGCCCCTCCAGCGAGAGCGGCGCGCGTCCCTCCAGAGAACAACGTGTGCTCTCGCGGGGCTAGCAGCCTTCACTCCAACAGCACGGCGTTAATGAAGTCACGCCCTCCGCCTTTTCAACGTTCGCACAGCGACGTCAAACGCGCAGCCCCACCGCGTCATCAGCTGTCACACGCTTCGCCTCAGCTCAAGTCTCGCCCGGGATCACACAGAAAACATTCCCGCGACGCATGACGGCGGTTGAGGGGCGGACTGCTGACAGCCGTACAAAACATGACACTTCACTTAACGCACGTTCACCCTACGAACGTTACGTAGAGTGGCTAAAACATGCTTGCCGTTTTTCAGATGGATGGACAAGGTTTTATGCAAATGGTACAAGTTACAGTTTGCAACCCGAACCCCTCCATTCAGAGGAGTTATAAAAAAAACGGTCCCGTCATCATCAGACCGTTTTTTGGATCTGTTGTATAACATCCAGAGAACGCATACCGATCATCCTAACACAGAGACGAGAGTTTTTGTTTTACCTGGATGATCTGCTGCTCCTGTCACTCCAGACAGGAGGCGCTGATGCAGGACCAGGTGTTGACATCACACCTGTTAAATCTGGGCTTCGCCATAAATTGGAAGGAAGCTCGATTTTTCCCGGCCCAGACAATTGTTTTCTGGGAGTGGAATTAAATTCAACCACCATGAAAGCTCGTTTATCACAAACTAGATTCGACACTTTTTTAAAGTCAACTCAGCCACGTAAAGACCTGGCAAGTGATAACAGCTGTCTCCGTCATGAAGCTGTTGGAAATGATGTCACTCACACAGTGGTTCCGCTGGTTTGTTACACATGAGACGCCTCCAGAGGTGGTTTTTACACGTCTGCATGTGGATCCAGTAAAACAAACGACGGATGATCATTGTCCCTTCCTCTGTGAGAGCAGACCTCCGACTCTGGGGAAACACCTTGTTTTCTGTCAGAGGGAGTCCCCCTCAGCAGACCCACGTCACAGGGTCAGTCTTCACGGATGCGTCGCTGTCAGGCTGGGGGGGGGGACATGCCTATCTCAAGCAGTAGGGGCGCTGTGGCTCCACCACACATCAGCCCACATCAATGTTTTGGAGTGTCGCACAGCACTGAATATGATTCAACACTTTGCTCCCGTGCTACAGAATCATCACGTGTTGATTCACACAGACAACATGATGACTGCTGCGTACATAACCATCAAAGGGTGTGCGTGCAGCCCAGATGTTACACATTGCGCGAAAGCTACTGTGTTGGGCTCATCAAAACCTGCTCTCTATTAGAGCGGTTTACATATCCGGTGTTCTGAACAGAGGGGCAGATGTGATGTCCAGGGGCGGCCCACGTCACGTGGACCAGACCCTCCATCCAGATTTGATGTTTTTCAGACGTGGCAGAAGTTGGCAAAGCAGCTGTGGACCTGTTTGCGACGCGAGAGAACGCTCAGTGTCAACTACGGTTTTCCCTGAGCCCGCGAGACGATCCATCGCTGGGGGGGGACGCATTTGCTCACAGCCGTGGCCCAAAACGCTTTTATACGCGTTTCTTTTTCCCCCACCTCCTCTGTTTTTACGGTTCCTGAACCGAGTTCAGGAGGAGGGATTGACAGCTCTCCTGGTGGCTCCTGGCGTGTGAACGCACCATGGTTCCCAGGCCTGCACCGTCTGTTGTCGGGTCGCCGTAGGACTGCCGTGGAGGGAGGATGCTCTCCTTCAGGCAGGAGGAGCGACCAAGAGTTACCCAGAAATAGGTCAGCACCTGTGGGTCTGACCCAGTGGCGGCTCCAGAAATTTTTTTCAGCAGGTGCTAAGGGGAGGCTAAGCATTTTACTGTGGGTGCTATGAAGGTTATTTTTCTTCCCTAGAGTTATCAACACAAACACAAGCACACGTGCACGCACACACACACACACACACAGGTGCACTGAAAACTCTGACATCAGCAGTCACCAATACAGTGGATAGTGAATAATGTGGTACTCTGCAATTAATTTAAAGCATATACAAACGTGACACACTTGCCATATTTATAGATCTTAGTATGCAAACTGTTACAACAAATTCACATTGTTTCCCCAGATGTATCACATAAACAATTTCAGTCCACAATGCTGAATGCATTACAAAGTCAGAGAAGATTGAAATCATTCACTCACCATCAGAAGTCTTCATAACAGGACAATCCGCCTGTTATTGTGGTTGAGGGCAAAAACATCAATAATCCTGTCACTGTCCAGGGTCCTGGTTCTTAAAGGATTGATAGCAAGAAGGAGACTGTAGCTGATCAGACATGAATTTTGTTGTTCTGAAAATATCCTCAAAAATTACAAGATGCAGAACAAACTTCTTATCTATAAGTGCACTGAGAGCTTTAGCCTCCGTCCTCCTTTTAGCATTTTTCTGGTCAACAACATCGTGCAGCGTAGCTATAACAGCTGGGAGAGTTTTTTTGACAGCACGTATGGAATCATACTGGCACGCCCAGCGGGTGTCACTGAGCCTTTTAAGTTCTAGGCGCTGTACAGCTGACACAAGTTCTTCCTGCTTCTTCAAAAAAAGATCATGAACAACAGACCCAGAAAAAAACTTGTAAAGCATTTGCAATATCTCAAAAAAATCGGCTGCAGCATCAACATTATGTACACAGTCTACTAACACAAGATTCAGCCTGTGAGCATGGCAGTGAATGTACACAGCTTGCGGCACCTCTTTTCTCAACTTTTCTTGAACTCCATTGTTGCACCCGGACATAACAGCAGCACCGTCATAGCACTGTCCGACACAGCAATTTATATCAATATTACAACGACTGAGGGTCATTTTGATACAGTCAAAAAGTGAGTCTGCATCTAATCCTTCTGCTGGGGTGAAATGCAAAAATTCTTCCACCACCTTCTCTGAATCTGGCTGCAAATAACGAACAATAACAGATATTTGTTCTTTTTTGCTGATATCTTTACTTTCATCCACCAAAATAGCAAAGTGTTGAGCTTCTTTCACTTCATTGCTGATTTGTTTTCTTATCATTTCAGCCATAACATTAAATATTTCGTTCTGTATGTCATGATGAACATACTTAGCATTAGATGGATTAATTGTCAGCTTTTTTTGGACATTGGGATCAAATTTTCCAATCACATCAAGCATCTCACGAAAATTACCTTTGTTAGCTGAATCCTGTTTCTCACTGTGACTGCGCTGTGCGATTCCCTGACAAGCTGTGTAGCGCAAACTTTCTACAACACCCATCATGTACCTCCGGTTCTCCTGAACCAATGCAGAATGTCCTTTGTCGAGCATGTTGGGGAGTTTTGATCCACTCGTTTGTTTAAACTTGAATTCACTCCACGCTTCCATTGCAAATTTGTGTCCGGCGCTTTCATGATGGCTCTTCAATGACGCTGCTGCTTTCCGCCAGTTGTTAAAGCCGAGCGCGGTAAATGCTGGCTCAAGATGGAACCTGTGTCCTCCTTTTAGAAAATGCCGACAAGCAAAACAAAACACGGCATCTTTACTCACGCTGTATTCTAACCACAAATATTGATCGAGCCAGCCTTTACTAAAACTTCTCTGTTGCACTCCAAACAAGCGTGATGGGTATTTTTGCAGAAGTGGTCGTCTTGGTCCATCTTGAGGACTTCTGCTTAGATCTTCTAGCTGTCTAGTGCTAACACTGTTAGCATTCTCAGCAGCAGTGGAAGGATAACTGCACAGTTTATCTTCTTCATCCAGATTAATATTTCTTTGTTGGTCGGACTCTGCTTCCAAAAATGCATCCTTCTCAAATTCCATCCGTGGAACTTTTGGTTGCAAAAAACGATCCATATTTGCGCAGCGTGTTCCTCTCAATTGCTTCCCGGAAGTAATAATACGCAAAGTTCAAATCAGGTTGAATTATTTTTTTTATTTTTATTTTTTACTGAAATTA
Source organism: Nematolebias whitei (assembly GCF_014905685.2). NCBI lineage: Eukaryota > Metazoa > Chordata > Actinopteri > Cyprinodontiformes > Rivulidae > Nematolebias > Nematolebias whitei. Next base: position 21,242,121 of record NC_056513.1, read on the forward strand.
GAATGGTTGATTCTTTTTATATATATTTGTCTTTCGAAGAAAATGCCACAACTACATATTTAAAATATTAAATTAGATGAAGAAAAAAATCTAAATATTTCCTGGGGGTGCTATGGAGGTGCTATAACTTTTCTAGGGGTAGCTATAGCGCCCCCTAGCGTCCCCCTGGCGCCGCCACTGGTCTGACCGCTGAGCGGTCCCACTTAGAGAGGATGGGTCTCCCTCAGGAGATAGTGTGCACAATTCACTTAAAATTTTTGTCTCTTTAAACAGCCCTGCTGCTGGTTTTAACACCCGCTAAGAGGGTAAGTAATTATCTGCCCTCTCTGTTGCTTCGTCATGCCTTAGAATTTAGGCTGACGGGCAGCTCAGCTGATTTAAGACCAAACCCAGCTTTTATGCCTAAAACATCACAAGCTCTTTTAAATCAAGACAGATATCGTTGGAGGGATTCTTCCCTCCCCCCCACAGATCAGAAGAGGAAGCATCTTTTCATCTTCTCTGCCCGGTGCGGGCGTTGACATGTTACATAGCGCGCACAGCTGCAATGCGTTTCAACTCAACAATTGTTTGTGCATTATAGAGATGCTTCTGCAGGTCGCCCGTTATCCATCCAGCGCTTGTCACACTGGATGTGTGAGTTTTTTTTTTTCTGAAGCCTACAGAGCATCAGATTTAGAGCCTCCTGTCAACCTCTAAACACACTCGACCAGGGTTATCGCATCTTGGACTGCTCTGCATAATGGTATGTCAATGCAGGACATTTGCACTGCGGCTGCATGGTCAACACCCTGCTCATTTATTCGCTTTTACCTACGTGATGTAACGGTTCGTTCCATGACACATTCTGTCCTTAGTGCTCTAACAGAATGAATATTGTTGTTCTCATGGAACTCTGTTTAAGCTCACTTCTGTCTGCATGCATTACAGTGTGAGATGTTGTTATCAGTCACAAGTCGTGTCTGTGATTTTGGTTCTATTGTCACTAATCAGTTCATGATTATTGTTAAGTTAAGGGGTGGAACATGCTGAAAAGGGTAACTATAGGGGTTTATACCTATAGAAAAGTGTTCCAAACTATTTTTCCATTCCTAACTTGGTTTAAGTTAGCTTTACATGGCAAAAAATAGTTTGGTTCAATTGTCTGTTGTCTGTTAGACGAACGACTTGAGATTGGGTGTTTGGTTTCCCCATAAATGTTTTTGGAAGTCTATGGCGAGACTCATCAAAAAGAATTAGCTACCCCCCCGAATAGAATTGTTCGAGTAGGTTCGGCTTACGCGTTGTGAGATCAATGTAGATTATGGTACTTAAGGTAGCAATAATATACATTGACTCCGCAAAGATTGCAATTTAACGAATGAACTGCATGTTGGCATGGTTAAAGGCCTCTTAGTCTCTAACTTAACTACACAACAAAATTCATTCTTGCTTGGGGTGTTCAGAAACAATACCAAAAACCAATTAAACGATGTCTCAACATCGACAAAAACAGTGACTAAGCAACCAGTAAAACAACGTTTCAACATTGACAAAAGCAGTGGTTAAGCAACTAGAAAACGACGCTTCGGTGCGTCACTCACTCTGGATGTCAGATTTGCTCACGTTATCGCGTCTGGTAGCATTATCCTAACTGGCGTCACCCCCCTTCGGTCATGGGAGACCGCGAACACGGGTGAGGACGTCGCTCCATGAGCTAAAGTTAGGTTGTCCTTGAGTAGTTTTAACTGTTTGCGCAGCTGAAAGAGGACTTTTAGGTCTGGATTGGAATCCAGTTCACCTTTCGATGGAGTGTATTTGTCTGGGTCAGTCAGATACAGTATCATCGAGTTAATTGCAGGATCATCCAACTTCTGAAGTTGGATGATGTCTGGGTCAGTTGAAAATTACTTTTCATATTTTAAAAGAACTTGGCGAAGTTTGTCCCTTTCTTCATCAGATGTCAGAGTGTCGGCTTGGGCGACCACCTGTTCAATCTGTGATGAGACTGATAAGGGTTCTTGCTCCTTGGGGAGCTCCAACGAATCCTTTTCTGAGTCGTCGGACCTGTCTATGGGTAAGACACCATAGGTTTGTGGTCCTTGGTCGACGTCATTGGTTGAGAAAAGAGCTATGGGCTGTGTCACTAAGGAGTGTCATAACTTTCTCATGATAGTCTTTCTGGTTCAAAATCACTGTGCACCTTCCTTTGTCTGCTGGGAGAATGATGATGATTTTGTCCTTGCTAAGAGTGGTGAGTGCATCCCTCTCCTTTCTACTGATATTGGAAGGTGGTGGTTTGGCATTGCTAAGGCAGGCTGAAACTCTGATTCTGAGTTGTTCTGCCTGACACTCTTTAATTTTGTTGTTGTGGATGGCTGACTCTGTGGCTGTGATAATCTCCACCAGAGGAATTCTATTTGGTGCATCAGCAAAGTTCAGTCCCCTGGCAAGAATCTCAGTCTCAGGCTGGGTGAGCTGTCTGTCAGATAAATTCTTCACCCACTTTTCTGTCTCCCTGTCATGTAACTGTCTACCGAAGTGTTGTCTTCCACTGAATGTGTTGTTATTGGAATTGTGATGGTGTTGACGAGTTATCAGTAAGTTAAATTTGTTTTGTTGTCGAGCTTTGGACTTGACATGCTGTGCTAAGCGTGCCTAATCTGTACAGTCCATCAATTGCTGAAGTGTGGTCTGATCTAGGCACGTTGTTATTTGTTGTTTAATGTGCTTATCTTTGGCCTTCAAGGCCTCATCAGATGACATGACTACAAAGTCAATCATTGATCTACCACCTAGGGTGTCCTGGTGCCAAATGCACTGATGGACACCCTTATGTTTGTGATGGACAAACTTTGACCAGAACAGAAGTCCAACAACAGAACACTACTCGGGTTCAGATCAGAGAGGCTGTTCCTCCCAGTCACACCCCTTCAGGTCACACCATCGTTACCCACAGTAATAATAATACCCACAATAATTATAATCCATCCATTATCTTTTACCCGCTTCTTCCATTTTGGGTCACGGGGGTCGCTGGTGCCCATGTCCAGCAACCACTGTGCAAGGGGCGGGGTACACCCTGGACAGGTCACAAGTCCATCACAGGGCCACATAGAGACAAACGAGACAAACAACCATTCACTCTCTTACTCTCACCTAGAGACAATTTAGAGTTAACAATCAGCCTAACATGCATGCTAGCGAAAACCCACGCATGCACAGAGAGAACATGCAAACTCCACCCAGAAAGGCACCCAGACAGGGAATTGAACCAGGGTAACATACTCGCTGAGAGGCAGCAGCTCTACCAGTTGCGCCACATTGCTGCACAATAATAATAACTAGAAAGTTCCTGGAGAAACTTTGATGGGGGCTGCCAGGCTGGTGCTAATTTAATTTCTTGATTTAATAGTAAAAGGTGTTTGGGTTTGATATCAGCTACCATTATACAAAATTTCAGCTGAATAGCAAAAAAAAAATGGCCGAGTTATGGTATTTTTTCTCTTTTAGCTAAGGTGTCTAATTTGGATTTTTGATTTTCCATCAGAGACTATTAGGGATCATTCTAAGCTACCAATTTGCCAAGTTTCAGCTGAATACCTCAAAAAATGGCCAAGTTATGGTGTTTTTTTCTCTTTTAGCTAAGGTGGCCATCTTGGATTTTTGATTTTGTTTCCGTATATGATAGAGGATGTTCTCAGCTACAACCTCACCAAATTTCAGCTCTCTATGTATAAAAATGGCTGAGTTAAAGCAATTTGAAAGTAGCTTTGGTGGCCATCTTGGATTTTTAAACTTGATACAGCAATTGATAGGAAACATTCTCAGCTATCACCACACCAAGTTTCAGCTCAATATCACAAAAATTGACCGATTTATAGTATTTTTCATTTTTTGCTTTGTCGGCCATCTTGGATTTTTGATTTTCAAAAGCTACTACACCTAACTTGCATGTTGAACCAAAATGGCCGCTTCACCTAACTTGCATGTTGAACCAAAATGGCCGCATCACCTAACTTACATGTTGAACCAAAATGGCCGCTTCACCTAACTTGCATGTTGAACAAAAATGTCCGCTTCACCTAACTTGCATGTTGAACCAAAATGGTCGCTACAACCAACTTGCATGTTGAATCAAAATGGCCACAAGACCCAACTTGCATGTTGAATCAAAATGGCCGCTACACCCAACTTGCATGTTGAATCAAAATGGCCGCGTCACCTAACTTGCATGTTGAATCAAAATGGCCACTTCACCTAACTTGCATGTTGAATCAAAATGGCCGCTTCATCTACCTTGCATGTTTAACCAAAATGGCTTCGCAAGGCAATGCTCTGCCTTGCATGTTGACCCAAAATGGCTCACAGCGTTATTCATTTTGCTGTATTTTATGTATGCTGAGGTAGCTATGGCAGCCATCTTGAATCAAAATGGCTCCAAACATTAATCAG
>NC_056513.1:21246564-21249525 GCF_014905685.2 Nematolebias whitei
TGCTGAGGCAGCTATGGCAGCCATCTTGAATCAAAATGGCTCCAAACGTTGATCAGCTCTAGAGATAAGTCTGATGATTACTTTCTGTGAGTTTCAAACAAATCCAACAACGAAAGACTGAATTATTGTCAATGTTGAACCAAAATGGCGCCCGACAATACTCAGTTTAGTTGAAAAGTTTTCTCTCATTAATTTTTTATGGGAAATGTGGCATTTTGTTAGCAAAACACGTCGCCATGGTAACTCCAATTGCCAATAAAAGTAATAGCACACATCTTGGAGCTGGGCCGGTTGTTTTGATATAACTTTTTTGTGGGGGTCCACGTTGCGGTTCGGGCCGCATTAACGGAGACGGAATAATAATAAATAAAGAAACGCTTATTGGGTGTAGAATAATAGGTGGCTTCCATGCATTTGCATGGGAAGCAGTGCATCTTCCTATGCATTGCAATGGCAGCCCCCAATAATAATTATAATAATAAGAATATTATTATTATTATTATTATTATTATTAGGGGTAGTAGTAGTAGTAGAATGAAAATTATTTAATGATTAAAAAAATACTCTGTATTCATGAAATAATCAATTTTGTCATATCTAAACTTTTAATTCAACTTTAAACTTTTAATTTGCTACTTCGGATTGTTAAGAATTCAGAAAAATAAAATACTTCTGCTAACAATTAAGCAATAAAATAGTTCTTCAACCTTAACAGATAAAAAAAGAAATCATTCAACACTGCATTTCTGTGACATTTTTGTAGAGAATGTTTGTTTTTGATCTTTCCTGAGAGCTTTGTTGCTAGGTAACATGAAACAGGCCAAGTGTTCCATGTTGACATTTGTAGTGTTAATCTGTGGGCGGAGCTTAAGTCAGACCTTTGATGTGTCATGATGATGTCATAGGACAAATTTTATATATACAGGCTGGACTTTGATTTCTAGTCATTTCTGTTGGAGAAGCAGAGCGAACACATCTTGACATTATTGTTCTTACGGCGCATAAACGATTCGTTTTATCTTATTGAAGAAAGGCGTTTAATCGTGGCAACAAAAAGAACTATGTCTTCCCATAACCCAAGAGGAGATCGTGAATTTATCAAATCCTGTTTTAAACGGAGGGTTGACCACACGCAGTCTGTAGAATCAACTGTAAATGTTGATAATTCAGAAAAACCAATGTCTGCGGTGATGGATCCCAACAATTTCCCAGCTCTGCCAGGAAGAGAGCCCGCATGTTTAGAGGCAAGCAGCTCGGTCGACATTAACGAACATCAGTGGACACTAATTAAACGAAAGAAAATCAGACGGAAAGTACGTTTCGGTGTTGAAATGTCACTTTTCCCTAATGGCAAAGAGCGGACTAGATTCGTCAAAAAGTTTGATGGTGAAAGGTTTAAAAGATTTTCACCCAACCAGCCCAAGACTGAATTTGACGCAAGCCAAAAACATGCGCCAAATATGGAAAGTACATCCACTCAGTCTATGGCCAAACTTGATATTTCTAGAGAACGTGACATCGTTGAGAAAAAGCCTCCTACCCAGTTTCCTGGTAATGCCAACAAATTAGTTGCAGGATACAGCTTCGCTGATGCTCTGGCTGTAAAGTCCAAACTTGCCGAGACATGTGAAGTTTCAGCTTCAGCTCAGACATCTCAGTCTTTAGAAAACCAAAATCAATTAGTCGCTGGACAAAGCGTTGGAAATACCCCGGCTCCAAAGCCACAGCGTATTCCCAGGATCCATCCTCTGTTTGCTAACAGGCAACGTCCAGGAACGAGAATTCTGCAAGAGAACTGTTCATTAAATCAGCAAACTTCTGAAATTTCCACTGGACGTCAGATGGATTCTCCCGTAAGTTTACTTGTGACTCCCAAGGCAGATGTGACCAAAGCTGATGCTATCATTGAGCGTGTCAAAGCAGATGTTTCTCAACCATCTACTTCTCAAGTTCATGATAGCAAAATGTCGGGCTCTGCACTTGTTAAAGAAACTTACCAGCTTGTCCCTGGAAACAGCGTTGCAGATGTTCTGTCTGCAACATCAAAACCTGTCAAGACATCTGAAACGTCAGGTTCGGTTCAGAATACGTCTGCAGAGAGCAGCAGCGCTGCTGGCCCATCTCCAAGGCCACAGCCTTCTCTGAGTTTAGAACCACAATCTTCCACAGAACAGAAAAATTCAGTTGAGAAGATTCTGGTTAGAACTTCAGAAAAAGCTGCAGAAAACACGACAGGATGTCAGGAAGAGTCTACTAGGAGTGTGCTCTTTGCATCTGAAGTGTTTGAAATACTAATTGAAAAAGACCAACAGTTTTCTGCTTTACAAAGCCAGAACGATGAACTCCACAAACAACTGAAGTTTCTCCAAGAAAAAGTTCAAAGAATGGAGGCAATGCATTCTGGAGCTCAGGAGAAAATTTTGCAGTGCGAGTCGGAATTAACTGGGGAAAAGACTAAAAGGCAGGAAGCTGAGGACTCTCTTACAAAGCTGTTGGAGGAGAAAGAGCAGCTCAAAGCTGAAATGCTTCAAAAAGATGTCCAACTGGAAAAAGACACCCAGAACCACACTGTGGAAATGGACAAGCTAAAAACAGAAGCGTTAACTCTGAAACAGCAGCTAGACTCTTTCGAAGTCGACAACGAAAAAGTCCTGGCTGATAAACAACAAGCTCTGCTGAACAAGAGTGCAGAATATTCGACAGCTGTGAAAAGAAGCTTTGACCTAGAAGCAGCTCTTACTGCTGAGAAAAGTAAGGCAGCACAGGCCCAAGTTCTCTTGACACAGCAGACGGAAGAAGTTTCCCAGTTAAGTCTAACTCTGAAGGAAACGTGCAACGCATTCGAACAAGAACATCAGCAGCAGAAGAAAGAGATGTCCCGTCTTGTGTCTGAGCATCGACAAACAGAGGCAACTTTGAAAGCAGCAGAGACAAAGTTGCAGCAAACTCTGCAGCATGAAC
>NC_056513.1:21249625-21255725 GCF_014905685.2 Nematolebias whitei
ACATCAAGGATGTGAAATGGGGCAGGAGTTCTTTGCACTCCATACTGAGCTCAATAGTGATCATGAGCCTGATCACCCATTCTGCTCAGTATCTGAACAAAATTAATGATACAAATCAGATGTTTGTGTGTCTATCTGCAACTCAGTCTGTAAAGGAGAGTGATTTTTTTGTGTATAACTGCTTTTCACTGATTCAAAAAAATTAAATATGTTTATTTTTGTGTAGCCAGTTTAAAAGGACTTGTGGACAGAATGGAAGACAGTTGTTCCCAACACCCATCGAGCACACTCTCTGTCATATCAAATATTTATCCTCACACTCTGCTGGAACTGCTGAAATGCATTTAGATTGCTGTTTCTGTGTGTCAGATTCCTTTTGAGTTTTTTTCACTCTACACTCACTGTAGGTGAGTGAGAATCTGTGATTGACAAGGAAGAACTAGAATTTTTTTTCCAATAATAATACAAATTACACATATATATATATATATATATATATATATATATATATATATATATATATATAAATATAAATATATATATATATACCATTTATATATGTATCTAAGAAGTTGCTGGCTTTAAAATAAAAAGTTCTGTACAATGTCTGCATCGGTAGTACAGTAACCTATTTTGCATATTTGTACGGAATGCAAAGGCAGAGCATTAATATCCTGATGCATGCTCAGAGCATTAATGTTCTGCTGTGCTTTTATGGTTCTGCTTGTCTGTACTGTTACCAAAACATCTAATGAATCACTGAACAGATTTGAATAAAAATTTCAGGAAGTCAACAATGGGTAGATTTATATACATCCTTCTCATCAATATACTGTGCATTGTATCTAGAAATAAAACTAGAAGCCAGAAGTTGAGGCCACCATGGATGAGCACCACCTCTAGTAGCTGGATGTAATTCAATTTGAATGTCCTGCCTCCCAATGTAAACAAAAGAACTCACCAAAACTTAAAAAAATACATTTCAGATTTTTTTTTTTTCAGCCATTGACCTTTAAGAAATGGTTGCCCTTTAATAACATACCTATGTTTTAATAAAGTGCATACAGTATTTTGACAAAATAAACAACTTATTGTAATTTGAAACATGTTCCTGTACTATATGCATTTGATCTAAAACTTTATCCAGAGCATGCTAAGCTATCAATCACTTTTCAACATTGCTGTGCGTATAGTGCATCGCCAAATCAGTGTTGCATTTTGCTCATAAGCAACTCTCTGCCTCTGACTCAGGATAATAACATCAAGTGACAATAACGTTAGATTTGCAGGCTGATACCAAACACAGATGAACACACATTCATGGATTAATCTGTGTCAGACCATGAGACTTATCACACAGAACTCTACAAGAAAACAAACCGAAGATGCCACCATGGTGAGATGCTACATTTTGATTAAATGAGGCCAAGTTGTTTTTCACATGAAATCTCAATTCTATGGAGTCCTGTTGCCAAAACTCTGTATGATGGTAATTACTATAAAGAATTTATCTCATTTCCTTCATCTTTAACTCACTTGTTTCATCTGTCTCTCCATCTGTTGCCGTCTCTTGTCATCCATTGCCTTCTAGCACTTCTCATATCACATACTCAACATCCCACTCTACCTCTCTCAGCCTGATTTTCCACACTTCATCTGCAAGAATGTTACGTGAGTAAAATTGCCAAACAATCCAAACTTATTGATTGCAACATACTTTAGTTTCTGCATCTGTCCAGTCTGCGATGCTCTCTGTCTTCCATCTCTCAGTACTTTGTATTATTTATTAGTCAATTAAACGTGATTAAACATCTCTCCGTCTGCTTGCCAGTTAGACGATGACAAGCTAGGATGTGAACATCTGAATAGCAAATCAGTTAAATCCTTTAGCTCCACTAAGTCTGTTTGTGAGACGAACTGTGAAACGTTCTAACAAAGCTGCCAAAAGTTTGACTGTCAAAAATCTCTATGGAGGGAAAATGAACGGTATGAAATGACTTCAGAGGGGACAGTCCAATAATGGTTCATAGTCTCATTTTATTTTTAATTTATTGTTTTATTCATTTATTTATTGCCTCCTACCCCAAATGCCAGAGTTTTAGATGTTGATATGGTACTGAAATGACAATGCTTCTTTGGTTAAGCTTTCAAAATAACGTCATGCACAATCTCATATAGTACGGAAACATCTCATGTGATCGCACATTATCTGTTCGCACTTGAAATAAAGCGATTTAATTGCCGTTCAGTTAATACTATACCAAATTTTAACTCGGTCTCTGTAAAATTCATTGGTGCAAAACCGTTGTTTTGTAGACCAAGGCTGATGACTTGTCGTGGCCATCTTGATTTGGGCAGACTTGAAAAGTTAATCAGTTGTAGATGCAAAACCAGTTGTCATTTCTGAGACTCACTGACATCTGGTGAGTGGTTCATGAGAGATGTTGCTATAAGACAGACACTCCTGACACCAACAGGCAATGTCAAGGTAAAAACCTTGACATGGGTGTGTGTATGTGTGTGTGTGTATGTGTGGGGGGGGGGGGGGGGGGGGGGGGGGGGGGTAAACTGACTACCCATATCATTTGAGGAACCTATGCTTTATATTTTTTTACATTGTTTCAAATGATCATTTCCTCAAATGATTGAAATGGCTGAAGATTCATCTATAGTAGACAAGGTCATCACGCCGCCATTGAACCTGGCGTTGGATAAAGTTACTTCCTCCACTTGTCAGGATCTGTCTCTCTGCAATGTCTAGGATCTACCTCTGCTCCTTAACACAGTGTAACTCTTACCTACTTGAATATCTTACACCAAAAACATTAAGGTTTACTTGCATTCCCTGTTCAATTCAAGTCCAGAAAAGCACTCTTATTAAAAACTACAAACACTCACTATTCAAATCCCTCAGAGACAGGGGACATTGTTGTGTATTTGCTAAGAACAGTTTGGTGCGACTGCTCTTCAGAAACAAACTGACTTCAAATATAATCAGTTGCAGATGTACATTCAATTAATATGCTCAGAATGCTTTACTTAAACTCTTCCAGTGATTTATTAAATGTTTTGCTAACAGGACAGACAAATGAACACACAGACATAAACAGAAACAGTCTTGTTTTACGTTCAGAATAAAATAAAATCAGTGAGGATCATTTCTGCCAAAGTAGTTTAGGACTTTTCCATTAAAGATCTTTAGATCCATTCAAAATGCTCCCATCTCACCCATTTTATATTTTATTAAATGTTTTTGTTATTTTCCTACATAAAAACATTAAAACCTACCCACCTCTGAGGTGCGCTACACAATAGATGTCGTTCTACCTACTCCCTGGCTCAACATTAAAGTCTGTTAATTGGGGAAGGTTGGCATGCGACATACTGTGTGACACGGTGTTTAACTCGATCCTGTGATCAGTCTGTCTGCTTCAAACATGTGAGCCCAGAGGACACGCTTAGAGATTCTCTTTAATTAAGGATATTTCATTTAACATCAAAGGGAGAGCGCTGCTCCTGTCACACTTCCCCCAATCATCTCCTGATTTCATGCAGCCATTTGAGTCCATCATCACTTCCTGGTTTCTCCAGTTGGTCTTAACCATCAACTTCCTTCCCATGTTTCATTCCTTCTTCTTCACCTGCTCTCTTAAGTTTAAGCTTAGTGTCGTTGCAGTGTATATTTATTCCTCATCCCTTCTATGTTTTCACTGCTTTAATCCTCTTTCCTTTTTTTTTTTTTAACCTTTTAATATTTCAACAAACCCAATCTCCTGCCTTTGGATATTTCTTCCCTCCTTCATCCTTCATCAGCGATGTATCCACATCAAAAGACAACCATTATATCGCAAATCGTCTGTAGCAAGGCACTTTTAGTGGTTCAACGTGATGGATAATGTCCAACGCCAAATCTGAGAAAAAGCATGATAATGTGTCCATTTGTGGATGTTTGTGTGTGAATCAATGTGAATGTGTGTTCGTTTGCAAGAAAATGCATGTGTTTCTGCATGACTAAGAATAAAACGTAGGGTGGCTGATACACGACTGGCGCCCAGCGTCTAACATTGAAAAGGAGGACATAAAATGAAGACAGTACGAGAGGAAGAAGGGAGGGAGAAGGGATATAAGCAATGCTTACTGAGAAATAAGTGAAGAAGAGATGAATAAAAAGAAAAGACGGTAACGATATTGATTCCAGGTTGGGAAAATTACGAAAGAGGTATACAAGATGTAAGGATTGGCAGATTTAGAAAAAACAGAAGGATTTTGTAGGAAAAAAAAGACAAAATAAAGACCAAATGAAATGTTGGTCAGATAGCGGGAGAGTAAAGAGTGGAAAAGCAGGGTTCTGACTCTAAAGGCAGCCAATTAAAAATGTAATAAAAAAGACAAGACAGCCCTTGGGTAGCAAAGTAGCTGGAGCTTGCAGTCACGCTGCATTATGATAACACTAGCGCACACATACGCGTATTCACCGATTAGCTGAAATAGAAATATTCTGAGGAAAACATGCCTCAACACTTGCACACAAAAAGCACACAGTGGTAAACATGTAGAAGCTCAAGGGCTGGAATTAAAAAGTGTTTTATCTGAACAAAGGGGGATTCTTCAGGGATTTGAGCTCAGCTCTCACTGTGACACTGACAGATTGTGTGTGTGTGTGTGTGTGTGTCTGTCTGTGTGGGTGTGTAGCTAAGCAGGTAAGGTGATAGAAAGGAAAATACAGACATTTTGTAAGTGTATTACCAAACCCAATTAAGTTGTTCATCTATTTTTCCAGCGGTATCCCACTATGATTCCATGTTACCATTGTATAGTTTAGCATAAACATACGTCAACAAATATCTTTACTGTGTGACAAAAAGTTGAGTATTGGAAAGCATAGACTTTATTTTATGCACATTTGCCAAACTATGACAAGTACAATAAAACAGTGATTGGATGTTGCCTATAAACAATTTGTCATTGCAAAAACTATAAACCGAGACAGGAGAGTCCCTAATTGGTGACGACATGAGATTAAAATGATTCATACTGCCAATACACTCCTGTTAGGATAGCAATGGCAAAAGTCATACATGCATGACAGTTGTCACACAAGGCACCAATTTTTGTCTGAACAAAAAATGTCACATCAATGAAAAGAGCAGTTGTTTGACCTGGCCAAAGAATGTCGTCAGATACATGACACTTGTGTAATCTATATCAAATAATTTTCACTATCAAAGTATTGACACAAGTAACAGAATACATGAATAACTTAGGCAACTGGCTCTGTCAATATTGTGGAAAGCTTAGTACATATATCTGTATCTTTATTTTAAGTGAGCATCCTTTGCATTTTTAGTCAATCATATGTGTGCTTCTATTTTCCTATTCTTTCAATAGTTTATGTGCATGGGAGTAAAACCAAGCATGACTTACTATTATTAGCAGAATGAAGTAGATGAAGTTATAGAAGGAGTGGGCGTCCATCACATAGTACATGATCTCCACCCAGCCTTCCAGAGTGATCACCTACAAAAAAAAGGACAGAAAACAGAACAAAAATCAGCAATGCAGATGATTATTTTATTTTCAAGACTAAATTAAGGTGTTAAAGGATTTGTTAGTCATTTCTAAATCAACATTATGTATATTTAAGCATACTAATATGCATATATGCTTAAAGTTGTAGCCATTGGCCACCTAGCCTTGCTAAATATTAGGAAGTAGTTGAAAACAGCTCTGCCTGATTCTGACTAAAGCCACCACGTTATTAGGCCATAAACATGTTCTAGTTTTTGTTTGTTTAGCACTGAGGATGAAATGTTCAGCAGAGGTATGCATTATTTTTTTGATTTGGTGATAATTAGTAGAGCTTTTATTGGTTGCCATAATTTACCAAAAAAATAAAGCCCAACAAATACAACACAATCTGTAAGACACAAAATCTTATGGGGAATTTTTTTTCTTTTAAAGCTTGATCTTTAACCTTTTTTGTATTTATTAGATTGTGTAACCTGAGGATAGTCTGGCCAGCTATGACTTTCCCCAAGTCTTTCTCCTAAACTGTATTTACATTTTTGTGTGTGTTTGTCTTAACCATTCAAATATTTAC
>NC_056513.1:21255825-21262046 GCF_014905685.2 Nematolebias whitei
GGTGCACTTATCCCTGGGAGAAAATAGATTAAAGTCTCATGTTTTTCAAACAGAAATGGACACAGGCACAAAACACAATTAAATCAAACATAGAAGTCCTGATAGAAAAGTGACATTTCACGCCTGTTAGATTTCTGAATGTAATACTCGAATATTAAAAGATATTTTCATCCTGAAAACTAATGTCACACGAAGAACGCAGTTCTAATCCAGTCAAAATGTCCCCAGCTTTCAAACTCATCTTTGAAATGATTAGGAATGATCTCAGCACAAACACGTCACGTTTTAGAGTGCGGCTAACTTTGTTCCTTTTAATAGGAATTATGAGTGTGTATTTTTTTTTCTCAGTAGCTTTATTCTTATGTTGGGATGACTAATCATTGGCAATCATTTTAAGAGATCATGAGTACTCTCTAAGTTGGATTGGCTGGTGCTTGAAGTTAATTCTGTTTTGCTTTCTATTTAAGTGCTGTTGTGCATCGCTCAGAAAGCTGCAGCACAAACTGAGTTACGTCTTTATTCATCCATCCTTCCCTTCATTCATCCATCCAGCTAGCCATCCATCCATCCATCCATCCATCAACTTTACCACTTCTTCCTTTTTGAGTTGTGTGGGTCACTGGTGCCCATATCCAGCTATCACTGTGCAAGAGGTGGGGCACACCCTGCAGGTCTCCAGTCAGAGTTAAACTACTACAGTTTTTTTTAAAGTCGACTTTAACATGATAAGAATCGAGTCGACTAATTGATGATGTCATAGGAACTCGAGATGCTATATCATTCTCAAAAAAAAAACATAATGTCACGAACCAGGGTTTTTGGATTCTTAATATACAAGCAAGACACAGGAGTGCAAAAGCATGAACAGCTTTATTGATTTTTGCTTCTGGTTGCTGGAGTCAGGATCAGAGGTGTTAAACTGTCTTCACAGGCAGATGGAGAGTGAGAGTCACCTGTCAAGACTGCAGCGATGACATCACTGGTCCTGTGCAGAGCAGCTGAAATAACGTGGTTTGAGGGGCAAATCCAATAACGGGGTCTGGTAGTCAAAGCAGGGGTCATGAACAGGAAGGCAGAGGTCCAGATACAAAATCCAAAAACGTAATCCGTGAAGCATGGTCTAGTTGAGGAAATGGGGTGCGTTCAGCGTTACCATGGTCAGAGAGGCAAAAAAATCCAAGAGGAGCAGGCAAGGCGAGGAGTCCAAAAACAGGCGAGGGGGTCAAGGCAAGGATGCAAGGCATGAAACAGGATACTATGATTAAAGGCTTCAGAATCAGGGACCATGGAAGGTATAATAATTTGGCACCGGTGGAGAGGGAGAATGGAGTTTATAAAGGGTGCAGAGCAGGTGAACTAGATGAGCTGAACAGGTGAGTGGAATCGGGGCTGATTGCTGTGATAGGCTGAGGGGGTGTGGTGAACTGTTAACTGACAGGAGCAGATGTGAGCAATGACAGGAGCTGAGGGATAAACAAAACATGAAGGAGAGGGGCAGAACACATGGCATGTCATGAAGGTGCAGGGAAGTGAGCAGATGGGGGGCCAGCGGGGGCCGCTGATCATGACACATACTTTATTGTTTACAAAAAAAAAAAAA
The DNA here is from genome assembly GCF_014905685.2 of Nematolebias whitei. NCBI lineage: Eukaryota > Metazoa > Chordata > Actinopteri > Cyprinodontiformes > Rivulidae > Nematolebias > Nematolebias whitei. The sequence goes on from NC_056513.1 coordinate 21,257,426, forward strand.
AACATTGGGCGTATATTTATGCTCCTACACTTTATCATACTGCAAATAAGTCACAGGAAAATCACAACTATTATTAATCTGAAAAAGTGAAAGAAACGTGCGGCACGTATATAACAAGGCTAAGAACAGCGGGGTGCCCAACCGTTGTTAGTTTTATTTTATTTAATCCACCACTGTGGACTGGGTGGAATGGAACTGAGGGCAGTGGGGCGGGCAGTAGTGGAGCACCGTATTATAATATTATTGTTATTAATGGTCGTCGGCCGCGCGTCCTCTGACCCAGTGGCTAGAAAGCTTCAGGTATGTCGCTGGCATCCCTCTGGACTTTTTAGTGCGTCTCTTAACCGGCTGCTCAGTTGCTGTTGGTGGTGATCCAAATTGGATCGTCAGCTGCGCGTGTCCACTGACACAATCAAAAGCCCGACACCAACCCACCTGCCCATCCAGCACATTTTGGCTCAGCCGAGCGCGGTCGTGTTAGAAACGACAGCTCTACCACCCCACTGTTTTTAGTTTTATTTTATATAGTCCACCACGTGTATTGGGTGGAATAGGGCTGGAAACAGCTGGGCAGGCAATGGTGACTGTGAATAGTCGGCGTGAAATGTAAAAACTTGCAAGATGTCCTAGTCGAATAGTCGATTTGTCTCCAGTCCATCATAGAGACAAACAACCATTCACTCTCTCACTCTCACCTAGGAACAATTTAGAGTTACCAATCAGTCTAACGTGCATGTTTTTGGTCTGTGGGAGGAAACCGGAGTACCAGAAAGAAAATCCACACATGCATGAAGAGAACATGCAAACTCCACCCAAAAAGGCCCCTGGACCGGGATTTGATCTGGCAATCTTCTCGCTGAGAAGTGGCAGCTCTACATTGCATTTCTGATAGTGAAAAGCAAATGATACAGTCAATAAAAATAGAGTTCTTTTTTTTATTTTTTCATCTAATTAAATGTTAACATGAATCATTCAGGAACATTGTTGTGGTAGTTGTAGAAGTAGTTGTGGTTTTCAGCTTGTCTTAATATTTCTTTAACACTTTGTTTTATTTCTGGTTACTCTGTCTGTCTAACCATTTCCTTTAATACTTTATACAGTCACCCATTTATTTTATTTTATTCTTGATACATAAAATCCAGTTGCTAATGAAAAGGAATTTTCTTCCTTCTACACTGTTTTTGTTTCTTTTTCATCTTCTTTGATGACATCATCTGCATCATTTTAATGCATATGTCATTATAAGAAGAGGCAGATGTGTTTCTTTTAAATTCTCTGAGACTTATTATTTTCCCTTAAAGAAAGAAACAACCATCATGTTTTTCTCCTCTCAGGAAATCTGAGCAGATCAGTCAGAAGAGTTTGACCACAATCAAACTTCCGCCTCCGATGTTTGTGTTTTTATTCTGTAAGTTCATGCTGTAATGGGAACTGTGGCTGTTACTGGCTTGAATCAGTGTCATAGATATAGCTCTTGTATCTTTCTGGATTTAGTAAATGGAAAGAGAGAAAAAACTGCAACTGGAGAAGAAATGCAGAAGCTCTAAAAAAGTTAAATCTGGTCCTCTGGACATTCAAAAAAAAAAAAAAAAAAAAAAGCAAATCAACAAAAAAATGTAGAAACATTTCGTCTCTCATCCAAGAGACTTCCTCAGTCTGAAATGCAGAAGCTGTCACCCCAAAAATACTGGATTAATTGGGATTAACAAACAAATAAATAAAATGCATCATCTTTTGGTGGGATTTACTATCAGTGCTTGGTTTTATAACTTTGTGCAACCATTCCCACTGTTCTGAGAATACAGCTTTAATGAGCTCAGATTTAGCACTAGCTTGCTGTCAACTGACACCGTCCATGCTGAGTAAATGTGCTATACTTTGTCAACTCCCTTTCTTCTGTTTCTTTATACTTTAACTATGATCCATTTGAGGAAGTTTGGACTTTTTTACTTAGCACATTTTCTTAAATTCCCAGACAGCCAAACATTGAGAACATGGGTTTTATTGTTTGTAATTGGTAACTCTAAATTGTCTCTAGGTGTGAGTGAGAGACTGAATGGTTGTTTGTCTCGAAAAGGAAGATGCAGGCAAAGATAATGGATGGATAGATGGATGGATTTTACTAACCAACTTGTCAAATTTTAGGAAGAAAAAAGGCAATAATGGATCAATGTCTAACATCAGTTTTACAGAAGAAACTTGTTCAGTTGTCAATATTTCAACAAGGACACAACATTGAGGTTTAAGGAAGTAAAGAAAAAGACAATTACCTGGTGAATGGGGGAAAGGCAACACAAGAGATAAATGGAGCTGGGAAGATGGGATTATCCAGCTCCATGAAGGATGGAAAAAGAGGAAAGAGAAAAGGAGAAAGATGATGAGAGGAGAGATGCTTGGGAACTCACACGAGCAGGCTATTACAATGATAGATTGAACAAAGGCAGTGCAAGAGATGAAGGGAGTCATTGGCTGAATGGTGATAAAAAGAGCAAGGGATGAAGAGGACAGATAACTGAAGTGAGGAGAATGGGAAGGCACAGATAAATATGCACTTGTTTTATTTTTTACCTGTTAAATGATATTCACAGGTAAAAGCTAAGGACATGAGTCCACAAGTATTTGTCTTTAGGCAGTCATGTCCAATATTTCCTTACACACAGAATGTGTATCAATTATTTGTGAAGCAATTAATCTAGATTTTATTGAACTTCAATTTCACTGATCATTTCTAAGCTAGGCTTTATTAAGAAGAAATGGAATTTTTAGGGAACACTTTGGACTTTATGTAATTTGGTAAAGCCCCTCTTGCATTAGATAATGACGGTACAGCACTGCAATATAAAAAGATGAATAATAAATAGACAGTGTGGATGGACTTTGCAGGTTCTCAGCAAGATTTCAGGCATGTAACAGGAACACAGTGCACCCTCCTTCATGTGTGATTAAACCATAATATGTCTATGAATATTTTAAGCATGAACAAATAAGATAAATAAATAAGTATCTGTAGCGAGGTTGTAATGGTAATTTTTATGGTGGCAGCATATTGTGGTTCTGGTTAGAGCATGGTGGCAGTGATGGCAGCATAGTTCTCCCATAGGATTTCTGTACACTGGTGTAGCTTGGTGGTCAAAAAGTTGAACTAGAACTGGACAATCTGTACTCTCGCCCATGTTATATGATAATGACAAGGTTGTGAAACTACCCTTAGCATTTGTAATACCCATGGTAGTAACAACATGCTTGGTGTTGTCTTTTAGCTCCTACATGCATCCTGGAATGGCTTGGGAGTTGTACCAGGAAGAAAGCAAAGGACATCATGAGGGCACAGGGGAACTTTATGATGGGAATGCAAGGAAAAATCAATATAATGGGTTGTAAAAAGAGAGCAGCTTCATGATTGCATTTGCATTAATGGAAGATTTCCAAATGTGTTACAAATCAGTTGCTTGTTATCAAGTCATGTAGGTCATGGAAAACTTAGTGGTGTCATCATCCATTGTCCGAAGGACCTCAGTGTGTGAATTTGGTGTTAACGCAAATTTTAATTCAAACCAAAAAGCTAAACGTCCAAAACAGGCCAAGAAGGACCAGCTCCACCTTTGTGAGAAAAAAACCAAACAACAAACATTTATTTTTTTCTTTTTAAAAGAGTCTTGTTTTATCAAAAGTAACAGAGAAAAAAGAGAGATGTAAATATGACAAAAAAGCAGGGTCTGAAGACAAGGTCTGTTACTACATTGCAGCATTTTTTTTTTTCATTTTAGTATTATTATTATTGTACTACCAGTAGTTTATGTAAACTCATGATTTATAATCCTCCCTCTGGACTTTATACTTTCTAAAGTTTCCTTGTAAAACTTATTCTGTAAATAGCTCCAAGAGGTAATAACATCTGCATGAGCTGGGCCTTAGTCTTGCATTTAGTTCAATATTTCAGCACATAAGGGTCAAGGTTCTTTATTATCATTTGCATCGCATGTGGTACATGAGGTGGAATGCAAATGGGTACACAGGGTCTCAGTCACATCCAACAATAGCAAAACTACAAATTGTAAAATAAACAGTAATGAGTATCTAAGATCTAAACTAAGAAATACGCTAAACACTAATAGTACAAAAACAATATGCCAAACAACAGTTACACGAACATCAGTCTGTGTGAGCAGATGAGTATGAATGAATACAGCAGTATGAAATCAGCAGCATGGATAATCAGCAGCACATATCACCAATCAAAGTGGCATTGCAGTGATTTTTTTTCTCAGTGATTACCCTTGTTAGAGATTCATGTGTCTAACAGCCTCAGGGTAGAAGCTGTTCCTCAGTCTAGTGGTTCTACATTTAATGCTCCTTAACCGCTTTCCTGAGGGGAGTGGGGCAAAAAAGTGTGTGTGCTAGATGAGTGGGGTCCTTCATGATGCAGGTGGCTGTCTTCATGCACGTGGGGGTGTAGATGTCTGTGATGGTGGGGAGGCTGACTCCAACAGACTTCTGTGCAGCCTTCACCACTCTCTGCAAAGCTTTTCTTTCAAAAACATGTTAGACTGATTGGTAACGCAAAATTGTCAGGTGTGAATGGTTGTTTGTCTCTATATGTCCCTGTGATGGACTTGCGACC
>NC_056513.1:21262594-21271343 GCF_014905685.2 Nematolebias whitei
AATATATACACACACACACACACACACACACGTTTTGTTGTTGTTGTTGTTCTCAAAAATAAAAGTGAGTCACTATTCATATTTTCTTCTAAAAAGTGGTCATGAGGCCCTGCTGTAGACCCTTGGAGAGAATATTTTGTTGGCTTACAGTTAGAATCTCACCTGAGAGACTTGAAACATTCACCAGAACAACACAACTGTGGATTTGTTTGTCCATCCTAAATGGTTAGTTGAATCACTTAAAAAGCATATAGCTTGCAGTCGCTAAAACTAATCCAGTTATTGGCAAGTTTGAAGGGGCACTAATAAAGGACATTAAATTCTATGTACAGTGCCTATAAAAAGTATTCAGCTTCTGGATATTATATACTTGTGTTACTGTAATAATTATAACAATGAAAGTTGGCCCGTTTAGCAAAAGTAAAATAATAATAAAAAATAAAAAAAATGCTTCAATGTCAATGTGAGCTCTAATTTCTACAAAATAATACAAATTAAATGAAAATGTGTAATGTAAAATAAGTAATTGCATAAATATTCAACCCCATGTGGCTGTCCTAATTCAACTGAGGAAAAAAAAAGATTAAAAGAAGAAGTCAGCAAATGGATAAAAAAGATTTCAAAGGTTTTAAACATCACCAGAAGTTTTGTGTAAGTAACATAAAACGGACATTTGGAACATGTCTACCAAGAGAAGTGTTGCTGGTCAGTGTGTGTCCTGCGGGTCTTATTCTGAACCCAAGGCCCCACCTCCAGCCTAAGAGGCGCCCAGTTCGCCCCTCCCTCAGAAGTAGTAACCCACACTATCAATAAATCAAGGAAACGTGAATTAAGTTTTACCAATTATATTAAATCAAGGCAGGAAAAAATAAAGTAACAGCGCTTGCCTCCCCAGTACATTTCAACGAGGGATCAGGAACCGGAAGGGGCGGATGTCCCGTGGCATTACAGATTATTAGGGCCTAGGCTCCTCCTTTGCAGAAGGGGAGCACAACCTGTCACGTGTATGAGGAGGCACTCTGAAGGAGTTAAACTTCAGCAGGTGAGATGGAGGGGCGTCTGAGAATACAACCACTGTTGTCCAGGGTCCTCACCAGTCTTAATGGGAGAGTGGCAAAGAGAGCAGCTGACTCACTGACCTCCACAAGGTGAGGTCAGTGAACAAGGCCAGGCTGAATCTGGCAGATCCTGTTCATCCACTCCATGGTGAGTTCAGGGTGCTTCCATCTGGGCGCAGGTATCTACTGCCCAGATGTAGAATAAACAGACTGAAAATCTCATTCATCCTGCAGCGATCAAGCTTCTAAACAAAATATATATATATTTCTGTACTCATATTTTAATGTCTCAGTGTCTTGTCTAGTATGGATGTTTTGTATGTCTACTAACTGCAAAACAAATTGCCCCTCGGGGATAATAAAGATTCTTGAACTTGAAGAAAACTAGTTAGCCATGATATAAAAAAGTTAAGTATGGTCCTCTGAACATGCAAAAAAATAAAACAAAACAAGTCCTTCGGATGAAAGACGAAACATTTCTACAATTTTTTTTGTTTGTTTGCTTGGTTTTTTTTTTTGAATGTTCAGAGGACCAGACTTAACTTTTTTTAGATTTTTCTACCTGGATTATTGAGAATGCATCAGGGTAGTTAGCCATAAGATAAATATTTTTAGCCAACTAATTTAATGACATAAAAATGAAACTCATAACATTAAAAAACAGGTTTTAGGCTCAGATGGATGATGAAGAAAGAAAAAGCTTTGCAGAGAGTGGTGAAGGCTGCACAGAAGTCTGTTGGAGTCAGCCTCCCCACCATCACAGACATCTACACCTCCAGATGCAGGAAGAGAGCCACCTGCATCATGAAGGACCCCACTCACCCAGCACACACACTTTTTCCCCCTCTCCCCTCTGGAAGGAGGTTAAGGAGTAGGAATGCACGATATATACCGTACACAATAGAAACAATAGAAATTTAGCCTACGATAGAGATCTGTCTTTTACTGGCTAACCGCAGTAATGCTGTGTCTGATGTAAAATCAGAGTTGTCAGTTTAATCGTTACTTTTTTGAGTTGAAAACTGTGCGTAAGTGGTGGTAAAGTATTTTCTTTGAGAGCTAAGTAGCGAAGCTACAAGCTAACTACGGCCGGCTTGCAGTAGTGTTGCCGTATTCGGACGCATGCGCAAAACGCTGTGTTCCGTTGAATGTTTTTTTTTCGTCGAAAGTTAAAGTAAGTGTTGGTCAGCTTTAGAGAAACCTGCTCTCTGATCTGTGAAAAGAACGCTGTGCTGTGTGATTTTACTGCGAGACCCTCTGGTCAAAGCCACAGACTCATTTTGTGTCAGCTCTCCTTAAAGCGGAAGAAGACGCCCTCTAGAGGCTTGGAGGGTTAAGTGTTTTCTGCGTTCACTTACTGCTCTGTTGCTGTTCATTGCTTAAATGAGAACACTGGAAACTGTTAAGAGTTAACAACATATTCTTTTGTTTAAAACATACGGCTAAAACTACATTTGATATATTTTACACTGTTTTTGCACTACAAGAAAGAGACCTAATACTTGATTTGTTTATTATTTAAAAACTCTCTGGACCTAGTAGTGGAATTTTCTTAATTCAAAATAAATTATGGCAAAAGGACACCCTATGCTTTTTTTCCCCTCATTCCTATTGCAAGTTTTACACCAAAAACATATCGTGATACAAATCGTTATCGCCACCCTTCACAATACATGTCGTGATATGAATTTTATGCCATATTCCTATTAAGGCGCATTAAGTGTAGAACCACTAGACTGAGGAACAGCTTCTACCCTGAGGCTGTTAGTCTCATGAATTTCTAACCAGGATAATCATTGTGAAAAATCACATCATGCTGCTGCTGATCCGTTTCATGTTGCTGCTGATCTGTTTCAATGGTGCTGATGATCTGTTTCATGTTACTGCTGATCTGTTTCGTGTTGGTGCTGATCGGTTTCAATGGTGCTGCTGATCCGTTTCATGTTGCTGCTGATCTGTTTCAATGTTGGTGTGTTCATGCGTGCTCATCTGCTCATGTTCGTGCTGCTGTTCGACATGTTTTTACGCCATTAGTGCTTAGTGTATTTTGAGTTGATGTTTTTCTTAGTTCATATCTTAGATGTTATTGTCTACATTGTATTGTTGGATGTAACTGGGACCCTGTGTGCATCATTTCGTTGGAACGACAAAGAATGTCTGACTGTGATAAAGTGGATACCCCTCATTAAGCAAACCAAGACTTGTTGAAGTCACTGCAGTTTCACCTGAGTTAAAGCTCCTCCTCCTCCTCCTGCTTCCTAACTCCACTTCTCACTCATTTGAACTCATATTAGAACCAAAACAGAACACATTATTTAGTCACAAATCTATAATTGCTGCCGTAAAGCACTTAAAACTGTTAAGAGCAGGATTATGATTGATATCAACACCGCGAGCACGTCTTTTAACCGACGTGCTCGCGACTCGCAAATTTGTTCCGTAATCCCTGGGCCCTTCAGATTAAATCTCCCAGCTCATCATGTGTAGAGCAAACACCAGCTGGACGTACCCTTGGCGCCGCAGTCCGCGCACACGTTGTTCCCAGACTTCTGCAGGATCTCCTTGAGGACTCGGATCACTCGCTCATTCGCCGACATGGCCGCGCGCGGATCATCCGCTTCTCCAAGGAAGGAGGGAGAGAAAGGAAAAAGGTGTGCCTGCGTGGGCTCCGCTCCCTCCCACCCACCCTGGGGAGCGGACAAGTCCGCACAGGTAGGCCTGGATGCGCCCGCAAGGAACACGCGCGCGCCTCCGACACGCGGAAGAATGCGGGGAGTTTTCTAATAGTTGTCTCTGTTCCAAAGCGCTCCAAAGAACGAAGTCTGCACCTTTCAGCTTGTCCGTGGGTCGTGTCCGGATCAGGCTGTGCGGATCCACTTGTCCCGCATTGTGTGTCGAGCCGAGGCAGGAAGTGAAGTGAAGTGAAGTGCAGAGCTTGAAACTTTGCTTTTCCGCATCAGATGAGCTTAGATCGCAAATCTGTAAATGATAGGCGCAGGCCTTTTTTTTTTTTTTTTTTTTGAAAGCACGCCTGCAAGGCTCAGAAAGGATTTATCTGCATGCGATCATTTTGAAGCATCCACAGGTGACACGATTCAAGAGCCACGTCACAATAGTGTCAGTGTAAAAAAAAAAGTTAAATCTGGTCCTCTAGACATTCAAAAAAACAAAGCAAAAATAAAAAAATGTAGAAACGTTTCGTCTTTCATCTGAAAGACTTCTTCAGTGTGAGGTGCTGTATTCAGCTCAGTCTTATAAATAGCACCTTCTCTTAGCGGATCAACCAGTTTGCTGCTGACAACCAAAACCAGCTGCTAGGATCAGTTAGTGCAGGGGTGTCAAACCCACTTACAAAAGGGGCCAAAATTAAAACCATTTTCAAACTAAGGGCCGGTTCAGAATCTACATTAACTCAAGTTAGATTCCCAACATCTTCTCTTGGTTGCAGGTTCCTCAACAAGAGTTTGATTTGTCTCATTTTGATGTTCTCTGTTGGACTTTTGACATCATAATCAAAGATTACTGAAAAAAGTTAAAGTGATAAAAGTATTTTACATTTAAAATATAATCTTGGGGGCCAGATAAGATGTCAACGAGGGCCACATTTGGCCCCTGGGCCTTGAGTTTGACACATGTGAGTTAGTGTGTTCAAGACCACCTAACCCGAGACCTAGACCAGAGTGTACCAAGACAAGACCAAAACTTTTAGGGTCCGAGACCAAGACCTCAAATAAATTAAATACAATTTTATTATAAAATATTTTTGGTAACACTTTACAATAAGGTACACAAAATTTGCTTAACTACTAGGGAATGCCTAAGGAACAAATCAGGAGCTAATAGGTTGTTAACCAGTACTTAATGGGGAACACACAGCCAAGCCTTATTAGGAGACTACTGGTTAGTTGCATTGTAAGTGAAGAGGAACTAATCAAGAACTAATGGGTAGTTACCAAGAAAACCAAAGAGGAACGAATCAGGAGCTAATGGGTAGTTAAACATTACTTACTGGGGAACACACAACCAAGCCTTATTCGGGGACTACTGGTTTGTTACCACAGAAACAGAGGAGAAATTACCCATGTGGGTTCTGAATAAACCCTGCACCAGTGAGGTCATGGCTCATAACTGTCAAAAACCTGTTTCCTAGCGATTATTGATTTTATTATCCATTAGCTCCTGATTCATTCCTCTTTATTTTATTTTGTAACTACCCATTAGTTCTTGATTAGTTCATCTTTTTTTACAAGGTAACTAACCAGTTGTCCCCTAATAAGGCTTGACTGTGTGTTCCCCAGTAAGAACTGCTTAACTACCCATTAACTCCTGATTCGTTCCTCTTTGATTTCCTTGTTAATTACTCATTAGTTCCTGATTAGTCCTTCTTTGTTTCCCAAGTAACTAAGCAGTAGTCCCCTAATAAGTCTTGGCTATGTGTTTCCCAGTAAATACTGCTTAATTACCTATTAACTCCTCATTTGTTCCTGATTCGTTCCTGAGGCGTTCTCTAGTAGTTAATCAAATTTTGTGTACCTTATTGTACAGTGTTACCATTATTATTTTTTTTAAATAAAAGTTACATACTGAAACTTTGTTTGCTTTTGAATGAATATATCAGCTTGTATAAATTTTCAAAGCTACGTAACAAAGAACTCAGACATTCAGTGGCCTAACTTCATGTGATTCAACAATAAAATTACACAACAGTTAAGTTGGAAGCAGTTTCATCACATGCCAAGCCTTAAAAAAACTGCAACGGTAAAACAATCGTCATAAGTCCGAACTCAAGACCAAGGAAAACCATAGTTGCATTAGTTACAAGTATTCATTCAACCTTTATTTAGACAGGTTAATCCCATTGAGCCTCGAGGACTCATTTACAAGAGAGACCTGCTTTTAACAAAGAATGATGACAGCAATGGATAACAACGATGACAACAGACAGTCATAAAATAGGCATACCAATTTAAGTTTCTCTCTTTTTTTTATTTTTTTAACAAATCGAAACAAAATAGCAACCAAAAGGGCAATCAAGAGGAATAGCATCAAAATACAGTTGGATCACAAGGCGATTTAGAAAACTAAAAACAGTATATTCTTTGTGATTTAAACAGGCAACTTTTATAACTGATGATTTGGCAGACATCTTCTCCCGCACCCAGACAATCACTTCTTATTTTCTTGGAGTGACCAGCGTTGCCAGATAGAGTTGACATTTTCCAGCCCAAAAATGTGTGAAAAACTGTCACGTCACACAAAAATCCGCCCAGTCAGTATATTGTTACAGTATATTTACTGTTTGAACATGAACGCACATCAGTACAAGCCAAGGTAATTTAACAATATGTGGCAAAACGCAACAATCCAACAAAAATATTCCCAGAGTTCCCAGCAAAATCATAATGAAAACAGCCCAATTGTCAGTAATCCACACAATCTGGCCACACTGGGAGTGACACGTGCAAGTGAAAGGGGGTGGGCGTGACAGCGGTAACAAAAAAATATATTTAGCAACGAGTCACGTTATTGCTTGGATTTGAACCAGTATGTTTTGCATCCGATAAAAACAAAGATGTTAACAAATAAACTGGACAATATTTTGGCAATTTAGTGATATTTCCACAGTTGAGGTATTGACTGGTCTTGAAATAAAATCCTGAGTCCTCGATGTCAGAGACTGAGACCAAATGCAGTCGAGTCCGAGACAACGAACGAGACCATCAAAAAGTGAGACTGGTCTCAAGACCAAAACCGGTCTTGAGTACTACAACACTAGTATCAGTGGCATGGAGCATTTATTTTTCATTGAACACCTTGTGCCACAATTTTTGCCACAAAAAAATCTGATCAGCGCATAATGGCTTTGCAATACAAAATACGTCACCATATTCTATGGTACAAAACTATAAGGCTGATGATTAAGGGTATATATATATATATATATATATATATATATAATACATAAATATTTTAATATGTGGAAAATCCTGTGCAGTAGAAATATGCCAGGCCATTTTAGTATATAATTCAAAACTTATCCCTCTCTCTATCCACCTTATTTTCATTCAACATTTATTTATGCAGGTTAATCCCATTGAGCCTCTGGGACTCATTTACAATTACATGTATTCCTTTCCCTGATGGTGCCTTGCGTGAAATATGGGCACGACTTCCGGTGCAGACCGGAACCGGTCTTTGTTTATGTGCAAACAGTACAAGCTAACGTAGTTTCTCTGAGCACTGCGGATTTAATTTAGACATGTAGGAGCACCACCTGTCAGAGCTCAGACAGGACAGTATAATAATACAGCTGCCTACTGCGGACGAGAGATGGGAGGACGACCTGAAGAAGTGGCTGCGGATCACTTGCAGTATATTAGCATATTTAGCTACTTCATTGACTTGGTTACTTCCAATGGTGAAGCGATGAACAACCTGAAAAGCTCTGAGGTGTATTAGTATCTGCACAGTTAAGGCCCCAGTATAGTTGGGCCAATGTCAGTCCGCGGAGGTCCGCGCATACCGGATTAAGGCTCCAGTATACTCGTGCGTCCTGTCAGCCTCGCAGAAACTGTGCGCACTGTCCGCAGAGGGTTCAAACTTCATACTCGAGCGTCCACCCTGAGCAGCTGCAGTCAGCTCCACAGGAAAGTGATGTTTACCTTTGGGACAAATAGAGTTCGCCGATTGGTCATTTGCTGACACGCCTACTGGATTGATTGCCAGTTCCAAAAAACAAACAAACAAACAAAAGCAAGAGCAGTGGTGTTCTGTGTTTATATGTTGTTAATAAAAAGTTCTTAAAAAAAAACAAAAAAAAAACGAGAGTGCTGGTCCTGCAGCCCACACATCAGACCAGCCCACCAGGAAATCTTCAGACCCTCCCACAGCCATGCTGGACCAGATTTTAATTTGCTCGTGACAAATTCCTTCATTTCTCACCATTTCAGTCATAGCGTCAATGGAGGAAGAGATCGCTTGCCTCTTGGGGGAAAAAAAAAAATAAAAGAAAAGGCCAGATCAGGGATGAAGAAGGGGAATTTAATACATCGTGTCGCATAAAAAACAGTCCGTCGTCGGGCAATTATTGTGCGACACCAAGTAAATCTAACAGTAAGATTCTACTGAAAATAATTGCGTTTAACAATTTCCATCACTCAGAATGTTTATGGAAAAGTAATTCTGAAATATCTAAAAGGACGTTGAAAGTTGAATGTCTTTTTTAAACAAACAGTTCTAGGCAGGAATATCATGCATGAATGTATAATTGTCTGACTTTTAGATTAAAATAAGGTGTGCATCCGAGTACATTTAAGAGAAGGAGAAGAAGGTTATTTATACCAAACAAGAAGAAGCTCTCGGATTTCAGTTTTCTAAAACCCACAATGCAGCCTGACAACATGATACCCAGTTATTTTATCTTTATTCACACCTTCATGTGACCATGTCTTGTGAGCCAGGCAAACAAAGACCCTGATGACTGTCCGATGTAGAGGAGTGAGTTTAATCTGCGCCTGAATCCAACGGACATATGAAGCACTCCATGCACTTTAAACATTTTGAAACTCCACATTCTCCAGTTTTGAAATGTGGACACTTTCTGGATGGGAAGAGAAATGTTTTTAACTACAGAAGAGAAGTCCAGCTGTTTATTTTATTTTTTTATTTTTTGGGGGGGGGGGGGGGGGGGG
>NC_056513.1:21271443-21272666 GCF_014905685.2 Nematolebias whitei
CATGTCAAAACCTTTTTACACCGTGTTTGTCGTCGCTGGCGGTGGGCATTTGCCATGTCATAAAATTCAGAATCCACACAAGCACGTTTACAGATTTGCTGACTACATACACATTTCTGCTGTTCTGTAAAGAAAAGAAAATCATGGTGTAAAAAGGTTTTGACATGCTTTGAGTAAAATAAATAAATATAAAACAAATGTAATTTTAAGGAAAAAAACCCCTAGTGTATGTCATCCTCTACCTTTACTGCAGCAGTGTCAAGTTTGGCCAGTAGATGGCAACATTTTACAACCTTTTTTTTTTAAACCTTAGCATGTATGGTTGTCAAAGCTGTGGAAAATGGTTTTTTTTTTCCCTCACCATGGAGAATTAAAATCTTTAAATAATGCTCAAGATTGTGGCTAATGTCTCATACTCCAACACTGACATCGACTTACCAGCAGCTCTGAGTTCTTCCTATAACGCACACAGTAATATTTATTTTCCATATTTCAAATACATTCCCTCAGCTTGACATGTGCTACCTCAGTCTAGTTACTTCAGTGTGACAGAAGGGTACAATGTGACTGTCGACGGTTTGATGTAAGGTTGCAATACAAAATATTCCCCATGACAGCAAAAGGCTAATGCCCCTATAACTGAGCTCATTTATCAGAACCAATATGGCAAACGGCGATCTGTGTATTTTTCGTACCACTCCCTAAACCTTCTCTTCCTCTCTGTCAAGTTGGAAGCTGGAAGTTGGAAGATAAATATCATCAGACTTTGGGTTGGAAATCCCTAAATGATTAAGGTTCAAGTCCTTGTGGGTGTGTTTGAGTGTATGTGTACATGTGGGATAAAATAAATCCTGATCTCTTCTTTCCCCTAAGTATGCATCCCTAACATCACCTTTATGAAGACAAATATCTAAATCACATACTTTTTTATTTTGTTTGAGCAGGACTTGTTGGATGGAGTGGGAGTGGTGACCGGTTCAACTCCCTGGACCGACAACATCAACCCTTAATCCCGACCATCTGCTCCCCCGCAGCTCTCTTTCTGTCTGACTTTCCATTAAAGCCAGTTTTTTTTTTTTTTTTTTTTTTTTTTTGATGGCCTCCCTTCTCCCCTTACAGCCATCCTCTCCACACCATTATTATTAAATATTTATTATAGTGACATTCTAGTGTAGGGTTTTTTTTTTTTTTTTTTTTTTTTTTTTTTTTTTTTTTTTTTTTTT
>NC_056513.1:21272766-21274522 GCF_014905685.2 Nematolebias whitei
TTTTTTTTTTTTTTTTTTTTTTTTTTTTTTTTTTTTTTTTTTTAATAGGATAGAAAAAAAGAAAAGACAAAGTAAGACTCCAAAATATAAGAAATATATACAAATAGAGCACACTTCAAAACACCCGGCCACTGTCTGTTCACCTGCAAAGAACATGACAAAACACAGCAACAAAATACATATGTATAAAGAACTTAAAATATTCATGGCTTTGCAGTAAGTTTCAATAAATATATATACCCATACCTACGCCTATATACATACATACATACATACATACACATGAATATACACTCACATACATATCTATATATCTACATATAAAGCCTACATAAACATCCCTGCTTCTATTTGTGTGTGGTTGTGAGCATGCATAAGTGTATAAGGCTTCTCTAATAGAACATTTATTAGTAATTGTGAAGCAGCAGAGACCCGACCCCCAAGACCAGAGGCAGACGAAAAAGTGGGGACCAGAGCCCAAGACCCCAGGAGGGACCCCGACCGCGGAGCCCCCAGAGCCACCCACACAGGGCGAACCACCCACCCACCCCCCAGAAGGGACCACAGGGGAGAACCGGAAGATCCCCACCAGCAACCACATACAGTGACCCCCCGGGGCCAACAGCGACAAACTCATAGGCCTCCGTCGGCACCCGCCACACCGATGTAGGTCCAGGTCCAGGCACCGAGGCCCGGGCACCGAGGACTCACACCACCCAGGCCAAGGCCTGACAGGGCCAGAGGACCCGAGCCCCACCAGGCAGACACCAGGCCGAGCCGACACACGCCCAAGCGCCCAGCCCCCGATACCAAGGGCCCCAAGCGCGCCGGCAGGCAAGGGCACACCCCACCAGGGGGCCGCGCGATAGGGGCGCGATGCCAAGCACCCCCAGTTGTATCAAAGAGGGGGCAGTCCGAATCTCGGCCTAACAAATACCCATTCATACACATACACAATCACACTATCCCAACCTCAATCTCACATTCATTCACTCAAAGACATACAATAACGATACATTTCATTCTTATTCCCGATACACACTCTATACCCCCCAGGTCCAAGACATGTACCCGCCCTCTACAGGGGGCAGCCCATGCCCAAACCCAGGAGGTAAACCCATTCATTCTTGAGTGGAGAAGAGCCAATACCCCAGACCCGGCCCAGGCCATGCCCCGCCGACAGGATACCCCCCCACCATGAAGAGGACACGCCACCGACCACCCCCACACACCGCCAACAACCAAGCACGCACCCCCAGCCGACCGCCCGCCAGGCCCCGGCAGCCACCCTGGCCAGCGGGCCAACCATGGCACCCAAGAGCCAAGCTCAGGGGGTCCAAACAACCCCAGGGAGAGCACAGCGCCAGCACCGCCCATGGCAACCCCCAGACCCTGAACCCCCACATAGTCCTGGTCAACACCCGACGGCCTGCCCTTCTCCCGGACCCCACCCCCGGAATGGCAGTCAGGGAACTAGGTGGGTAGGAAGAGGAGAAAAAAATAAAATAAAATAAATAAATAACTAAAAATAAGACCCCGACACATACACCCCCACCCCTAGATGTGCTGTTGATGTGTGTTGTTGTATAGTGCCATTAAAAAGGAAAGAAGAAGGAGCAAAGGCTGGCATGGTGCCAGTTTCCCCTCCACCCCAACTCTACCCAAACCCTAGTGTCTAAATGCAACCGTTGTGAGCACAGGCACAGGGGGTGAGAGTAAGGTCATCCCACCACCCATAGCCATGTGCCCACCTCAA
>NC_056513.1:21274622-21280594 GCF_014905685.2 Nematolebias whitei
ATGGACTTGCGACCTGTCCAGGGTGTACCCCGCCACTCGCACAGTGATTGCTGGACATGGGCACCGGCAACCCCCGTGACCCAAAATGGAAGAAGCGGGTAAAGATAATGGATGGATGGATGGTATATACATACATACCATAATTTTCACTGTGTAAGTCACAATTTTTTTTACATAAATTAGCATGCCAGCGACTTATACAGTGAAGTGACGTATTTATGTTTTTTCCACCATATTTATAACCCAATTTTTGGCTAAACAGCTTTTTGAAAATCTTAAACTGAAGAAATAGAGTTTAATTCTGACTGGACTGATGATTAAATAACTTCAATTGAAAAATAATCATAGCTGTTTGTGCAAATTCACTTTTATTAAGTTTAACATCAACAACAGTTTTAGATTACAACATTATTCCAACATAAATGTCATAATTTACTTGCTTGAACTACTTTCGGCTGCACAGCTATTGTAGCTGGTGCTAACAGTTTGTACTTGCAAATACCTGTACAACTTTAATAAATAAATAAATAAATAAATAAGGTTTATTAAATAGCATTTGCATGGACAATTTAGTAAAATCAATTTAATACAGCAGCAATCTAATTGGCTCTTTGCCCCATGGATAACATTTCATTTGTTCAATCTAGTCAGAATTAAACACTATTTCATCAAGCTGAGGCTGCTAGAAGAGCTATATACAATGAAAAGAACAAAACTTTCAACTGATTATCTTCCTACAGAGCCCCAATTCAAGATATCTGACCTATCTCTTTAAACTTGCAGAACAATTGTTGAGCAACATTGTCAAGTGATTGTATCCACTGCACTGTGACTTTTACCATCGTGGTTGTTGCAAAGAGCAAACGTGGCCAAAGTCTAAATGAGTGGAAGCTGTCAATTTATCAAATACACAAAACAAGTAATGTTGCAAATTCCACATGCAAAAGGAGCTTTATGTTCCTGGGTTAAAATAAGAACAAGAGGAGTAAGAATGGAAGATAACTGAGAAGAGATGCATAGAAAGGCAACCCACCTGAGAGGAAAAAAAAAAAAAAAAAGAGGAAAAAGCAACATGAGAGACTGCAAAGAGCCTGAGCCAAGAACAACAATGTGCACAGCGTCAGTATCAGACTCCAGGCTGGCTAGGCTAATTAGCTGAGTGCCGCAGAGCATTACTGTAGCAGCTGAGGATCACAGAGGCACTCAGGCACGAGCTAAACAAACCAGCAGGTACCAGGGAAAAGAAATGCGTGTTTCCATGGTTACAGAAAAAAAGAACAAGAATTAAAAAAAAAAAAAGATTATTCTATTATTCCTGTTTGTTTTATGTAAAACATTACAAAGGGGAGGTATTAGTTGTAGAATGGAGATTCATACTAATTATAACCAAGTAGTTTGGCGTTTCAACGAACAGAGACTGATAAGTGACATCAAAAAACATTTTCGTGTGACTCACGAACCCCACGAGAGACTTCTGTTTTACATCTAATCACATCACCTGTTGATTTCTTGTAACATCATGGACTCTTGTGGTAAAGACATATTGCTTATTAGTTATTACAGCTATAATAAAGATGATACAATCTGTTTATATTTTTGTGATTACAGGCTTTGTGCTGTGTGTAAACATAAAATAAAGGATGCTGCGTTGTCACACATGCACACGTCCTGATTTGGACACATACAGGTGACTTTGATTCACAGAAGCTCCACTCAAAACTCAAATATCAAGACACAAGAAGATGAATTCATCTGATCTTTGTACCTGAGAGATAAGAGGCTTGCTGTTGGCTCCAGGTGAGCGGAGCGAGGCCCAGGAGGCAGGGGATGCCAATGTGGATGTGCCCCTGTCTCTTGGTCTCATCCCGTCACCATGCCTTTCTGAACGGGCTGCAGCCGCAGGATGAAAAAAGTCAGCTGGAAGATGAAACAAGGATGAAGGGACACCAGCCTCACTGGTTCTTCTCCCATTAACATCTAAAGGAAGAGGGTCACAGTTAGTTACATTCGTTTGTTTGGTGTCTTTGCATGGAAGCATGGCAAACATGTTGAGACAAAAGTTGTGTAAAATGGTCTAAATTTAATTTAATTTAATTTAATTTCAGTTTTGCCTCTGTCACCCTTAATTAATGCATAATAAACAATTATTAATTTATAAAGTGTTTATAGAGGAATCAATAACACATCTATAAACTATTTATTAGCCATCTATAAGGGGAGTCTTATTGTAAAGTGATACCTTTTCCTGGACCTTATGATACTACACCTTCTTTTTCACAGACTTTATTATTCAAGTGCTTTCAAAAAATATATATATATATTTTTTATTTACCGTAATTTTATAGCTTCAGATTTCAGGTAGCATGTATGCAAAAACCAGCATTGTACATTCAGTATCACCAGTCTAAGAAACTGACTATATAAGATACTCTGAGGAGGAGAGAGAAAGCAAAGCTTGACTTTACTTTATGCTAAATTATTCTATTATCTTTCCTAACAGCAACTGGAAACAGTGTTGTGTTTGTAATAAACTGTGGACAAACGCTGTGCCAAGATTCAATTACAAGCTGCAGGATTTGGTAAATCATCGTTGTAATATTTTGTATAGTGGCCCTGGGAAGCTAAATGTAACAATAGGACAAAAGCGATACCAGTTGAAAGCTGTTGTGTTGATACCAGTTAGTTAATGGCTGTGCTCAACATTTTTGTGCTTTAGGTATTAAATTGAGTTTCTATTTCCAAAGCTTGAAACAGTCTTTGTCACATAGTGTACCAGCCGGGTCATAATCAAACTAAGATTGTTCAAAGCTATTTTCAACATGTATTTTATTGATATTTAAAAACTCTCCCACAGAGCCCTACATTAAATGATACAACCTCTTGCTTTAAGCTGTAGCTTGTTTTAGATGGCAGAAACGATCTGTTGTGTTTTCAAAGCACGAACATGTGTCTGTAGTTTCTCAGCATGAATACTTTATGACTTTGGGATACCCCATGGCCCAGTAATTGGATCACAGATCAATTCCCAGTGGCTCACACTGGAGTTAAAAGAATGTGACGTATAATTGAATTCATTCTGCTACCTTTGTCATTTGCAGAGGAAGGATTCAGCTCCTCGAACAACTCCTGAGAACCAGCATCACTTTTTGCACTGGAGACAGGAAGCCCCTTATAATCTCCCTGGGTGGGCAACTCCTCAGAACTGTGGGAATCACTGCTGCCCTTCTGAAAGCAAGATAGACAAATAAGGAGGGAATTAAATCCATAAAGTGGGTGATCAAGGAGGAGAGAGAGAGAACAGATGCAGAGCGATTTCTAAGCAGGTGGACGGTGACTCAGTGGAGCGAGAAAGATATCAAACCGCAGTCTTTCATTTTCTCTTGTTATAGTGGAAATGAGTTTGTTTCCACTTCCACAAAGCTACAACATCATGCCATTTCCTTTATCCATCTATACAAGTCTGATTTAAACGGAACAAGAGTGCGGCAGAAGTCTTGAAAGAGGCGAATCGCTCGCCTCTTGTTGTTAGCTGTAAACTAAATCAAACGAACTGCTCCGTAATGTCACAGTGATGGAAGAGGCCGGGTGGAAATATACTATTCTGCCAGATAAGTGCTCACTAAAAGACTGAAATATGAAATGCTCAGTTTGTCTTAAACACACACTCGTACACTCATTAACATTCAAGCTTTAAATGAATGGCTGTTTCCAAATGGTTATTTATTTTTGTAAATTCACCAAAACTGCATGCCGGACTTTCTCCTTTCTTTTTTACAGTGTGGTCAGCCAGGGGTGATTCTAGAATCTGACTTTTATGGGTGCTCAGCCCCCAGTGTCAACAATGACTGTTGGCTTGAACAACACAGTGTCCATTGGCATCAGAAGCATGTGTAATGTGAGGGGCAAATAGTGGTGGTGGTGGTGGGGAGGGGTCCTCCCCCATACAGTTTTAAATAAAATAGATGCTAGTTCCTGCATTCTGCTGTATTTTAATGGATTTTTAAACATCTACATTTACCTACATTAGTAAATGATTCAATAAGTATTTTAGAGAACATAGCACAACAATAAGCTAATATTATTAAGCTAATGTTATTGCCTGTGAAATACTTATTTATACTAAATCATCCTACTTGCACTGTTATATTGTACCATGTCGTTATTTACTTTTTTTTTTTTTGGACCTTGTAAATATTATATGCATTTTTCACTTTTTGGTACTTTATTTATACTTTTATTGCATGCTTTGAAATTTATAAAAAAAAATAAAAAAAATTAGCGAGTTGAATCAGTTCTCATCCTGAACATTTCATTGCATTGTCGACCTTGTGTTAACCTGCATATGACAAATAAACAACATAACAAGAATTAGCCTGACCAACAGCTCTCCTTGTGTGAATAGAACATGCTCCACTTCTATCAAGCATCCTAACCCCCCACCCTCAGCTCCTGCAGGTAAGGGGTGTTTCACTTTGGGACTAATTGAGATCGCCAATTGGTCAGTTGCTGATGAGTTACTGGATTGATTGACAGGTGGCATCGAGGACCCAACTCATGCAAAACAAATCTGATTTTACTGACCTGTTTGTGTCATCATTTATTCCATATTCATTCTAAATGTATTCAATATTTTGGTGAATTTAAGGTTTGAGAACTGAGTTTCCTTACGTCGTAATAGTTTTTTTTTTTTTTTTTTTTTTTTTTCAGGGGTGCTGAGTTAAAATGTATGGATGTTTGAGCACCCCTCAAAAAGAGGCTAAAACTATGGTCAGCATGTAGAACAAGTGAGAGTGACATAAGTGAATTTGAGTCTGGAAACTGAGTTTTTATGTGAGTTAGTAGACAAACCTGACTGTCTCTGACAAACAGCTGGTAGCTGCTGTGTTCATCCAGGCTGAGGTCATCAGGCAGAGCCGGTGACGATGATTTGTCTGACAGCTGCTCTGACATCAGGGACGCCTGCTCCACCTCTGCCAGTCGGATCTGCATCACAAACACACAGCGGTCCGTCACGCTGGAGCACAAATACAACATTCCTCAACAGACTGTGAGAAGGTGACGGGGAAAAACAACTAACAAACAAATAATATGGGTGACAGAAATTATGTAAGACATCTTTGTGAGTACCCAACTTTCACAAACCTAACACGCTGAAGATCAAAGTTGATTAAATGACTTTTACATTTGTATTACAGAGACAAAGAAATGCACATCAAAGATAAAATATGTGTCATTACCATTCCTTGTTGCAGACACAATAAAAAAATTATTACAATAAAATAAACAACTAGATGACTTCTTCACAAAATACATACTGGTACACATTTGTAGAAAAAATTCTGATAAATTATTTGGGAAATAACATCAGTCACTGCATCATATAAAATATGGTCACAATATTTCTATTTTTTGTTTGTTCATTTGTTTCCTGGTGTGCTGTAACCTAGCCACTAAAGTGTTTAATTTCAAGTAACTGAAACTGTTTTATATGTATAGATATTGGGTTAATAATAATAATATCAAGAAATAAAGGCCGAACATTCCTTAAAGAAAAGCACATCACTCACCATAATTAACCCAGAGTCTGATAACGATCTTAAGTTGAGAAAGGGTCGTGTTACGGCTGTTTTGATCAAATTAAAAAGAACTTGTGATATCCCTAGATTCCTCATGATATGAAAGCGCTCAAAGTATAAGTTGAGAATGAATCTCAGCTGCAACCACCTCATATTTTGCTCCTTTATCTCATTTTAGCGACTTTTTATATAACAACAAAAAAGGATGAATCATGTCATCTGGACTTCGTTTTTTTTGTTAAAAAGAAACGTTTCGCCCCTCGTCCAAGAGGCTTCGTCAGTCTGAGGCCTAGCCATCTGGTATTACCCAGAAGCCACCCTGACTCTTGTGTTTCAAGCCTGCCTCAGATACCCCTGAGGTCTGGCCTTTTCACTAATGGTTTCAAAAACACAAAG
>NC_056513.1:21280694-21282373 GCF_014905685.2 Nematolebias whitei
AAAAAAGGTTGAATCATGTCATCTGGACTTCGTTTTTTTTGTTAAAAAGAAACGTTTCGCCCCTCGTCCAAGAGTCTTTTTAACAAAAAAAACGAAGTCCAGATGACATGATTCAACCTTTTTTGTTGTTATATACCTGGATGACTGAGAAAACAAACTTTGTGACTTTTTATATAGTTTATAAAGTGTAAGGGTAAAAAAATAAATAAAATGAAAATGCTGAATTAAAATTGGAGGCTATATTTCATCCTAAATCATTTGCCAATGTGTAATTTTATCAGAACAGCCAGAAACTGATATATTGTGTGTGCAGACCTACAGAGTAGGTCAAGCCTCTCAAATTCAAGCTAATTTGTAAAATACACTGACAGGGCTTCTGTGACACATACAATGAAACCCATACACAAACACACACTTCACCTCACTACTACAGACATAAATATGCAGTCAGCACAAACATCAGGGGCAAGATGGATGTGTTCACACCGGTGTGCAACGTGATAAAACTCACAAAGTCTCACAAAGCCTGAATGTGCATCAAGTGTGTCTGGTCCTTTAAAGTAGACAAGGCATGACTGCACTGCACAGAGAAAATGTCAAATTATTCTTAAAGTCACCACTTAATGTGGTGCAAACTCAGCTATAATCTGCTATGAAGGACATATTTCTGACACTAGATCAAATTTTGTTTACATTTCCGAGTATCAGTTTATCCTTTGAAAGGACTGAAATCTGATGAACGTTTTAAAACAACACGATCCAAAATGCATAAATTAAAAATCCCCTAGGGATATAAAAATTGATTTACTCAGCAAGGTCTCAGCATATTTCACACATTACTGTAAAGATAAAAAAAATAAAAAAAAAACATTCAGAGACTGAAATGTTTACTTTTATAGAAGTAAAGCACAGCTATTCTAGGCCTGAGAACACAATTATAGCACTCTACTGTGCATTTCCAAGAAGAAATATTGTTGATGCATAGCTGCCCATTTTAGAATTTTTAAAAGGGCATTTTTACATTTTTACGCCTTAAAGTGTAAATGAACAGCATTTGAAAGAATGGAATTACATTAAGTCAAAGCGGAAGTGTCTAAAGCAGAAGTGGCCAAAGTGGAAGTGGCCTGACTCACATTTGAAAAAAACGGAATAACATTTGAAAGAACGGAATTGCATTGAGCCAAACAGGAAGTTTTTTTTTTTTAACTTTATTAACAGCATCAAACAGAAAAACAGAACAATATTCAATACACACACAACAGAGATACAATTAGCAGGCTTTCCTTTTAACTGTATCTCTGTTGTGTGTGTACTGTGTATTGTTGTTGTTCGATTTTATGCTGTTAATAAAGTAAAAAAAAAAAGAAAACCATTCCTGTTTGGCTCAATCTAATTCAGTTTTTTCAAATGTCATTCCATTTTTTCAAATGTAATTCCCTTTTTTCTAATGTGATTCGGGCCACTTCCGCTTTGACTTAATGTAATTCTGTTTTTTTCTAATGTAATTCAGTTGTTTTTTTTTTCAAATGTAATTCCGTTTTTTTCAAATGTTGTTGTGATTTTATTGTTTTTGTTGTGTTTTTCCAAATGTTGTTCATTTACACCTTAGGGCCACCGTACAATGTAATGTACAGTCGTAATAATAATAATAATAATAATAATAATAATTTTACATATAC
>NC_056513.1:21282473-21293443 GCF_014905685.2 Nematolebias whitei
TATATATATATATATATATATATATATATGCATGTTTAACACTTGCTATTTTTAGATACAGTAGCAGTGTTATCAGTCTAGGCTTACAAATGGGACTTGACAGCCCAGTTTGCTAACACTGTGTAAGTTCTCTCTTTCTCAACTCATCTTGTGTTCTTGTACTCAAAACTATTTCCCCCTTTTTATTTAGAAAGCATGTAGCATCTGTTGTTGTCTCCCAGACATACTCCCACTGGGAGGGCTGACCACAAAGGAAGATTTTGGATAGTGAGTGTTTTCAGTAAAACACTGCGTTCTGTGAAAGCTGATCCAGTACAAGCTGTTAAAGCTTGCACTCGACGCTTGGAGCATCATGGGACTGCTGAAGCTTCCAGGTAGAAAGGCAGGGGAATTGCAATAAATTATATTAGTAATATTACATTTAATTTACTGATATTTTAGATCAAATAAATGAAGTTTGGCTAAATAGGTGTTTGCTTTGTTTATTAAAAAAAATGATTAATGGATAATGGTTAATGGACTCTGACAGACACACAGTCTAAATGTGCTGCACTGTTTGTGCCTTCTTTACTTGCAACTTTTTGAATTTTTGCACCTTACACAGTTTTTATCTCTGCTGCTAGAAAAACGTTACGCTGCTAATCACATATCAGAATGTTCTACCTCGTGTACCATGCACACATGTTCTAATCAACATGCGTCTCCAGTCTTGCCTCTTAATTACTTGTTTAGATAAAAATGTTTAAATTAGGTTTGATGTCTTTTTGCATTTATTATAGGTCTGTTTGTATTTATTGTACCATTGCATATCTGCACTGTGTTGTATTGATTTTGCACTTTCTGTTCTATGTTGCACCGTGATGCTGGGGAACGCTGTTTCATTTCAATATGTACTTGTAGTTAGCTGAAATGACAATAAAACCTCTCTGACTCTGAAACAGCAGGAAGTCATCACTGAGTTCATTGAGAATTATTATCTGCCTTTGAAAGGCAAAGGTGGATGATAATGCTTTCGGTCCCATCTGTGTGTGTGCATGTGTTACCTTATGAAACTAGACATGTCTTTTATAAATCTTGCAGAAAGTATTCATTGGATGTACTTCTACAGTTTATTAACTTTTGTCTTCCAACCAATTCAAGACAACTTTAGCAGCCAATTGACCTTAAAAGACGTAGAAATTCCTATAACTCAGTCAATTCTACATTAATTGACTTAAAATTTGGTGTGACAGTAACTGAGACTGATCTCCAGCACATATTTTGAGCACAACCAGATAGCATAAGATGATTCTTGAAAAGTGTGTCAATAACTGTTTCAAATCAACCCCATTAGCAAAGGATCTCCTAAAACACTGAACAGAATTTAAAGACACTTTCAGAATGTAATCATTAAATGTTCATAACTGATTACCATCTGGAATTAATCCAAGTCAAAATAGCTGCTACAGCTAATCAGTGATACCAACACAAAATGGACAATAAATCAATCAATTTTACAAAATAAACCTAAAACTTGTAGTAGTAACTGTGAGTCATTCACAACACATAATTTGCTCTGAGCATGACATTCATAATATTGCATATGCTCATCTGTAGCATTATTTTCAAAGTGTCATGGTTGGTGGAGTATTTTGCAGATGGTCCTAGAGGCTGTCGGATAGATACAATGAAAGAACTTATAATTTATTATCAAACTAATAAAACAAAAGATGACATGGCAGCACACTAGACAAATCTAGCATCAAGAAAACTCACCAGAATACAGGAATGGAATGGATATCATGAACTGACAAAAGACAAATACTGCTGGAAAGGCTAAACAATGGAACAGAAAGTATAAATAAACCAAAACTAATGCACAAAAGCAGAAACAGATGAGCTGATTATGAAAACAGGAACCGATAAGAGTGGGTGTGTCAGGACAGAAAAGCTGGTTCTAAACAGATATAGCTTACTTCATAAAAATGAACTGACGACAGAGTGAGCAGATAAATACAAGTAAAATAAATCAAACACAAAGATCTTGAAATATAGAAAACAGTGTGATCTCTATGTTAATGATACATTTGCCTCTTTAGAGCAACTGGTAAAGGAGTTTAATATTCACAAGACAGAGTTTTTTTTTTTTTTAGATGCCTGCAACTGAGACATTTTGTGAGGTCTATCTCTGGTTTCCTTTGTACCCAAGATTTTGGAATTGGGGAGGGGGGTGGGGGGTGGCTCAGCAAGATCTATACACTGTTCAGTTCATACAATGAGATGAGTTTGGACTCTCTGGGAAACAGACTTGGAGGAATTCATATCAGACTCAGTCTGTCTGAGACATGCTGGTGGTGCACTGGCTGCACTGGTCCAAACACAAGCTGTCCAAGATCAAAGCCGACCTGGACCCTGCATGCAATCATTGCAAACAAACCCCAGCTACACTCTTGCATACATTCTGGACCTGTCCCAAACTGCGGACCTTTTGGCAATCTATTTTTGATGCCTTTTCTGGAATATGTGGAAAAACTTTTCACCCATCATCATTTATCTCACTGTTAGGAGTGGTCCCTGTGGATACGTCCTCCAGCAAGTATGAGAAGGATGTGATTGCTTTTAGCTCTCTTTTGGCCAGGATGCTAATTTTGTGCAATTGGAAGGACCCACACCCCCCAGCATATGTACCTTGGATAAAATAAATCGTGTACCATATCCATTTGGGGGAAAAAAAAAAAGAAAAAAAACAGATATACCCTGAAGGGTTCTGCAGGAAGATTCTGGGACACATGGCTGCCTTTTCTGTCATATGTTGAAAACATGTCAATGCCTGTATAGACTATTTTGTATGTGTAACTGATCCGGAGTGGGAGGGGATTTTGTTTTGTGTTCTTTTTAGGGGGTTTTTTGTGTGTGTGTTTATGTTCAAAAAACAACAACCAAAAAAAAAAAAAAAGTAAAAACCTTTAAAAAAAAGACTTTGTTTAATAAAATATAGAAAACAGAATGCAAGAGACAAAAAGATTAACTAAGCCTGATTTTAAAACAGTTACCAAAAAAATATACCAAAAATACATCAGTCCTCGTACAAAGTGTGACCAAAACAACTACAACTCCATCATTTCTTAACACGGGATCTTAACTTAGTTTAAAATTGTAGCGTGAAATGCAATATGCATTTCTTTTAACAAAGGCTAGGTCATGAATCGCATATGCATTAAAAAAAATTACTTAACAAACTTCAGTTTTGGTCAAATAAATCAAAAAAGGCAATCCCTACTACTCAAACACACTCTGCCACATTTTGCATCAAGGATGCATTACCTCAGATTTCCTTAAAATCTTTCCATCACGTTCAGTTCTCAACAGTCTTTACGGATACGAAATTAGTTTCAGACCTACTTTTGGAGAAGGGGCTTATCTTTGCAGCTTCATTGTGAATCTGATTTAAAAGGGGCTATTTTTTTGAGCGCAGGTTGTTATGACTCCGGCAAGTCGCAACAAAATATAAGATTATAATCATCTAATCTGATAATCTGACACAGCTAACATGTGAAAAGACTAAAATATTGTAATTTGATGTAGCGATAACCACTACATTCAGGTATTAGGCTCTGATAGTAGTTGCAAGCCTGAAGCAGTAGAGGCAAATATATTTTAAAAGTGTCAACCAGCAGCTCAAAACAACTATTTTTAACAGCTTAACAGCCACTTGTGTTCCCGGTAACACTGTCCTGCTTTTTTTAATGAGTCTTAGGCCAATTCTTGAGTATTTATACTTGCACGTTTTTCTGTACGTTTGCATACAGGCACATGTTTTTGAGGCTCTTCAACATGGCAGGTAATGCATTAAATCCAAATATATACTTTTTATTGTCACAGCTCAAGTCACTTTGCAGTTTTTGTGCTTGGTTGCACAGTGCATGCTCTGGTAAATGTATGGTATACCGTTGTGACTTAATTATTTCACAACCCATGAAAGAATCTCTCCCCATATATCTACTCTGCACGTATGCTGTGCTGAAGTAACAGCCCTCTTTGGGAGCCCTTCCACACTAAGGAAGGACGCAAAAAAATAGGGAAGTGTGTGAGATACAGGAAGAAATGAACAGTAAGAAAGATGGAGGGATAACAAATGAAGTAAGAGAATGGGATAAGCATTGTGGTAAGAATGTATTCATCTGCTTTAATTCCATCCCAACAGGTTGACTTCAACGGATCTTTGAATCTCCTCTTCAAGGTTGACCTTCACGTGAAATTGAGAGCTGAGGATTAGGAGCAGATAGAATAATAATCGAGGCTAGGAGAGAGTACCATTTTTCTTTTTTCTTTTTTATCTTGATTCTACTACTAAGGAAAAACACAAATTGAATGTTGCTCATGCCAGGGCAGGAAGATAAGAGGATTTCTTGGATGAAGCAAAGTGTCTGTTAAAACCACTTAGCGCTACTTCAGCGTCAATTTTTACAGCAGAAGCAGAAGGATAAATGGTTGCACATATGCACACATCCACACACCAAAAGTGTCTGGTAAAAGGACTTTCTCCTGTTTTGGCAGGCTGTTCTTGGCTCAGTGCCTTCATGAGCAGTTTAATTCTTAGTATATTACAGTATGGCAGCCTGGTGTCAAAATATGCCCAAAATGGAAACCTTTAAGAGTTACAAGTCTCTTACTAATGCTTATGCTGACAGAGGAGGCAAAGTCACATAAAATACAGACTCCCATAGGGACAAAACGAGGAAACACAATGATCTGCAGACTGAGTTAATTCTGTGACTACCTAAACGTTTCTGTGTTGACTTACTAGTCAAACCAGTTGTCACGGACTGGTTCTTTCTGTGTCGTTTCATTGCTGCTGGTATCTTTAGTTTTCCTGTGTTGTTTCTCATTTCTCACCTGTCAGCATTCTCAGTGTTTTTTTTTTTTCAGCCAGCCTGCCACCTTCACCTGTCCCCAATCAGTAATCACCCCCAGATGATTATTTTTCCCTCGTTAGTGACTCTTTAAGTTTGGAGTCATTGTGTTTGACTCGTTATTAACGGGTTTTTTTCTCATTCATGAGTATTTCAAGTTTTCATTTGTGAATTCCTTGTGCTGCCTCGTCAGCCTTTTCGTATTGTTCTTCTCGTTGGGAGCAGCTGTGGCTGAGTGGTTAGAGCAGTTGTTTTTCAATGTGCGATTTGGGGGTTCAATTCCACCAGCAGCCACATGCTGAAGTGTCCCTGGGCAAGACACTGAACCCCTGATTGCCTCCTATGTGTCCCATCAGTGTATGAATGTGATAACGCTGATTGTGCTTTCTATAGATACAGTAGAGCGCTGTATGAATGGGTAAATGAGGAAAAAGATTTTGTTGTAAAGTGCTTTGAGTATCTTGATAAGATAGAAAGGCACTATATAAGTACAGTCTGTTTAGCATTTGTTTAATACATTTGTTTTACTTTTTATATTTGAGTTTTCGAGTTTTGGTTTTGCAGTTGGGTTCTGATCCGCCAAACATGATACCAATCATCCAAATGATTTTTCTAAATACAGAGTAAATGCATTCATCTGTGAACTTAAAAAAAAAAAAAATCTCACATTTATTACTCTAATGGTTGACTTTCGTAGTTTTATATCTCACTTGTTATTTGCTCATTTTTAACATGTATTCATGTATATACTTTTTTTAAACAAAACTAGATAAAATACAATAATCACCTGTGAAGAACTAAAACTTTTATTTCACTATCTGGTGTGAAACTAAAAGTTTCTTTTACCAGGCTATGTGTAAAAGAAGAAGTGTTGTAATGTATTTTTAGATTCAGAAGTGTAAGAATTTGATACAGTCTTTTGTTTTTAAATATGTGTGTGCCAACTCTGCCTGCCACTGGAAGTTGAGTTAACTAATTACATTTTCCCCCCATTTCTCCAGATCTGCAACGTGCAAGCAGCCTCTAGGAAAAAATGACAAATTCTTATCACGCTAATTCTGGGAAATGCAATTATCCCAAGGAAATGTGTGACTCATACTGTACGCTTGCAGCCTAAATGTTCTTTGAAACAGAATTTTGGCTTCATTTACAACACATCTATGGTTTGGTCCAAGGAGGATCAAGTGTAAATGCTGTGTTGTGAGCATCCATCCATCCATCCATCCATTATCTTTGCCCATTTATTCCATTATGGGTCACGGGGGTCACTGGTGCCCATGTCCAGCAATCACTGTGCGAGGGGCGGGGTACACCCTGGATGGGTCGCAAGTCCATCACAGGGCCACATAGAGACAAACGAGACAAACAACCATTCACTCTCTCACTCACACCTAGGGACAATTTAGAGTTACCAATCAGCCTAACATGCATGTTTTTGGACTGTGGGAGGAAACCGGAGTACCCGGAGAAAACCCACGCATGCACGGAGAGAACATGCAAACTCCACCCAGAAAGGCCCCCGGACCGGGGTTTGAACCAAGGACCTGCTCACTGAGAGGCAGCAGCTCTACCAGTTGCGTCACCGTGCTGCCCTGTTGTGAGCATGTTTTAACTAATTCATACGATTAGATTATTATATTTACTGCCAGACACTGCACTTTCAGTTTGTGTGTTACTCTTCTTTGCTCCCGTTCTTAATTGCATCCTGTTGAGGCACTACAACAACTTGATGCATTGTAGGAAAATATTATAGTTTGACTAAAGCTATGAAAAACTATGTCTGCAATTTGATATCAAAAGTTCACGAGATACATTCTAGCACCTTAAAAAGGCAAACAGATCAAATATAATTTTTACATCATTACTTTGATAATGTGTTTTATAAAGTTAAGAACAAAAATGCTTCCCTCAACACTTCTTTTAGGTTTAGCAGAGCTAGCTATGCTAATATATAAAGAGATATGTGCTTCCTGTATCCACATACCCATTATAGGTAATTTAGCTAAAACCAATTTAGAGTGCAGTAAAGTAGGTTTGGAATACGTACGGTAAAGACACAAGTAATAGAAGAAAAAAAAAAGCAGAACACACATGTAAAGACTGATAGAGCAACAGCTTTGATTTGATCAGATTCAAACTCTCTGCCAAATGGCATGTGTGGCATGTGAGGTTGAGGAAGAGAGATAAAACGGCATCAAATTAAAAGAGACAGACATAATGTAATCAAAATAATTTTAATGGTGAGTGCAGTCTTTGTGGGGAACTGGGAGTGATCATGTACGTGTATACACACACACACACACACACACACACATATATAAATGCACATATTTCATGAGAACAGAAGATGTGTTGTGAGCTCAGGTGTGTCTAGGAATGTTTATAGAATATTAATAGTTAAAATAATGCATTGCATATAGTTTTCCAAGTAATTATGTTTTGCATGCAAACATGTTTTTAAATATTAATTATCATTGTGATTTAGATCATTTTGAGCAGTAACTGTTTTAAGACATGCCATCCTTCCTCTACTGATGTGTCGTGCAGCCATGGCCAACTGGTTGGAATGGAGATCTACAATACCTCACAAAGAAGAGGAACATTAAGGTGAATTTAACTATAACACGTCATTTGTTTGTCTTAAGAGTATCCTGAGCCAATCTTCTCAAAACTGCTGCTCATCTTCCTCGTTTCATTCTCATGGCTAAAACTCAAGCATTTTATTGATTTTTTTTTTTTTTTTTTCTGACCACATGGACAACATGTCCTACTTCCAAGTCTGCAGCTGGAAACTAACTAATTCCTGGATATCTTGTCGCCTAGCAACTGTTGACAAACTTGTGTGTATTTTCTTCTTTCTTCTCCTCTGCATTGTTTCTCCATTTCAAGCAAATGTCTTCTGCATCCTGTTTAAGCCTCTAGTGTGTCAAAAACAAAACAGGGCGACAGTAAAGGTTGACTAAGTATGTTTAAATGTTCATAGGGTTTTTTTTTTTTTTTTGGCTTTGTTTTGGACAAGATAGATGAAAATTATCCATGTGTGACTACTATATTTTTTTACTTCAATTAATTAATTAGCTGATTTGGGTGTGACAACACCCTATTTTTACATTTCCATAATTTCCATTATTTAATCTTTTCACTATGTGCTATGTTAATTTGTGATGGTGACCGTCAATGTCAGGTTCAGCACCGGATAGCTCCGCTTGAGAACCCACCCCAACAGACATAAAGAATAACATGAATGGGGTAAGAATCTGTCTGTTGCTTTAACTTTATTCTCTGCTGGGTCAGTCCCACCCCACCCAAGCTGTGTTCTCCGTCTGTTGAGGTGGGTTCTCCAGTGGAGCTGTCCGGTGCTGAACCTGACATTGGCGGTCTGTTTGTGGCCATGTTGCAGGGTCAACTTAAATACTCACATGGATTTAAAACAAACAAACAAAAAAAGGAAACCAAAAACACACACAAAAGGTAATGACAACATTCTGGTTGATACATTGTCCTGTTCTTATGCTGCTGCTGATTGTTGTGTAAACCCACTACTCAGCATTTAGGGGTTGAGGTGTGGCAGTGGCTACCTGCCTGGGAGGAGTTGTGGGGGACAGGACAGCTCCCAGAAACCATCTTATCACCAGCAAAACTGGTTGGTCCACTTAAGGAATGTACTGCTTAGTGGGGGAACAGTTTACTTGGGACTCCTTAGACTGATGAAGCCTTACAGATAGAGGGTGAAACGTCTCTACAAAAAATAAACTGTCCATATGACCTGACTGTGCATTATTGTATCCAACACACAGTTTAGTACAGTCCAACTTAGTTTGTCTTGACATAGCAAATTAAAAAGTGACCTAAAAATGAAGAGTAGAAAAGAGTGGTTTAAACCACTACGTTAGTGATTGTGTATTTGTATGTACAGTGTTGTGTATTTGTCATTCAGATATACATATCATGCACATAAATGAGATTCCTCAGATGACACTTGTAAAATATATTAAAATTTGAGCAAAGAATACAAAATACATTAACAGACTACTCATTGGTTGTAGCTTTTTTAGATTATGTTGTGAATTATTGCTCTATATTAGATGTTTTTTGGGTTTTTTCCACAACAGATTGTTCCAAATAGCTGATCCTGATACACATTTTGGCAATAAGCAGCCAAGGTTCCAAACAAACCAGACACATCTGGAAACAAAACAGTTTGCGGATTGATCAGAGGAATCATCCCCTGGAGGCACAAAGAACAGCCATGCCACAACGCCGCACACACAAAACACTTCTTTGTTGTTTTGTTTCGACAGAGTTTCAAAGAAAAGTCTTTTACAATGAAGCTCGAGTAATATTTGTTTGCATACACAAGACATTTTTAATATAACCAAAAAATAAAATAAAAAGATAAGCTGAGCATAAACTTTTTTTGTGGGGCCGAAATGGTGTAGAGACAAGACAGCCTATGCTGGACGTGAAAGTCCCAGGTTCGATCCCCAGTCATTGAACATCTTGTGGTGTCTCTGAGCAGCACACCCTATCCCCAAATGCTCCATGGGCACCTTCAATAACTGCCCACTGCTCCACCTGGTGGTGGATGGGTTAAACGCAGAGAAACAATTTCGTCATTGTATGGGAACAAACAATGACGACGATACAGAACATATTATTTATAGTCTGCAGCACCCAGCGCTTATGATTTCTTTTAAAATACATTTTAAACTTTAATGTAGTAAAAGCTTGTTGCAATCTCATGCAGAGCAACTGGCACTCCATGTTCTCCAACATTTCTCTTTTTTTTTTTCAAACTCATTTACACAAAGGGAAAGTGTTTTTGTTGAACCCAGCCTCATTAAAAAAGACGGTTTCTTTAGTGGAAAATTAAGCCGGGGGAGAGTAGAAACATTTTCCTATTTTGTTTCAGTACAGGAGAGAAGTACAATAGCATGAAAGTTTAGGTGCATCTGGCAAGCTGAATTTTAATGTTTAATGCTGATTGACTGCTTGATTGATTGAGTGATTGATTTGATGCCTTTCTGTTTTGAATCCTCGCTAAAATGAAAACCTTCCAGCCTCTTCAACAAGCAATGACTGACCAATTGAAGACAAAGTTGAAAAGAGGTGGAATTTAAATTCAGATCGTTAGGGAGCTTTGCATTTTGGTCTCAGTCTCAGTCCCGCAACCTTGTTTTATTTGATAAGAAACTATTTTTCGACTTTCACTTTAATTTTTAAAAATCTTCTGTCACTATCTTCACCCTCACATCTCAGTATGATTGTCTTTTCTTCATCCTGCCTTTCAGGCCCCAGATCTGCTATAAAAGGCTTCATTCACACTCTTTGTCCCATGATAGATGTCCTATTTGCACTGCATTTATTTATTTATTTTCAGTTTATGCAGGCAGTTTATACAACACATTTTCCTTTGTCACCAGGTTGTTTAGAGACTTGTCTTTGTGGAGCTTGTTATTTATTTATTTTTTTATATATATCTTTTGTATACAGACAGATGTTTAGTAAGCAGATGTCTCAGTGATCGTTAGGACTAGATCAATGCAAAATAAATAAAAAAAGCACTCACAAAGAAGCGTCTTTTGCCGTATTGAGTATCATTCAGAAATTAAAGTGTTGCTTACAGATTAAATTGTTTCTTAGTAACAAGGGTGAGATTTGATATCTAAACTGATTTTATTTCTAACAAGCCAACAACCTTTCCGTTGTTGCTCAGAACTGATTGTGTTCATCAGGTACAGCTCAGTCAAAACTGTACACAGACGTCATGGGAGGACGGTTGCTGTGATGGACACGGTTTGCCTCACAACTCCGATGGAACTCGCCTACAGTGATTTGTCTGAAAGTCTTATGAAATTTGCAAGTGTGTGTGGAATAAGAGAAGAACGTTGAGTCCGTAGCTATTGCCTTACTTTTTGAGTGTCCCATTATCTGTGCGTTGGCTGATGTGCTAAATGCTCTCTGAGAGGAAAGGGTTTAGTTAAAGTTACTTCAAGTACTCTAGACAGAAGGGATTTTTTTTTTTTCAAATATTCTAAAAAAGGAATTCAACAAAAAAGCATTTCTTAAATCTTCAAA
>NC_056513.1:21293543-21297337 GCF_014905685.2 Nematolebias whitei
ATTAAAATTATATATATATATACATATATATATATCTAATTTTAATTGATACTCTTGCATCGAAAACATTAAGTTAAAGTCCAGAGAAACTTGAATAATTCATCTGGAAAGCTATAAACATTCACAATTCAAATCCCTTAGTGACAAAGGACACCAGTGTTGGATTTGTAGTTCAAGCATGTGTTTATAAAGATTTATAAAGATGCCTTTTAATTATGAGCATAGTGGACTCACCGCAACATTGTACATAAGTGCAGATTGTTCTGGCAGATGTAAATACAAGCACAATGTGTTTTAACAAACAGTCAGAGATCTAAGATCATACAGGCTCTTCCACACACGCCCCTCACCCTGTCTCTACTAATTCATGCCAACTAAAATAAACGCTTTAGTGTAATTT
Organism: Nematolebias whitei; assembly: GCF_014905685.2. Lineage (NCBI taxonomy): Eukaryota > Metazoa > Chordata > Actinopteri > Cyprinodontiformes > Rivulidae > Nematolebias > Nematolebias whitei. The sequence goes on from NC_056513.1 coordinate 21,293,944, forward strand.
CATGTAAATAGATAATTCCATGCCTGCTTTTTGGATAAACCCATATCACATAAATACTGAAGCACATAAAAAAGCATGCTTTTTCACAGTTCAAATATTGAGACATCAACCTAAATGCTGAGTTTAATGAAGGAAGTGTCCATCCAGAAGTTTTCAGCACAAACATCAATTTGCTCTTAGACTACAGTGACGTTCTGCGATTATCATTTGGCTGCCCACATGTATCTTTGAGTCCTTTTTAAGAGAAGATAATTATTGTTATAATGTCCCAAACAAGGGTTTTTTTTTCCTCATACTATCATCCCACTCAGTCATTTATTAGGTTTTCTGAAATAGGTGCTATTATTAAGCATATGTTTATATGTAAGTTTATTTAATGAAACTTTAGTTCCATACCACAGGTGATATTTTTTTTATGTATTAAACTATAACATTCTGTACAGTAACTTGTTGTGATTTATATAGTATTCATTTAAACATGTATAAAGATTCGGGTTGAATTATAGAAGTGAAGTGGCTGACTTTAAATAAGTTATAAATAACAAAACATTCTCATATTTGTCTAACTTCTCCTCTCCTCTCTTTGGCACTCTGTCTCTCAAACATACACTAATGAACACCAGCATGGCCCCAGGCCCCCATACCTGTGCCAGCTGAGCTGCTGTCAGTAATTTACATTTCACACATACTGAGTAGTCAGCTGAAACACACTTTCAAATACAAAAAGGACACTTTTGTACAAACAGGCATATAAAGAGAATATAATTTGATTTTTAATACTTATTAAGTCCAACAATGTTCAGTCAGGTCATCTGGACGGTTACTTTTTTTGCAAAGACGCTTCGTCCTTCATCTGAAGGACTTCTTCAGTCTGAGGAGCCACCAACAAACTGAGTCCCACTACAAACAGGACACTCCGATAGTGGAGAAAAAAAACAGTTTGCTGGTGATAAGATGGCCTCTAGGCCCACCCTCTCCCCCGTCAACTCCTCTGAGGCAGCCTTGCCAAAGTGGCTCAAACCACCAAAGTTCATGCACAATAATCCAGGTGTAAATCCAACAATCTTCAGTCAGGTCATCTGGATGGTTTATTTTTTTGCTAAGATGTTTCGTCCTTCATCCGAAAAACTTCTTCAGTCTGAGTAGCTTCAGTCTGGGACTTTTTTAAATCAATCATCTTGTTATGGGATCCCAGTTTCGACTGCAACACCGTTCATAGCAAAAATCCAACTTCTTAAAATTATTAACTATGTTTTTAATGTTTTGTGCATTAGGTGGTATCTCACTGGGCTGCTACAAATTGTCAAGTTCATTCATGCAGAAGCCTCTAAAATATCCTGTGTGAGTGGCAGAGGTGTGCAGTTTCTTAGTTTGAGATTTGAACATGTTAATAATATTAATTTGACAACATTTCTCTTTATTAGTCACAAAGTCATAACAAGAAGCTCCAAATTCCTATTTTTTAATCTATTCCCAACCTAACTATCTTCATTCCAAAAGGGTTTTCCAGTTGCATGATAACTCTTATCAAGGTGATGAAGCCCAAGGTTTATATTGTGAGCAGAGACAGGCAACAAAATGATGTGCATGGGTTTGAATGCACTTTCACAAACAGTTCAGACAAAACAAGACCAAGCTTTTCAAAACATGGCTCCTCAAAACTGCAGTAAAACGGTTTGATAGTCACTCGATCACACATTTAGATTATTACACCATCTGATCTCCCAGCAGTCTCGCTTCAGTAAAATACCACCTTTAATAACAAGTCTTGCCTCGGTGACAATTTACACATAGATCATAATGAATTTCCTCTCCTCCTCAAGAAGAGCATAATCTGCAGTTACATCTGTATTTTAAAATGAGCACATTAGATTCCACATCCGTGTAAACGATTGTATGTACTGGGTCCAGTTTGACTTGTCATATTGTCTAGATGTGGTGTCTGATTCAAATCTTAAGACACACTTTATCAAGAATTTACTGTAAATCTAAAACTTAGACACATCTTCTATTCCAGGCTGTTGACATAGAATGAACTTCAAAATAAAATCCAGTAAACAAATCTGATGATTCCTATACATACAATTAAAAAACACAGATTTCAAACTGCTTCCTGCTGGATTTTGTTTTTTCCTCAATTACATATACTTACTGTATATTAGCTATATTCTACCAAAATAAGTATTTTAATGGCGCTTGAAATCTAACAATAAACACAAAATACAACAAAGATGGGTTTATTTAATATTCTTGATAACTGACAGAGTATGTTTTCTAATGCGTGCCATGTTTTTTGTTCTTGCTGTTATATCAAAAGTAGAAATAGTAACCATTATTCTGGTGCAGTGGAAGATTTATGATAATGCAAGATAAAACTGCATACAATGCAAGTACCAATATACATTTTTTTAATGACAAATAAAACCTCAGACACAAAATAAAACTTCCACAAACACATTTAATTTGTTTATTTTGTAGCGAACTGTGAGTGAAATGAAACAAATGAAGACTACAAAACCTGCTTTCCAAAACATGTAAGAAATTGTGTCATTAAATTGATTAAAATCAACAAAAATATGATAAAGTGAGTAAGAAAAGCGAAGTGGTTGCAGGACGGCTCGGCAGCTTCTGTTCTGGTTTTTAATCAGCCTTTCATTCTGTCACTCAGTCTGTGTCTGAGTCTGTTCCCTCTGTGTCTCCTGCCTTTCCTGGCATGTCTGTGTCCCTTTCCTTGCAGACAGCTTGTCATTTTTATATTTGACTCCTCTAAGGCTGCAGAACATTTCTGTCTGAGTGAAAAGGATGTGAACAAGTCCAATTAACCCCTTCGATACAATACAAATTAAAATAGCTCTGAAGCAAAGTATGGTCCTCAGCTTTTCAAGCCTGGTGCCTCTTGAGTTGCATTTCCCTGTCAAAACATGCACATATGCATGTGTATATATGTATATGTATGTGTATATATGTATATGTATGTGTATATATGTATATGTATGTGTATGTATACATGGATATGTACACATATACACACACACACACACATATATTTATATAAATATATATATATATATATATATATGCATATGTATATGTATATATATGCATATGTATATGTATATATAGAGAGATTAATAAAGAATATAGTACTCCCTTGTGCATATTGTCTTTTTCCATATTTGTGTATTCTGCTTCCTTGTTGATTATTTCATATGTGTCTATTTTCTGTATAATTAGAAAATTAGGTAATTACTGGATGACTCAAATCAGCCCCCCCCCCCCACCACCACCACCCCAGGGGGGGTTAATAAAGTATCTTATCTATCTAAAACATCAGAATGATGAAAAGTAAATAAATTATATTTTACAACAATTGTCAACAGGTTAGCATCCTAAT
>NC_056513.1:21297437-21301516 GCF_014905685.2 Nematolebias whitei
GCATCCAACATCTGCAGGGTTCTTGTAGGAGCGTTCATGTAAATAATATCACCAAAATCAATGGAGGGAAGGAAAGTCACAGATACAAGGAGTTTTCTAGCATTCAGGGTTAGACAGGATCTGTTTCTGAAAAAGAAACCCAGTTTAACTTTCAGTTTCTTTACCAAGTTTTCCACATGGAGCTTAAAAGAGAGATGTGAGTCGACCAAGATACCCAAATATTTATAGGAATCAACAAACTCAATGGGGACACCTTTTGAGGATAAAATCGGAGGAAGAACTGCTGGGACCAACTTCCTATTTGAAAAAAGCATCCCTTTGGTTTTTTCGGCATTTAGGACAAGTTTGAGGTGAAACAAATCAGTCTGGATGTAGTTAAATGCAGATTTCAAAAGCTGGAAAGCCTTAGCAACAGTTTTAGCTCGACAATAAACAACTGTGTCGTCAGCATAGAAATGTATGGATGCATTAGGGATGTTTTTACCTACATTATGTATGTAGATTGTAAAGAGGGTGGGTCCTAAGACTGAGCCTTGTGGTACACCATTGTTGACTGTTAAATAACTGGAGGAAGTACCATTATAATAGTTAATTTAATAATAATTTAATTAATTTAGATAATTTAATAATCTAATAGTTACATTTGATTTTTGTTTTTCTTAAAAGAAAAATCATAGGCTGGTTACATAATTATTCTTTATGGAGTTAATTTACTCGAAACAGCATAAAAAAGCATGCACTTCAGAAATGTTCAGAAGATTACTCAGTTAAAAACTGGAATAGTCCAGATCTAGCTTTTTTTTTTTTCCTCACTCGCTCTGGCATGAGGCGGACACATTCTCTTCCCTCTTTTGTTCTCCTCCTGCTTTATTTGCTCTCTGTCTGTGTATCAGAGCTCCTATTTTCGCACATCTTCCAAAATTAAAGGTACTGTTATGGATCTGACCAACTGGGCTTTCGACGCAATCGACAAAATCTTTTCAACAAAGCGACAGGGTCCTGAAGAGCCCTCATGTTCCACTGAGAATCTCAGGAGGATGCCGAAGACGTATACAGTTGGATTAATGATAACAGGTTTCCTGCTTTTTGGAATTGCCTGGTTCCTGGTTTATCAACATACAAGACAGCTACAGCTAATTTGGCCCTCGTCAAGCTACCTTCTTGTTAAAGTTTGGTTTGTGCTTTGAGGACTCAAAAGCAGCTGATTTACGAGCTAAACTGTAAGATGGAAGTGATTTGTGAGAATCGCAGGCCATCTGCAGTTTTGGGACTTGCCAAAATAAAATGACCTTGGAGGGGCTCATAAGCACAGACCAGTAGAATGCACCCTAATCTTGACATTTCGGATCTTGGAAGTACCAGTAAGACTCAGGGCTGACAAGAAAAATAGTCTGCCTGAAAAAAAAAACAATTCAACAATTGTGGCTTATCTGAATCTGACTCCCCAGTTGGCCTCGAAAACAGGCCAACTTATCAATTTCTCCAGGGAAATGTGTAAACTAAGAAAAAACTTTGTGTACCCCCCCCCCCCCCACACACACACACACACATTACATAAGTGTAAACTTTTTTTAATTTAGAAAAATATAGATCATCACTCTGATATAGTTTGTTTATAAAGCTACAGTGTTGTAGGACATTTAACTACATAGATCCCTTAGTTTAACCTGTCCAGGGTGTACCCCGCCCCTCGCACAGTGATTGCTGGACATGGGCACCGGCGACCCCCATGACCCAAAATGGAATAAGCAGGTAAAGATAATGGATGGATGAATGGACAGATGTATTAATACATGGACCTGCCAGCTCTCATTGTGATATATTTATTTATTTTTATTTTACCTCTATTTAATTTGATAAATCTCACTGAGATCACAGATCTCTTTTGAAAGGGAGGTCTGGACCTGAAGGCAACCTAAAATGTATGTTTTTGGACTGTGGGAGGAAACCAGAGTACTTAGAGGAAAACCCATGGAGAACATGCAAACATCACAGAGATAGACCCAAGGTCCAAACTGGGCACTGAACTCAGGACCTTCTTGCTGTGAGGCTACAGTGCTAACCACTGATGCACTGTGCTGCCATGATGCTGAATGTGACGCATAATGAGATTATGTTTTTCTTGATGCTTAGACATTGGTTTTATTGTTGCATCTTGAATTAGACAGACGACCATTACTTAAAAAAAAAAACAATAGCCCAATCGCAGAATCTTTAAACATGGGCTTTACTTTATGGTTGATCTGTTTTGGTCTCAAAACGGTAGCTCCTGTCTCTAGTCCAGGGGTGTCAAGCTCACTTACAAAAGGGGGCCAAAATTAAAACCTTTTTCAAACTAAGGGCCAGTTTCAGAATCTACATCAACTCAAGTTAGATCCCCAACATCTTTTCGTGGTTGCAGGTTCCTCAACAAGAGTTTGATTTGTCGTATTTGACGTTCTCATTTGACATCATAATCAAAGATTACTGAAAAATATTCAAGTGATAAAAGTATTTTACATTTAAAATTTCATCTTGGGGGGCCAGATAAGATGTCAGTGAAGGCCACATTTGGCCCACGGGTCTTGAGTTTGACACATATGTTCTAGTCCATCAAAATAGTGATGCTACTACTGATTCTGTTCTAGATTATTAAATTAAAACAGAACATGCTGGTGTGAACTGAACTCTGGCTCAGAACTAGAACTGAGACCAGTTTGGTGGGAGAACTCATTTAGAAAAGTAACCCTAAAGTCATTCTTCAGTGTGCAGAAGTGCAGGGTTAAATCATTCCTAGCAGGGATTTAGTTTATCATTTATCCTAACAACTGCAACAGTCCAGTGACCAAACTCAATAATGAGCCATCAGTCCATTCACCAGTGCTCATATCACCGTTTTTGTTTAGCTTTGAACCAAATATTTCATTGTGATTCAGTTGGTTTCAAAGCTGCATGCTTTGTAATTGAATATATCTTTATTCCACTTTAAAGTACAATCAGCATATTGAGCTCATTTGTTTAGCAGAGATGAGTACTTCTCTCCACGCTTTGTGCTTTATAAAAAAAGCAACGCTATCACACCGAGCAACATCATAATGATGGCAGTGATTCACTGCTTGTATGCACGACAGCATGAAAAATAAGCCGCATGGCAAATGAACTTTATGCTCACATCAACACAAACACATTTACTTACATGCACGCATATCTCACACTCACACAAGGCTTGCATTTTTACAGACAAGTGTAAAAATGTAAGACCTGAAGCGCATTCACACACACACACACATATATAGAGAAAATACATTCATATACTCTGGAGATCTCAAATTGAATCACAAACAGAGCAGTGAGGAGAGGAAAATCTAATCCAGCTAGCCTGACATCTTCAAAGTCAGCTTTCAATGGAAAGTATGTGCAAATCTCACGTAAAGACTGCCTGAAGCAACAGCTGGACAATGCCCTGAATTCATTGTCCTTGGCAGTGAATGAAGATGTTTCACATACAGATACAGCATCATTAAGTCATTTTATTCACACGATTCATGTTTTACCTCGCTAACAAAATGCAACTGAGAAAAAGTCCCCTTGTGGTTAAATATTATAAAAAAAATATGATTATGATGTGAGTCAGGTGTGGTTCTAAGTGTCACACAGTACATGCAGTTTTAGAATGAGAAGTTTATTTAGGCTTTTAGGTGGAACAATTTCTCAGAGAAGTATTTCTGCTTAGAAAGTGCATTCCTTATCTAAACCTTTATGATACATAATTCCCTTGCCCATGATTGTAATACAGAATAAATCTTTTTTTTTTTTTTTTTTTTTTTTTCCCATTGGTTAAAATAGTAATGTGAGACTGTTATTCTCAGAATGGAAAAACAAAATTTGAAATAAGTGATTAATCCTATGGTGTTATTCATACTGGTGCAATTATGGTTGTAATAAAAGTACAAAGTCAGTAGCTCAAATGACACTTGACACCAACAACTGATCCACGTCAACAATTAAAAACTGGAGTAAGAGTTAAATTAGAATACAATTATTTTTTCTTACTTTAGATTTAGTACACCATTTTTCATGGGATTCCAATCAATGGCTCC
>NC_056513.1:21301616-21307458 GCF_014905685.2 Nematolebias whitei
AAAGGACTGCCTCCCAAGTTTTTACCAGCATGTGGGCATACCAACACATGGAAACAACACGCTGGACCATGCTTACACGAATGTAAATGATGCATACAAAGCTGAACCCCGCCCCCACCCAGGATTTTCTGATCACATCTCGATCTTAATGGTCCCAGCTTACATGCCCCCGCTGAGACGCTCCAGACCAGTACAAAAGAAAGTTAAATGTTGGATCCAGGACACTGGCCCCATACTGAGAGATTGTTTTGAACAAACATACTGGCAGGTTTTAAGAGATGCTGCTGGAAATAGAGGATCACTTGATCTGGACCAATACGCATCCTCAGTTCTGGGTTACATTAGTACATGTACTGACACCATCTCTGCCATCAGATATATTAAAGGCTACCCAAACCGAAAACCTTGGCTGAATGCAGAGGTGCGCACCCTGCTGGAAGCCAGGAACACTGCCTTCAGGACTGGAAACTCACAGGAGCTGAGTAGGACAAGGAAATAACTGGTTGCTGGTATTAGGAGGAACAAGGCTAAATATGCACAGAGGATCGAGGGTCAATTCACCTCACAAAACCCTTGGAGCATGTGGAGGGGCATTAAGTGTATAACAGATTATAAAGAAGGAGCGAACAATGCCCCAAAGATCCATCTCTGCCTGATGCCCTCAACAAGTTCTATGCACGCTTTGAAGACCAGAAAAGACTATCCAGACTCACATCACTACCGGATGAAGAGTATCTCAGCATGACCTCAGCAGAAGTAAGGAGTACTTTCAGGAGGATTAATCTGCACAGGGCAACTGGCCCAGAAAACATCTCTGGAAAAGTGTTGAAAGAATGTGCCGAACAGCTCTGCGGGGTGCTGGCAGATATCTTTAACACCTCACTTACCCTGGAGACAGTCCCCACCTGCCTGAAGACTGCCACCATCATCCCAGTCCCAAAGAGCTTTACAGTGACTGGTCTGAATGACTATCGGCCAGTGGCCCTCACCCCGATAGCCACTAAATGCTTCGAAAAACTGGTCATGACCCACAACAAAACAACCATCAACATCAAGGAGGACCTTCATCAGTATGCATACCATACCAACAGAGGATGCCATCTTCTCTGTGGTCCACAATGCGCTCAACCACCTGGAGCAGAAAGACTCTTGCGTCCATATGCTTTTTGTGGACTTCACATCTGCCTTCAACACCATGATCCCCCAAACCCTGCTGGACAAACTATTCACACTAGGACTAAGCCCCTCCATTTACAACTGGGTACTAGACTTCTTAACAAACAGACCACAGTCAGTGAGGATCCACAACATCTCCTCCTCCACCATAACCATCAGCACTGGCTCTCCTCAGGGATGTGTGTTGAGCCCTCTCCTGTTTACTCTGCTCACGTATGATTGTGCAACTACCCATACAGGCTGTCACACTGTAAAGTTTGCAGATGATACAGCAGTGGTGGGATGTATCAAAAACAATGATAAGTCCAGCTACAGGCAGGAGGTGGAACACCTGGAGAGCTGGTGCAAAGAGAATAACCTTCACATCAATGTGAAGAAGACAAAGGAGATGATTGTGGACTTCAGAAGGAACAAACACACCTACACCCCACTGAACATAAGAGGCTCTGCGGTGGAAATGGTCTCCAGATACAAATATTTGGGTGTACACATGAATGACAACCTCAGCTGGAGTAACAACACCACCAGCCTGATCAAGAAAGCTCATCAGAGACTCTACTTCCTCAGGTGGCTGAGACGAGCTGGTCTGGGAAGCTCAGTCCTCACCTCCTTCTACAGGTGTGCAGTGGAGAGCATTCTGTGATCCAGCATCAACATGTGGCATGGAGGCTGCACAGCTGCAGAAAGAAAAGCTTTGCAGAGAGTGGTGAAGGCTGCACAGAAGACTGTTGGAGTCAGTCTCCCCACCATCACAGACATTTACACCTCCAGATGCAGGAAGAGAGCCACCTGCATCATGAAGGACCCCACTCACCCAGCACACACATTTGTTGTCCCACTCCCCTCAGGAAGGAGGTTGAGGAGCATTAAGTATAGAACCACTAGACTGAGGAACAGCTTCTACCATGAGGCTGTTAGACTCAAGAATATCTAACCAGGAAAATCACTGTGAAAAATCACATCATGTTGCTGCTGATCTGTTTCATTTTGATGTGTTCACGCATGCTCATCTGCTCACACAGACTCATGCTCATGTCCGTGCTGCTGTTTGACAATGTTTTTATGCTATTAGTGCTTAGTGTATTTTTAGTTTATGTTTTTCTTAGTTCATATGTTATTGTTTTTCTTTTACATTTTTTTATTGTTGAATCTAACTGGGACCCTGTGACCATAATTTCGTTCCACCACCTGTACCACATGTTCTTTATTCAATAAATCTGCACGTCACATTTCAGGATCTGGTTAGACACAGATTAAATGTTCAATATGAATATTTCTATATTTATCACCACAGTAATAGTGTTACACACATTAGTAGTTGTAAACACTGAAAATAATACATATGTTGGTTTAGTACTTACCTTTAACCTAAACATTTAAGGAGTAAACATTTTTAATAATCACTTTGAAAGTTACAAATGTTGTCTTTGGTGCCTGTTTGTTTTCCAAATGTATTAGTGTGTGTGAATGACAGACATTAACATACAACACTTTTTAGAATGGTGCTTTATGACGTTCAGTTTATTTCCTTCTATCAGCTGACTGCCAGTTCTGCCACATCCAATATGGCAGCCGCTCCGACGTACCACTGCAGCGGGCCAGCCCACTCAACGAGGTGTCTACTGAAACTGCCTCACCAGTTCTCTGTTGTGAACACCCTGGTAGATGACAATAGCCAATCAGTGATGGAGAAAGATCAGGGGAGCTTAGCTATGAAATAATGATGAACGATTGGTTGAAATAGGTTAACTAAAAAAAACGCTGATCTGACTCCAAATCCGCACAGATTATCCCCACCTGCCCAAAGCAATTTTTACCCGCAACATCAGAATGAAAACTGCCCAATTGGTGGTAAACCACCCACTCTGTCAACATCGAACCTGCTTGCTGAGCGGTAGCAGCTCTGACTACATCACTGTGTTGCCCTTTACTCCTCCCCATTTTCATCAAATCATTATAATTTTTGTCTCCCTTGTTTTATCTGTTCAAACTACTGCTCTGATCATTTTGTCTGAATTCCTTTCTCTAACCAACTCTTGATGTTGGTGCTTTTTAATGCTCCACCCTTCCTTCTCATACCTTTGCAGGACATGCCAATCACATTGCTATTTAACAATTCTCTTTCCTCAATTTTCTCCTCTACTTCTCTCTTTGCTCTTATCACAACTTGTATTTTTTTTTAATAACTTGGCCTCTCTTTTTACCGCAGCCCTGTTCTTTTTCTTTGTATAAATTTATTCTTCAAAATGGAGACACATAATTTGTAGCAGAGCTGCTTATTTTTAGATGGCACCTTCAGAATGGTAATAATGTTTGACATTGATCGATGGGCTGGTTTAACAATCAAAGCTTCTTTTTATTTTTTTTAATTTGATTTGTAATGTTCCACAGAAAACAACTGTGCATGCTGACCGCAATAATCCAGAACAAAGAAAATATGTATTTGTAATTAAAACAGCTAGTCTATTTCTATTCAGAGTCACAGACAATGAGCTTGGGCTTGGTAGGTGAAAGTCAACAGGTTCTTGGCACTCTGATTATTTCTGTTTATATGTAAAAATGCTGAATTTCTTTAAATGTATGCTGGATTCAAAGAAGGTGCTGCACAGTCATTATACACCTCCTCTTATTACCGTACATTAGTTTTGACCATACCACTTTAATTATAAAGCACTTAAAAACAGGAACAAAGCCAAACAAAGTGCTGTACAGCAAAAGCAAACAAGCAAAGGACACAGCAAAAAATACACAAATCCAAATAGCTAAAGATAAGATCTAAATGACTAGCATTATAGAATATAGACAAGTTAAAATGAATTCACATGGTGTCAAAAACCAGGGAATAAAAGTGAGTTTTTAAACGAGACTTAAAAACAGTGAGAAAGGAAGCCTGCCTAACATGTAGTGGTAAGTCATTCCACAGTTTGGGACCTGCAACAGAGAAATAAAGCCCTGTCATTCCTAATCTCAAAATGAGTGCCTGGAACCAATAAAAGCTTCTGGTATGCTGAACTCAGAGAGCACTGTGGAGCATATGGCTGCAGCAGATCAGTAAGACAAGAGGGGGCAGAACTGTTCAGAGATTTAAAAACATACAGGAGTATTTTGAAATTAATTCAAAAGTGAACCGGGAGCCAGTGATGGGAGGTCAGAACCGGCGTAGTGTGCCCGCTTTTTTTCTGTACCAGTTAAAAAAACGGACTGCAGTATTTTGAACCAGTTGTAAATGTGCAATGGAGGTCTGACTGATTCCAAATAGAAGTGCATTGCAGTAATCAAGCCTAGATGATATGAAAGCATGTCTTGCTGTGTCAAGATTACTTTTGGACAGTATGGGCTTCAGTTTAGACAGTCGCCTCAACTGAAAAAAACAGGATTTAACAATCGTGATTACACGACTGTTTAGTTTCATGGAAGGGTCCATTGTCACTCCCATATTAGCGATGACTTGTTTCTCTAATGGCGATAGAGAGGAAAGTTTGATACAGTGATTCTTGATTGTGCCATTAGGTAGAAACAGCATGACTTCTGTCTTCTTCTCATTCGTAAAGCCATCCATTCCCTGATGTCAACAGGCAGTGAAGAAGAGGTTGGATAGAACATGCACCAGTGCGCTTCAGAGAGAAGTAAATTTGACAGTCTTCGGAATAAAAATGAAAAAGTTTGTTGTAGCTTTTAGTTTGATTTGATTGCTAGATAAGCCAAGGACGTCAGAAGCATCCATACTGTGGTGGTGGTGGTGGTGGGGGGTGGGGGGAAGGCACAATGATGTATGTAGGTGTGTGTGTGCGCGCGCAAGTGTATGCGCATAAAGAAGTGTACACTAGTGTACAAAAAAGCAACATTTCACCTAGATTTCCTTTAATTCCACACATTTAAAGCATGTTTCTCACCAAGTTTGTGTAAATTCAGCTGTGGGTTTTAAAGACATTTTAACTTTAATACACTTTAATACAGAGCATCAGGTCGGCACTAGTTGTGTTTATAGAGAAATAAAAAACATCACCACTAGACTTTTTTACTTGTGTTCAACACTACTCATCTAAATGATGTTTCTCACGAAGCTTGAGGACAATAAGGTGTGGGGTTTTAAAGACATTTAAACTTTAATGCACCTGAACACAGCGTCTCTTACACCTACAGTATCTTACAGCGTCACAGTTACTGTTAAGCTAAGATGCTACAGACGTAGCACTCCTCTCAAGCATCCTCTTCACCATGTACTGTATATATGTTTATGATCAACCCCCTGTCAACAACTGCCCGCACTAAGCTTGCTAAACTGGCGAGTGAGCAACACAGAGGTGTCTCCATCTCCTCCACCTGTGCGCGTTTTCTGCTGAAGCAGGAGACTCAGCAGCTGCTGCCTGCACACTTTCTGCTCTGTGTTAGAGCTGGAGGTAACCAGGAAAACCTGGAGTGGAGTTTTAGTGGTTTGAGTATTCTCCTAGTGGAATGGATTCGTTCACGAAGAAAGAAAAACTGCACCGACCAAGTCAAGTCAAGTCAACTTTATTCATAGAGCACATTTAAAACAGAACTTGTTATCAAAGTGCTTAGCAACAACAACAATCAATGAGTAAATTAAAGAGAAAAATATATAAACATATATATACAATACACTAATAATAACTGAAGAATTAATAAAAACAAAGCATTTAAAACC
>NC_056513.1:21307558-21312887 GCF_014905685.2 Nematolebias whitei
AGTACGATATATATATTTCAATTGAAAAATAATTGTTAAGTTCTTTGAAAGATTAATGCGTGTCTGCATTCTGCTGTAATTATGCAGAATACTAAATATACATGCATATACATGCACCCAATTCTTTTTTAGGAAAGAGCTTGTCATTTGAGTTTTCTGCATTTTTAAATGTGTGTTTCCAAAACTGTTAATGGATCAAAGAACTTAACAATTATTTTTCAATTGAAACAGTTATATCGTACTGGAGTGGAAATACAATTTTCAGTACTTGTCAATTTTAGGAGGTTGGATATATAAGAATCTTCTTCTTTCGGCTGCTCCCTGCTTTAGGGATGGACACAGCGAACTAAGTCGCACTAAGACTTGGCAATGACTTTTTTTTACTCTGGGTGCCCTTCCTGACACAACCACCGGAGCTACCACAGCCCTCTGTGTGGAGCAGAGAGCTGCTATCTCGGGCGCCCGGAGGAGCAGATGGTGGGGGTTGAGGGCCTTGCTCAAGGGCCCAGAGTGGTGCAAATGAGGGTGGAGTCAGGTGTGGGTGCTTCACTTTTCCCACCCACATTTTTGATGTTGTCAGTACCGGGAGTTGAACGGACGATCTTCCCATCACAGGCCCACCTTCTCTAACCTCTGTGCCACCACTCCTAGTTAAATATAAGAATATTCCACTTAGTATTTCACATATAAATCACACTCATTTAACAGTTATAAAATATACACACAGAACAGATTAAACTCTACTTCTTTTTAAAGTTAACTAATTGTTAAGTACAATTAATAATCAGTTCATTACTGTTTGTTTTTTTGCACCTTTACACAAACTCAAACTGGTGTGAAGAATTCAGCTAGTGCCCTTTAAGCCTATAGAGTTTTATAATTATAATAATTAATTTTACCCACTATTCAATTCCCTCTGGTATTCCTTGTTTGGTTTGTGAACTGTTAATTCCCAAAGATTTCCAATTACTAGCTGTCCAAATAAATTAAACATCATTTGCTGTGTCAAAAAGCCAATTAGCAAGACTGGAAGCTTTGAAACAATCAAAGACCAATGACTGTGAAAATAACAGGCTAACAGAGAAGAGGTCACCTACTCATCTGGGACAGCTTTAAATAAAGAGAACAATGAACTGGTTTTAAAACGTACATATCAGAAATGTATGGAGTTTTCTGTTTATATGGAAGAAAGACCTGAAAAAGCATGTAATGTAATCACAAAACATATAAATGCAGCTAGAAAATGTATTAATTTAAATGTTTGGCAGCAGATTTTTTTTAATTATTATTAAATTTAGGTCTACTTATGTGTTTGTATATGGTTTTATGTGTCCGTGACATCAAATGTAAAATTGCACATACATGTGTTTGTGGTGAAACAGATAATACGAGTCTTGTTGATTTAGGAATTATTAAAAGCTGCACAGTCATGATCCAAAATCAGAATAATCTAATACACATATACCTGTTTGTTTGTGTGTCTGTTATACAGCATACTGACTGCAGAGAAAATCAGATGATCCTTGTATTTATTCTATAATTGAAATGTTAAATAAATTGAAACTGAACAGGCCCTCCCCCCACCATAAAAGAATAAACTGATGAATAAATAAATAAATGAATATATAAAATAAAAAATCTGCTGAAAAAGATTTTAATGGCTTCCCACCAAAATAGCTTGTTTTTTCCAGGTTCATATACCTGTACTGTATCTTAGTACACAGCGAACAATCTAAAAGTAATGCGGTCTTTTGTGTATCCAGCACATCTAATAATCCAGCACATCTAATAATAGATCAAAAGTTAGTCAGTCTTTTTTTTAATCATCTTTACTCTTTTTTTTCGTCTATCAATTGAGTACAATGCGTTTTCAAAATAGACTTTTGAATGCTCAGTCTGTTTGAATGCTCTGTCTGTTTTGTACATAATATGCCGTACTTTGCGTTCTGCATTTGAATGTACAGCTCAACACTTTCTTTGTATGAAGTCTAAACAGATATGTGTGTTTAAATACTAATGTTGTAATGATTTGTGCTGCCTCATTGGCCAAACAACAGAGTTAATGACTTCAGTGAGTTGACAGATGAGCTCTGTTACTGGTCTCTTTGCAGCAGGGGCCACATTCAATAGTCTCACTGAAAGTGTTAGAAAAAATTTTAAACCACAGTTTAATAATTTATGCTTTAAGACATGTTTTGGTGCACAAAAAATGGATTATATGAAGCAACACTAAATCACAATCACATTTATTTTGCCAAATACTCAGAGATCTGTACACAGGGATTGTTTGTGGTTGTAGCGCAGGAGAAGGAAACACTATAAGGGAGATCAAACAATTATTTTTTTTAATGTTTGCTGGTTTACTTCTGTCATCTACATTTTGGTTATTTGCCTCCAAAGTTGAATAGCACTAAGTATGCAACAATGTCAACCTTTAATTAGTGACAGGGTTAGGATTTGAGTCAACAAACACAACTGTCTAGTTGTGGAGTTATGTTTTACATAGAATAATATTTTTCCACAATTGACGCAACCCTTTCAAGTATTCCCTTATACGTTCCTTCCTGCGATAAGCTCTGCCAACTAAAGATGCTTTTATTTTGGTCATCAAAGTTTTTTTTTTTTTTCATTTTGAACATATGAAACACAAAAAACATAAAACAAACAAACAAAAAAACTCCAATCCCTTCCCCAGTAACACATACATACATGAATTAACAATAATTACACAGGCACTGAAAGTTTTCTACATACAACATAAAAGGCTGCCATGTGTCCCAATGTCTTTTAACAGAACCTTTCAAGGTATATCTTCTTTTTTCTAGATGGACATCCCCTCTCTTATCAAATGTACATATGCTGGGGTGTGTGGGTCCTTCCAATTGCACAAAACTAGTCTTCTGACCAGGAGAGAGCCAAAAGCAATCACACCCTTCTTGTACTTGCTGAAGGATGTATCCACAGGGACCACCCCGAACAGTGAGATGAGTGGTGATGGGTGTACATTTTTTCCACATATCCCAGAGAAGGTGTCAAAAATAGATTGCCAAAAGGTCTCCAGTTTGGGACAGATCCAGAATGTATGCAGGAGTCTAGCTGGAGTTTGTTTACAATGATTACATGCAGGGTCCAGGTCAGCTTTGATCTTGTGTTTGGACCAATGCAGCTAGTGAATCACCTTGAATAGAATTACATGTCTCAGGCTGATTGAGGATGAGTAAATGTTCTCAATGATTACTCTCCAGGTTGAGTCTGATATGGATTCTTCCAAGTCCGTTTCCCATTTCAGTTTAAGGGGGTCCAAACTGGTCTTATGGAATAAAATGAGCAGTGTATAGATCTTGCAAAGGTCCCCCTTGGTATCAGATCTGCACTCCAAAATTTTTGCCACAAAATGTTTAGTGGGATAAAAAGGAAAACAATCAGAGTTAGATCTCACAAAATGTCTCAGCTGCAAGTATCTGAAAAACGGTGACTTGTGAATATTAAACTTCTGTACCATCTGCTCAAACTAAAGATGCTTTTAGAATGAATAGAACCACTTTACATTCCTTATCACACGTTTGCCTTTATTTATTTATTTTTGCACTGGCAGTTAGTTTTTCTAACTCTCTGTTTCATAATAAGCACATTCTAAGCTCTGTAGGGAACTATGAGTGACATACATGGGTGTGACTGAAACATATGTGTGCTGATTGGCTGAGTAAGCAGAACACTCTCACGACACCTCCACTATTAAAATGACTCATGATATAGAACCAATTTATTTAACAGTTTTTGTCTTGCACTTTTTTGAACTGGTGCAATACACAATAAACCAATCTGTTGTTTTCATCCTGGCTCCTTCAACTCCTCCTTCTATACGTGCAGCACTCTTTGAAATGTAACTATATGAAATAAATCAAAGACCCCATGATACATTTCTCCAACTGTGGAGTCTTTCAACAATGTTGTCTTTAAATATCACATGCAAAAGTAGCAGGGTACTGCATGGAGTTTCACAATCACCATGGTACCTTGGTGATGCAAACGCAAACACCAGGTCCTGTTGTGGGACTAACGATCCATAAAAACCTCAGGGAGTCCTTCTAACCGATTGATCCAAAAATGCCTAAAGACAAAGCATCATTAAAGTCATCTCATTCACACATGCCCAAAACTAGCTGGCTACACAGGGATAATGTATGTTTTCACAAATGACACCATTTTGATGATTTTGCTCTGTATTTGTGGCGTGGTTGATTGTTTTCCAGGCATCACAAAAACCAGCAGTTCTTCCATCAGTCAGACCCCGCCTTCAATTCCAATTGGCCAGTCACCTCAGCCTTCCAGAATGGGAAAACAACAAAGTTTATTCTCACACAAATAATCTAAACATTAACAATTGTTTATTGGTAATGAAATATTGAGCAAACATGTTATGTATACAGATGTACAATTTACAAGCCAGTTTATTATTTTAATTACTTTGACTTTCTTCCAATTGTCCACCAATCAAACTCCTGCTCTTATCAGCTCACTTCCTGTAAAAGAGCTGGATTTGAGGCGGACCTCCTCTTTAGCTGGACCACAAGATGGCTGCCACAGAGGACACACCCACATGGTAACAAACTAACATTTCAGTAGTAATTTGGCACACAACACAATGTTCACAATCCCACACTCTGGAACTAAAATAGAGACGCTAAAGAATAATTTAGGGCTTCTTAAGAGTATTACAATTTTTTTAAATTTCTTATTATTTTTTGAACAAATCAACTTTTTTGTGCCTACTTGATCATTTGAAGTCATATTTATTTTTTTATTTATTTATAGAGCACAATTTAAAACAGATAGACTGTTATCAAAGTGCTTAACACTAAGGGTAACACGGAGAAATAAAAAGCAGTAAGAATATACCTTAAAAAATTAAAACAACAGCATTAAAATGAAGACATGGAACAAGATATACTAAATCAACTCACACAGTATGAAACGCCAGAGAGAACAGATATGTTTTTAGCAGGGATTTGAACACAGGAAGGGAGGTGGCATGCCTAATGTTGGGGGGTAGGTTGTTCCACAGTTTGGGACCCATGACTGAAAACGCCCGATCTCCTCGGAGCTTCAGTCGTGTTTTTGGAACAACCAAAAGCAGCTGATCGGATGATCTCAGAGCCCGAGAGGGAACATATGGTTCCAGTAGCTCAGAGAGGTAGATGGGTGCGAGGCCATTTAGGCACTTATAGGTCAGGAGGAGAATTTTGAAATCAATCCTAGTTCTCACAGGAAGCCAGTGTAGGGAGGACAGAACTGGTGTGATGTGCTCATACCTCGGTGTACCGGTTAA
>NC_056513.1:21312987-21320771 GCF_014905685.2 Nematolebias whitei
ATGTATGTATGTGTGTTTGTGTGTAGGGGGGGTCTGTGTGAGTGTGTACTTTATATTTTTTTAAAAGTTATAATGCTCACAACATGCATGGGCAGTGATAGAGGGAATTTCCAATTTCACCTTATTGCTCTGTGATGGGAAATGTGACAATTCCATGGTTTTATCTTGCTGATCTTTGTCGAAAAAAAAAAAATTCATATATTTTGCCACTGGCAAAGGCAAAGCAATAACATTTTTAATTGTCATAGTTTTGTGTGTTTGTTTGTTGTCAGCAAATTATATAATGAACCACTAGATTTATTTAAATTAAACTCTCAGAAAGGAACTGTTGAATGTGCTTCTACAACTGATTAACTCTTGTAGTCAGCTCCATTCAAGATGGTTCCTGAAGCAAATAAACACAGTTCACTACACCAACATTGGCAAACATATTTTAAAATCTATGTATTAGTACTTTAAGCATGTGTAGTAAAGTTCCTTAGCTACTACCAAACCATGTTTTAGATCAATATATTTTGTATTTGTTGAGTTATAATTGGTGTTATGCAGGGGTGGGAAGAGTATACCGTAGTCAAGTAAGAGTACAGTTACTCTGTTGAACGTTTACTTTTATGTACAAGTAAAAGTACCTGTGTAAATATCTACTCAGATTTAATAACAAACCTTTTAATTAGTCTTTGATAATTCACACACCACCCAGTCAAGATGGTCTAATCCAGACACAATGTGTGTTACCGTACAGAACTAGCAGAGTGACAGCAGCAAAGTTTGTATAGAACAATATAGAACTGAAAGCACTGTCCCTGTGTCACACATACTTTCCTAAACACTCTGACTACCTCCATTACTAGCTCAGTGTTGCAACAATGATAAATCTACAGTGAATTAATTTATGATAGAGGCAGGCTGAAAGTTTCTCAGGATCATCTTAAAAGATTTGTTTGAAACAAAGCTATGAATGCATCTTAAGGTTGTTTTGTATTTTCACAGTTCACATTTACGCCTTCCTCTACATCACGCTTCAGTTCCACTTTACAATCATGCCCAGTTTTAATTTATCAGTGGCTACTGAAAGAAAATTTTAATTCACACAATATGTCAACTGCTTTACTATTTTCTTGTCAGTAAATGTATTTAACATTTATTATTATTCACATTATTTACATTTATTTACATTTATTATTTAACATCCTTATAGCAGTGGGGAACCCTTAGTCTTCAACACCTTTTAAAGAAGGCCTACAAATTCAGCACACATTTTCTGTTCAGGAATTGTTTGGCATTTATATTTAGATTGTTGTTACTAACAGTAAAACAAATGACTCCATAAGTCAGATGTCGTACTTGAAGAATAAAAGAGAGAGATTCACTTCCTGTACGTGAGTTACCCATCTGCGGAGGAACTAAAAGCAGAGTGATGTAATCAAACCAGAACTTTGTAATGTCTTTGACATTAGCATGTTTGCATGTATTAGGATGTTACATAATTATATCCTACCTGAAGGCCTAGGTGTTTTGGTCACACTTCGCCACTGACTCATAGTATGAAATATTCTGCACAGAGCAGGGACCATAAGCAATTAAACTTGGACAAAATATATAACTTTTTGTATTTTTTTACATAATGTTCCCAAAACAGTTTTGTATTATCCAGCTTATGTGAACCCACATTATATTCAGAACTGTCTTTGAATCATTAGATTGCATATTATGTAGACACAGCTTCCAGCATGAAATCCAATTTAAAGTGTCTCTACCAGCATCAGGACAGGTGTTGAAACTGCACAATGACCACAGAATCCATAATGACAACAAACAACTTGCCTTCTATTTAAAAAAAAAGTTTAATTTAAACCTAATGAATGTCCAAATTAGAACCACTACTTATTCTTGTACTTGTATATACACTTGACAACCTTAAGGACACACACATGCATAATATGCACTAACAAAAACCCACACAGTGTGCTAATGCTTTTCCCAGGAGCCTGCATGAACGGCACACATGCGAAAGGACACAAATACATGCATTTGCATTTAGCTGATGCTTTCTTTTACTGGGAGTTATAATGAACACAAACACACACACACAATTTTTATGACAAAGAAACACACACACGCATAAAATAAATGATCCCAAGCTAAGGCTATATATATATATAAACAGTATATATATATATATACAAAGTGTATATATAGCAAGTAGAGCTGTCATTTCTAACGCAGGTCCAAAGCTTGGCCCAGCCCAACTTGAGTTTGGGCTGTAATAATGTGCTGGACGGGTGGGCCGGGTTGGTGTCGGGCTTTTGATTGTGTCAGCGGACGGGCACAACTGGCGATACAGTTATATGGCACATGGCTTGCCATACTTCACCAGCCACACGCGGCCATTTGACCGTGAGCTGACTGGCCTTGAAAGAGGTAAAATAAAGTTCAGACAAGCTTCAAATGGGACTGTACTATCAGGAAGTGATCCATTGCCCAAATGGACGTTCAGCCGCTGCACTCAGCGGACGTGTGCAGCCGACGACCCAAACAGGTAAGATCCCAAAGCAGACATGTCAGAGCAGGGCCCGTGTCTGAATAATGCAGAATGCAGGCAGAAGCAGGGATTTAATCCGCTTTGACAGCCATGAAAGGACAAACACCCCCTTAGCTCTGATTTTCTGCCCCTTTTCTTCAGCCCCACGTGTCCGCCGACTGTTAATAACTATATAAGCAGTCAAAGCTTAATTAAAATGTAATTTTTTTTGTGGGGTTCAGTCCAGTAATTACCGTTAATTCGTCAGGTCGGGTGGGGTTCAGAAATGATGGCTACGGACTGGGGCTGGGTCGAGTCAAACTTTTTGGGCCTGAGTGCAACTCTAACTGCAAGCTGATACATAAAATGAATCAAAATATTGCAGTAAGTGTTTGTATCAAAGAACGGATCATGTGGTTCAGATATTTTTGAGTGCCTTCGTGGTAATATTTACGTGATGGTCAAACCGTTCTTGCACCACTGTATGCAATCTGTCGGTCACTGACAGAGAGAATTCAAACAGGGTAGTTTCCATCTTTGTCTTGAAAATTGTGTTGATCCATCTTGTGACCACACACAGCGGGTGACTACATTGTTTACCCAGCGTGGAAGCATTCAAGGACTTGGAGCTCTGTGTAAAGAGAGGACAGCATTGAGATGCAATGCGCAGCGATGACACACTAACACACAGCACCATGTTCGTAAAACACTGCAATACAACTTAAATTGTGAAAACATATCATTTGAAGTAGAGTATTTGTTGTAAAATGTTCATGATAAATGCTCTTTTTTTTTTTTCGTTAAACCAACAACATTTTGGAAATGCATCTAGGATTTTCATGAGGCAGACAAAAGACATTAAAAAAGCAAGTTTGTATCCAAATTCTATTTTTGATAAATATGACCATTTAAGGAGCTGGAGTTTTTTGGTTAGGGTTAAGAAGATTTTATTTTGGTTCTAAGATTTTATTTTAATGCTGGAAACTAGAATGAACATTTTCAATCATTTATTTCATTAATGTTCACAAGTTTCTCTTTAGTTAACTTAAATGAAATCCCAAAACTCTCCTTTGGATGCTTGCTAACTTTTTTTAATTTTTTATCCTAATTCTCTGTGAAGTTAATCCCTCACTGATTCAGTGGCTGTGGTTCTTAAATCAGGACCACCATGTTTTAGGTTTGGGCTCTCACACGGTTGTACCACGACTGATTGAGTTCTACTTCACATTTAGAGATCCAGTTATGGTTTTGCTGCATTTACCGTGTTTTAGAGATGTTTGTCATGTTGAACATTAAATATGTTGCCATTGTCATGTTTCCAGATGGTACTACATGATTGACCAATATAACAGTATTTCTGTGTTCACATTTACACATAATTTTTTCTAGATTCTCAACACACAGTGCACAGAACAAACAAAGCCTTAGAGTCACAGTTTTTTTTTACTGATGACTATAGATTTGTCCTTGTTCCTTTCTCCTGATCACTTTTGTGATCAAAAGAGTGACAATGTGACATTTTAAAAAAATGTGTTAAATTATTTAAAAACATATTTTACCACTGATTTTCAATCAAGTTCTTGAGTAATTTGGAGTACTTAAATCATTAATCTCAAATTTGCTTCTTGATGAAGGAATTTTTGACAGCCTGCTTTTTAATTAGACAGTTTTTGATTAGCCATTATCAAATAATACATGTATCAACTGACCTATATGTTTTCTTTTGATCATACGGAGGAGAGGAGAGGAGTGAAAGGTATAATGAAAATGAAAAATAAAAACCTCCCTTCTCCTTTTCCATTGGTAAATTATTGACGGAGTAAAGGAAATAACCTCACTGTACATTCTAAAAGAAGACGCCACAGAAAAAGGTCTCAAGACAGATTACATAATGCTGCTTTGCTAATGTAATCATTTTGTATTTTGACCAATGCATGTTGCAAACATTTCAATAAAAACCATAGTCATAGTCATATCTATAGTTAGTCAAGGAATTCATCAGGGTTCAGTGCTTGAACCAATACTTTTTACCTTATATTTGCTTTCATTAGGTAAACTTATTAAACAGCATGGGATAAATTTTCATTGTTATGCTGATGATACATTTGTCCATGAAACCCAATGAATCCTAACAGCTACTTAGACTACAAGCATGTCTTAAAGACATCAAAACCTGGATGATCCTAAATCTTCTGCTTTTGAACACAGACAAAACAGAGGTTCTAATTTTTGGACCTGAAAATCTTAGGAATACATTTTTCAGTCTTTTGCCCTCCTTGGATGACATTAATATGGCTTCTAGTTCTAATGTTAAAAATCTTGGTGTTATTTTTGATCAGAATATGTCTTTCAACTCCCACATTAAAAACGTTACTAGAACCACCTTCTTCCAGCTGCGTAATATCACTAAGATTAGAAACATCTTATCTAAAAATGATGCAGAAAAAACGGTTCATGCATTTTTCATGTCAAGACTGGACTATTGGAATGGCTTATTATCTGGGTGTTCAAATACTTCTTTAAAAAGTCTTCACTTAATCCAAAATGCTGCTGCCAGAGTCTTAACTGGAGTTAGTAGGAGAGATCATATCTCTCCAGTTTTAGCTTCTCTCCATTGGCTCCCTGTCAAATCCAGGATTGAATTCATAATATCCTGATGCATGCTCAATAATCCAGATAGAAAAATTAAAAAACGTTAAGTCTGTTCCTCTGGACATTCAAAAAACAAAACTTTTTTTTGTTTGT
Source organism: Nematolebias whitei (assembly GCF_014905685.2). NCBI lineage: Eukaryota > Metazoa > Chordata > Actinopteri > Cyprinodontiformes > Rivulidae > Nematolebias > Nematolebias whitei. The sequence goes on from NC_056513.1 coordinate 21,318,254, forward strand.
TTGTTTGTTTTTTGAATGTCCAGAGGACCAGATTTAAATTTTTTAATTAATTCAAAATCTTACATCTAACCTACAAAGCTCTCAACAACCTAGCTCCATCTTATATTAGAGACCTTATTGTTCCATATTTTCCTAACATAGCACTTCACTCTCAAACTGCAGGCGTACTTGCGGTTCCTAGAGTTTTCAAAAGCAGAATGGGAGTAAGATCTTTCAGTTATCAGGCTCCTCTCTTGTGGAACCAACTTCCTGTTTCTGTCCATGAGGTTGACAAATTGTCCAGTTTTAAGACTGGGATTAAGACTTTCCTTTTTGATAAATCCCATAGTTAGGGTTGGCTTATGTTGCCATAGGCTTAGATTCCTAGAGGACAAATTGACCTAATTTACTTAAATTAATTCTTAAAATTGAATGGTTTTCATTTTATACTACAAAGTATTTCTATTTAAAGTGATTCTCGACCTGCCATTGTGTATCTGTTCTGATCAAACCCAGCCGGTAGAAGCAAATGGTCGCTTGTCCTGAGCCTGGTTCTGCTAAAGGTTTCTTCCTCATGAGGCAGTTTTTCTTTTCCACTGTCGCCTTCATGCTTGCTCAAGATGAGAGTTCTGTGATAGTGTTTAATTCAAAGCCGTCTGCTCCTCAGGTAAATAGTGTTATTTTTTATATATTCTCAATGTTTCTGTTCAGTGCCCTGAGACACCTTCTGTTGTGACTTGGTGCTATATAAATAAATTGAATTGAAGTGAATACAACTTATTTGCAAATAAGGTCATAACCTGTTTCATTTTTATATATTAATAAATACAAAAAACACTACATGATGTTTTGCACATTACAGCTGGGTAAATGATCCGAAGAGTCTGTCAACTGAGATGGAGAAATTATAAGTCTCCTATAGAGTGGAGAGCTAAACAAGTAGTGAAGCAGATAACAATAAACCTCAACGGGGCACCATGTGTTCTGATTGGGGGCATAAAATGGAGTTGCAAATTACAACTATGTGGCAAGAATGTAACCACCCATAATCACAGTGAACAGGTATCTCCAGGGTGTAATGGCTTCATAAAATGATTTCAGCATACTATGTGAAACAATTATGAAGGAAATCCATAACAAACAGCTTTATGTATTATCAGCTGCCTGGTTACTGCATGAGTTGCTCCAGCAACCAAGTAAAATAATTTCAATAACAAGTATTACTGTAGAGTGAATATTGTAATTTTCAAGTGTAACTACAAATTATGCTACAAATTTCCTTTTATGTGATGACACAGTTATGTCTTTTGATAAAGAAACATATAAGAAATACAGTGATATATATATATATATATATATATATATAATGTGTGTGGGTCATTGTCATGTTGGAAGAACCAGCCACGACCCATTTTCAATGTTCTAACTGAGGGAAGGAGGTTGTTCCCCAACATCTCACAATACATGGCCCCAGTCATCCTCTCCTTAATACAGTGCAGTCGTCCTGTCCCATTTGCAGAAAAACACTCCAAAGCATGATGCTTCCACCCCCATGCTTCACAGTAGTGACGGTGTTTTTGGGATGGTACTCATCATTCTTCGTCCCCCAAACATGGCGAGTGGAATTAAGACCAAAAAGTTCTATTCTGGTCTCATCTGACTTCATAACTTTCTCCCATGACTCCTCTGGATCATCCAAATGGTCATGGGCAAACTTAAGACGGACCTGGGCGTGTGCTGATTTAAACAGGGGAACCTTCCGTGCCATGCATGATTTTAAACTATGACGTCTTAGTGTATTACCCACAGTAACCATGGAAACAGTGGTGCCAGCTCTCTTCAGGTCATTGAGCAGCTCCTCCTGTGTAGTTCTGGGCTGATTCCTCACCTTTCTTAGGATCATTGATACGCCACAAGGTGAGATCTTGCATGGAGCCCCAGTCCGAGGGAGATTGACAATCATGTTTAGCTTCTTCCATTTTCTAATAATTGCTCCAACAGTTGATGTTTTTTCACCAAGCTGTTTGGCAATTGCCCCGTAACCCTTTCCAGCCTCGTGGAGGTCTACAATTTTGCCTCTGGTGTCTTTGGACAGCTCTTTGGTCTTAGCCATGTTAGTAGTTGGAGTCTTACTGATTGTGTGGGGTGGACAGGTGTCTTTATGCAGCTAACAACCTCAAACAGGTGCTTCTAATTTAGAATAATAAGTGGAGTGGAGGTGGACTTTTTAGAGGTGGACTAACAGGTCTTTGAGGGCCAGAACTGTTGCTGATTGGCAGGTGTTCAAATACTTATTTGCAGCAGTAACACACAAAAAAAACATTAAAAAAATCATACATTGTGATTTCTGTATTTTTTTTTTTAGATTATGTCTCTCACAGTGGACATGCACCTAAGATGAAAATTTCAGACCCCTCCATGATTTCTTAGTGTGAGAACTTGCAAAGTCGCAGAGTGTTCAAATACTTATTTTCCTCACTGTATGTATGTAGGTATGTATGTATGTATGTATGTATGTATGTATGTATGTATGTATGTA
>NC_056513.1:21320871-21323768 GCF_014905685.2 Nematolebias whitei
ATATATATATATATATATATATATATATACGTAAAAACTACATACAAATGATATATTACTTGTTGTAGACAGATATTTGAATGACCTCAGCTTCTCAGCTTGAGGAAATATGGGTTTAATTTAAACCAAATCAATGAGCAAATAGTCCGTGCGAGGCCGAGATCAAAGTGTTTTGCTGACATCTTAAATCAACTCAGATCTCACAAAGGTTCACAGCTAATGATGTAAATGCTATCCAATAAACCTTTACATCACTGTCACTTCCACAAAACACAGTTTACCATCAGCGATCTTACCTCGCTGACAGGTCCTTTTGTGTTTCCATCAAAGATTTTAGTTCAGCCTCGGCAGCGCTTAAATGGGGGGTACCGCAAGGGTCCATCCTTGGTCCTCTTTTATTTTCTTTATACCTGCTGCCACTAGGTGCTATTTTCAGGAAACATAACATACCTTTTCATTTCTACGCCGACGACTGCCAAATCTACTTCCCCCTCAGACTCAACGGTACTCGCTCTATTCAACCGTTACTGGACTGCCTGGCTGACATCAGAGATTGGATGGCTTTAAATTTCTTGAGTTTCAACGAGAAGAAATCTGAAGTTATGCTGTTTCCTCCCAATGACACAATCACCAACCACTGCATTGACCTATCCGTTCTGTCACCGTTAGTGAAACAAAGAGTCACTAATCTAGGAGTGATACTTGACCCTTCTCTGAAACTCAACAATCATGTAAATATGATTGTTAAATCCTGCTTTTTCCAGCTGAGGCGACTGTCTAAGCTGAAGCCCATATTGTCCAGAAATAACCTGGAGACAGTAATTCATGCATTCATTACATCCAGGCTCGACTATTGCAACTCACTCCTTTTTGGTATCAGTCAGACCTCCATAGCTAGACTCCAACTGGTCCGAAATGCAGCAGCCCGGTTTTTGACCAGCACAAGCAAAAGAGAGCACATTACACCTGTTTTGGCCTCCCTACACTGGCTTCCGGTTCACCTTCGAATCAAATTCAAAATATTCTTGTATGTCTATAAATCACTAAACAGCTCTGCCCCCTCCTATCTTACTGATCTGCTCCAGCCGTATGTCCCACCACGTTCTCTCAGATCAGCAGACCAGTTGCTCCTAACAGTCCCAGGAACCCGCCTCAAGCGCAGAGGTGACAGGGCCTTCTCTGTAGCAGGCCCAAGACTTTGGAATGAGTTACCTCTGTTCGTTAGACAGGCCCCCTCCCTCACAGTTTTTAAATCTCGCTTAAAAACACACTTTTATTCCCTGGCTTTCAGCACTGTGTGATCTGTGCTGAGTCTGTGTGCATCACACTGTGTTGGTCATGTTGCGGTTGTTGTTGTTATCCATTATTGTTTTTGTTGGTTTCTACTTTTTGGTGTCCTGGTATGTAATCTGTTGCTGTGTGCTTGTTCTGTTTGTCCATGTACAGCACTTTGGTGTGCCTTGTCACTGTTTAAAGTGCTTTATAAATAAATTGGTATGGTATGGTATGGTACCATACTATACCATTTTATTTATAGAGCACTTAAAACAGCTACAAGGCCAACCAAAGTGCTGTACAGACAGTTTATGTAGAGTGGTTATGTGTACGTGCAACTAGCAGCAGCAGCTAGCTATAGCACTTCCAGATTAGCCTTGGACACTTCCAGCACTGTCATAATATTACGATTGATATAACCACGTTATGTGAAATGGATGGGGTGCAAGTGTTTAAAATAACCTAAACAGGTGTGAAATTTTTGAGACTTGTTTTAATGACTTTTTTTTCTGCAACTATGCTTTGTCAAAAAATAAAACCATTTTAAAGCAAAAAAAAAAAAAACTTGCATTTTTGATGATTTATTTTACTATTTAATCTACTTTGGACTTGACTAAACTTAAACCATAGCCAGTAGATCATCAGTCTACTCAGACTTGATCTCTGTTTTACTTAGTTCAGAGAACTAGAGTATCTTCAATTCAAAAGAGCTGAACTATTGCTTTAAGAACCTCATTTTGTGCCCAGCTCTCCATGTTTCTCCATTATAATTATGTTGCATTATCTTGGGTCATTAACCACAAGTGAGAGTTGCACAACTCACTCAAACTAAGTCATGAGCTCATTCACATCAGTGTATTACAAGTATTAATCTGATTTAGCTTAGTGTCCATAATTGGTTCATTTAAAAAGATTTAAGAAGAGGGCATTTAGTTTTTTTTAAGCAATATAATAACCTAAAACAGCTTCCTCAAGTCAATGGTAGAAGCAAAATCATCTTCATTCAGCTGCAGCTACAAAACAATTTTTCAGTTAAATGATATGAGAACAGAAGAACTTTCCTCCTCCCTCTGGAAATGTATTAAAAAATAAACTATTCATTTTCAACTCTTTATCAGTTTTGGCTGTCAAGTCAAAAGCAGGGTGTTTAAGAGTTTATCTTTTTGATGAAAAAACCAAGAATGTTAAACCACAAATACTTCTTAAAACCACTCAATTGAGTGTCCCCAGAGGCATAGTGTATTTGAAGCATGCAGTGTACAGCTAAAGATGCTCTGAAATTCCAGTGCTTTAAAATGTTTATGATATGAGTCATGGGTTGCATGGGGAGGTGGTGGTTACAGCAAGAAAGCTTGTTTTAAATATCAGGACGTTTTTTTTTTTTTTCTCCCCCAATTTGAAATTTCTCCTGATTCCTGTGGAGCTTTTTTAGAGTGTTTGAATGAATAGAAAATATTCATTTGGGACAAATGAACTTGTAACCTGTCCAGGGTGTCCCCCGCCTCTCACACAGTGACTGCTGGATATGGGCACCAGTGACCCCCACAACTCAAAAAGGAAGAAGCAGGTAAAGATAATGGATGGATGGATGGATGGATGGATGGATGGATGGATGGATGGAT
>NC_056513.1:21323868-21334710 GCF_014905685.2 Nematolebias whitei
AGGATGGATGGATGGATGGATGGATGGATGGATGGATGGATGGATGGATGGATGGAATCAACAGAATAAAAATGCTACATCATAAAATAAATTTACTGTTTTTATGTCTGAAAAGGAGCAGGAAGAAATTTACATATTCTTAATCCCACCTCCCTTTTTAAGGTGCTGATGCTTCATTGTGAGAAGAAAAAAAAACTGGCAAATTCACAAAATGTCACCATGAAAATACAACGAGATAGAAAACAGTGTAATTTTTGGCTAAAAAAAACATTTTTCACAATGAATATCTTATTACTGATAACTGATTGTTTTTCTTTTTTATGATAAATTACAATGAAAAAACTACAGTATCTTGGTTACAGAAATGTAAAAATTTAAATAAAAAAAACGTTCTTTACACTTAACAGCAGTCATAAATACAGCACAACTGTAAAACACAAAACACTTTTTTTTTTTAAAAGATATTTTATAAAACCATCTCATAAGTGACTGTCGTCCCCTGAATAACTTGAAAAATTAGCAACGATCAAGCTTCATATTTGATGTGTAGCCTCTAAGCATAAAAAAGTTTCCTGTTGAAAACTGGGTTACCACATCAAAATTCAAGATGGCCACCTCCACATAGACCTTGTAAGCTGGATAACTTAAAAAAACAAACAAAATAAAAACAATGGTCAAACTTCCTTTTTGGTGTGCGGCAGCATCTAGGCATAAACAAAGGTTCCTTTTGAAAATTAGGTTTCCATTTCAAAATCCAAGATGATTTTCACCTTAATACAGTAGTCCCTCGCTACTTGGGTTCGTTTATCGCGGACTCGCTCTATCGTGGTTTTTCAAAATAAGATTGGACATGACACACAATTGGCTGATTGACGAATGAGCTGCGTGATCAGCATGGAATTTTTATTTAAAATTAATTATTTTAAATTATTTAGCACTGACCTGCTGCACCTTTGTGCAGCCCACACTGCTGCAGCTGATCAGCTGTTTTGTGCAGAGTGAGAAGTGGGCGTGGCCTGGAGTGATTGCAGGTGGCTGAGTGCAGCGGATGAGAGGCAGAGAGCTGAAATCATGACATTCTGTGCTCTTTTAGAGCATTTGGAGTTTAGAAACATTGTTTAGGTTATTGCAAAAGTGTGGGAAGGGTTTAAAACACTTATACTAAAACAAACTACTACTTACAATTTATATTACTATCTCTACTTTGTGGGTTTTCACTTATCGTGGGGCTTCAGGGTACGGATCCCCGCGATAAATGAGGGACTACTATAAATGTAAACCTGCCACCCCAATCATTTGAGAAAACTATACTTTCTAGTTATTATATTGCTTTAAAGTATAGTTTCCTCAAATGATTGGGATGGCTTGTGGGGTGGCCGAAGATTAATCAATGATGGCCAAGACCACCACTGGCCACCCCCTGGCTCCGCCATTGCACCCGGTGGCGGACAAAGTTGGTCCCTCCACTCGCCAGGGTCTGTCATTCTGTGCTGCTTCGGACAAGAAAAATAAAAATAAAAGCAAGAAAAGAAGAAAGAAAGAAGGAAAAAGTACCCTTCTTAGAAAACTACAAACATTTACTATTTATGAGAGGTGCAAACGGTGTAGGAAGTGTTTTCTTTGCAAAATATCTGTTAGTGTGGACAGGGTCTAAACGTGTATTAGCAATGACAAAGACAGAGGGAAAAATATATATATTTGAGACATTTTGTCATCTCATGATGATAGCTTGATGTTAGCCAGCGGCTGCTGTGAGTGCTTGTGTATAAGAGGATGAGTGTCCATTTAAGCAGCAGCAGTTTGTATAATTGTATCATCAGTGACCCTTCAGCATATTGTAATCCAAAGAGTCTGAGAGGAAACTTCCACACCTTTGATCTCAAGCCACAAAAATAAATTTAAAATAAATGTGGTGCAAAATGAAAAATGCGGAGAATCTGTCAGTGAACTGATGCTCTTTTATATCATCATAGGATATAAAACCTGAAAGAACACTCATTCGTGGGGGTTAATGGACCTAATTCCAATCTTTACTGATACAAAACTTTTTTTTTTTTAAAGATTTTGACTTAGGTTTAAACATGGCGGTAAAAATTTAGATACGAGTTAAAGTTAGCAACTTATCAACCCAGAGTCTCCAAAGCTTAAAGAAGCAAATGTATGCATGTATGTCTGTGAGTGTGTAAAAAACAAAACTAGACCAAATAATAGAAAGGATTGTGAGAGTCTGTAATAAAACTGTCTGCCTCTGTCATTTTACTGCAGAGTCTAAACTCTCTGACTCTGCAGGAAAAGAAGCAGATACCATTGTTGTGTTCTAATGTCCAATACCACCGACAGACAGACAGACAGACAGACAGACAGACAGGGGCGGCTGTGGCTGAGTGGTTAGAGCAGTTGTCCTCCAGTGCAAGAGTTGGGGGTTTGATTCCGCCAGCAGTCACATGCCAAAGTGTCCGTGGGCAAGACGCTGAATCCCTCATTGTCTCTGGTGTGTCCCATCAGTGTACGAATGTGATAAAGCTCTGAATATTCTTTGTAAAGATGTAGTAGAGTTTATGTTTATGTATTTGGATCTCCATTAGCCATTGCTGTAACAATGGCTACTTTTCCTGGGGTCCACATCATTAACAAAAAACTTACAAAGACACACACACTTAATATAACATTGGTAACATAGCATAATATGATCATTATTTCATAAATGTATAATTATAACACTATATAATAAAATAATGTAGCAGAGCTCTTTTACAAGCTCTGAAGGAAGAGCGTTCCATGATTTTATTCCGCTTTTTGTCCAGCACTCCTATTGCGTGGTGGAAGAGTAAAACAACCTTTTAAAGCATGTCTTATATTAAAATTATGTAAACTTTTGCTAAATAAAGTCGACTATATAAAACATTTAATATCTTAGATACTACAATGTTTCTGAAAAACATAAAAGGGCAATTTCAACCTTATTTTTGACCAAAGGCCAACTTAATGCTTTGTGCATACTGATAGTATTTGTATGGAACAATTCAGTGCAAGATGAGCTGCTCTATTTTGGAATAATTGTAGTTTGGTTAAGTATTTTTCTGAAGCACTGGACCACACCATGGGACAATACTGCAAGTGACACAAGACAACTGTGTTAATAATTTGAGGGGTTAATTGTGCTGTATGAATGGATAAATGAGGGCACAGATTGTAGTGTAAAGAGCTTTGAATATCATGATAAGATAGAAAAGCGCTATATAAGTACTGTCCATTTATCACTTACAGACAGACAGACAGGACATTAATGTAATGCTTTTTTAATTTGGTGTCATAAGCTATAAGGTTAATAAAGTGTGATGAAACTGCACTCTGTTTACAGTTACAGCTTTAAAAATTGCCTTCAACATACAACAAAATTACTTTTTTATCGTCCAAAGGTAAAATTAACTGTTTTGTCCGCTGTGTTAGCAAAATATTTAATGTACAAGTACACAAATTGCAATAAAACTCAGAAATTATTCATTGGTTGTACAGCTACATTTGACTTTTGAAGTCAAGACAATTCACAATGACCGCCGGAAATATAAAAATGGTTTAAAACTTGGCCAATTTACAGATATTGAGGTAAAATGTGGTGCGGTGGTAGTGGAGAGTCATCCTCAAGACACACTCTGAGCACTAATATAATTTGTGAGCATTATATCATTTACAAGGTTTGATCAAAATAGCTATAACTCCAACCCTTCTCAGCACAAGATGATCATAATCTTTAACTACGAGCTCACAGCTGAACTTCAGCAAAGCTCCTGCTTTTATTGAAACCGTCAAGCTCTTTTAAGACAAAGAGCCAAACAAGAAACAGACAGTTAGCGAAACTCATTTCACTAAACTATCATCAATTTACACTTTTATCGTCTTTATCCTCTTTAAGACTTCTGATAATCACCAAAAATATTAGATCCATTCTCTGTCCCCACCCTATAATTACTCTGCAGAGTCCCACACGTTCGTTCCTCTGCTGGGCCTGAAACCAAATCAGTCTCTATTCACCGGAGCACCAGCTGGAACAAAAACTGGATGTGTGGTCGTGTGATGAAATGCCACAGGATGTGTCACCATCAGGTTTTAGTCGTAATCTCACGCATGATTAGGAGAGCAATAACACAACTATCTGAGCATGTTACTGAAACGGGGGCTGGCTTCCCCTCTGCAAGCATCTTATCTTTCTTTATATGACAGCTGAGAAAATGTTTATTGAACCAATAAAGTGTCACATTAAAACCAGGTATTTTCCTTCTTTTACCTCAGCTCGTGTGCCTTCGATTCGTACAGATTTCCAGCGCTGACCTTAAAACACCCTTCTCAATTCTCCCTTTTTACATCTCCTCTCTCCTGCGGCTTCACTTCAATTTCTCTGCTCAGAGAAAGGTTGATTGCAGAGCTGTCCACTGGTTGGATCAGTAAACAATGGACACGCTCACTTGACAGATGCTAATGGTCTTCTCTCAGCATCCTTTTTTTTCCACTTAAAGGGATAGTTAGGAGTTTTTGAAGTGGGATTGTATGAACTCCTCTTGTGATCAGTGTCTCTGTCAGTCTGAAGCAACAGAAGCCCTTTCTAACTAGAAAATTTTCATTTCTTGTGAAAATGCAGTGTGAATGCTTATTGTTGAAGAAGTTGCTGAAAAACAGCTGAAATTAGCTAAAAACAAGCTGAAATGTAGCTGAAATGGAAGAACAAGCCTAAGTTAGCAGACGAAAGCAGAAAGAACACATATTTGCTGAATTAGGTTTAAATAAGCAGAAATGAGCACAAAATAAGGACATTAGCTAAAAAAGCTGAAATTAGCAAAAAAAAATTGCTGAAAAGTAGCTGAATAGGCAGAACAAAGTTTAAACTACCAGAAAGAGGCAGAAAGAGCTGAAATTAACTGAAAAAAGTTGAATTAGCTGAAAAAGCTAAATTTAGCAGAAAACAGCTAAAAAGTAGCTGAAATAGCAGAAAAAGCTGAAACTAGCAGAAAAAAACTGAAAGGAGCATGACAAGCTCAAATTAGTAGAAAGAAGTTAATTAGGCTGAAAGTAGCAGAAATTACCACAAAAAAACTTGAATTTATCTGAAAACAGCTAAAAATCGCTACAATGGTAGCTGAAACAAGCTTAAATTCCAGCCCTTACCTTAATTCAAGAACAAGCTTAAATTAGCAGAAGAAAGCAGAAAGAGCATATGTTTGTATTACGCTGAAAGAAGCAGAAATGAGCACAAAGAAGTGGAAATTATCTGAAAAAAAGCTGAAATTTGAAATAAAACTGCTGAAAAGTCACTAAAAAGCAGAAATAAGCTGAATTTACAAGTAGGAAGTGGAGAGAGCACATTTTTGCTAAATTAAGCTGAAAAAAGTTGAAATGAGTGCAAAAAATGAAGAATTAGCCGAACAAGCTAAAAATTAGCATAAACAACTGAATAGTAGCTAAAACAGTAGGAAAAGCTGAAACTTGCAGCAATAAGCTGAAAGGAGCATAACAAGCTGAAATTAGCAGATGTTAGAAAAAGCACAAAAATGTTGCAGTTAGCAGAAAGAAGATGAAAGGAGCAAAAATCAGGTGGAAAAAAAAACTTCTTAATTAGTTGAAAATAGCTGAAAAATCATTTAAACTTGCACAAGGAAGCTGAAAGAAGCTGAATCAGAACAAAACATGTTAGGAGCAGTAAAATGTTTAAACGCATCTAAAGATTTGAAGCATGTAAAATGAACTCAATTCATTTTCTATGAAAAAAAATTACAGAAAGGCTAAATATTTAAAAAAAACTCAAATTGCACCAATACCAAAAGTCCCAGCACCCTTCTCCTAACGATCTGAATGGTTTGATATATGATTTGTTGCAATAGTACAAAAAATTGTGGAACGAGAAAGATGTTGAAAGATGTACAGAAGGAAAATGGATGACAATAGTGTGAATGCTTCATAAACATTCACACAATAAACCACCTGAGCCAGCTAAGAGCCTTTTTCAGATCAAGGCCAGCAGAAATCATCTGAAGACAACTTGATCCTCCACAGAGTCCATATAAAAAGTGAATGAACAAATGAGAGAGATTTTTCACATCATTTTTGGATCAATACACCACAGGCCCATGTGCAACAGGTAGACTTGAATTGGAGTAAATAAGCATGCAATCTAAAAGCAAGAGAATGTAAAAATCTTCTTTAAATCAGAGATGAACTGCTTTAAAATGTTTGACTTTTTTTTTTTAATACATGGCCTCATTTTTAGCATTTGTTCATTTACCAAACAACTGTTTTTTAATTTGTGGGCTACAGCACCACCATGTGGTACATATCCAGTTTCTTACAAAATTTTATTGGATTCTTTATCATTTTTAAAAGTCACAAGATAAATACTGCAAATGTTCAAATAATATTACCTCCAAAAAGATGTGAAAGACTAAAAACATTGAAATGATCCAACATTACAGGCGGGGTTGCCAATGAAGGGATTACATTCACAAAATTATGAACGTTTAAGAATAAACATAGACTTTTTGAGTTTTTTGAAAGTTGTAAATGAACATTTGAGATGAATTTCCTAATTATACACTGAAAAATGAATTCATAAACTGTTTTTAAAAAAATGTAACAAATGTTTTAGTTTTTATAAATGAAGGAAACGTGCACCAGTGACCCCTGTGACCGACAAAATAAGACGTGGGTAAAGATAATGGATGGATGGATAAACGAAGGAAATACAAATCTAAATAACTAATTTGTTTAAAAAAAAACTCATCATATGTCATAAGAAAAAAGTCCAAAATGTATCAAATTATGTATCGTTGATGCAAATATGTGAATAATTGACATTTGTATTAAAAAGTCTTAACAGTTTAATATTTTAGAACTTGAAATAAAAATTTGTTTAGATTTTTTTTTTAAACTCACGAATGAAAACGTCGCAAGAATGCAAATAAATTTGGAATCGACTGTAGCTTTTAGCAGCAGACGTGCTCACCGCTGCACCACCGTTGTCAGCTCAGCTTTAGTCCTCATCACATTATTTCTTCATTAAAAGCTGAACAGTTTTAATCTCATTAGCTGCTTGTAATGAACAGGCTACTGAGCTATTAATATGATGTACGGCGCTTGTACAAGCTTTGGAAAATCTTGCAAAGGTCTCATACTGAACTGAGCACATTTCATATTTAGCAACAGATTGAACATTAAGCCTCAAAACAAAGGTAGACGAGAGATCCATCCAGCCACTATGTGCCACTTGTTGTAGAGTCAGGCTGTGGGGGCAGGAGCTTGAGCATGGAGGAACAGACCGTTCTCACAGCCACCTCTTCCAGGCCAGCTGAGAAACAGTCTCTCCAGCGTGTCCTTGGTCTTCAGGGTCTCCTCCCCGTTGGACATGCCCAGAAAACTTAGGTGTCCAGGAGGAAACCTTATAGATGCTAAACCACCTCAACTGACTCCTCTTGATGTGGAGGAGCAACGGTTCTACTTTGAGTCTCTCCCAGATGCTGAACTTCTCGCCCCATCTCTAAGAGAGAGCCTAGCTACCCTGCGGAAGTCCAGAGACTGCAGACGCCGCACCAATCCGTCTGTCGATCTCACACGCCATTCTTCCCTCACTTGTGAACAAAACCCCAAGATCCCTGAATTCCTCTACTTGAGGCATCATCTCACCCACAACCTGGAGAGGGCAACCTACCCTCTTCCAACTGAGGACCATGGTCTCAGATATGGACATTTGAATCTGCATTCCAACCACTGCACACTTGGCTACAAACCGCTCCACTGAGTGCTGATGATGTCCAACAACATCCAAAAATCATCCAAGAACAGTAGACTGAATCTTGAAGCCACCAAACTGGACTCCCTCTGACCCTTGGCTGCACCAAGAAATTCTGTCCATAAAAGTTGTGAACAGAATCTGTGAGAACGGGCAGCCATGACGAAGTCCAACGTCCACCCTGAAGGGGTCCAACTTACTGCCAACAATACAAATCAAACTCTCAGCATTGGTGCAAGTAACAAATGGCCCATTTAGCAACGGACCCTCAATCCCATACTTACAGAGCACCCCCACAGTGTACCTCAGGGAACATGTCATGTCTTCTATACATCCACAAAACACATGCAGACTGTGTTGGGCAAACTCCCACACCCACTTCATGGCCCCAGTGCGTCTAAACAGCTGGTCCAGTGTTCCATGGATGGAACCCATATTGTTCCTCCTGAATCCGAGGTTCACCCTTTAACTCGACTCACTTGTCCAGCACCCCTGGATAGACCTTACCAGGGAGGCCAAGGAATGTGATGTTGAACAGATGTTACATATTACGGTACCTGCTTGTTGACATCTTATCCATTTCTAATAAAATGCATGTGAGAATCTGTTTTGTATTAGTGCTTTGTGTTATTTCGCAAGAGTTTGTGATTCTTGTGTTTATTTTATTGTGTTTTCCTGCGTTCCCCTGTGTTTCTCCTCTCATGATGCCAGCTCCTGCTTCACCTGTTTCCTATTCCAATCACCCCACGTGTTCGTCATGGTGTCTCCTTACTGTCCCTTTAAGTTTAGCGTCTCTGTGTTTCAACAACGTTCAGTCAGGTCATCTAGTTAATTAATTTATTTTTTGGTATTTTGAACCATTTTGCCATGGCTGCCTTAGAAGAGTTGATGGGGGAGAGAGCGAGCCCCAGAAACCATCTTATCACCAGCAAACTGTTTTTGTTCCACAATGGGAGTTGGTGCTTGTGGGACTCCAGTTTGTTTGTGCCACCTCAGACTGAAGGAGTCTTTTGGATGAAGGACGAAACGTCTCAGCAAAAGAAAAAGAAAGAAAGAAAGAAACCATGTAGATGAACTGACTGAACATTGTTGGATTTGTACCTGGATCGTTGAGCATGAACTTTGGTGTCTCTGTGTTTCCACCTTGTCCGTGGATTGTGCTTCCCACAGCATATCATGTTCCGTTTCTCCAAGTTTCCCTGTGTTCATGTAAGTTTTGCTACCAGCTTTCTTTTGTGTTTAATAAGATAAAACAGTTTTTTTTTTTACTTTTGAGTTCCCCATGTCTGTTTGCACCCTGGGCTCTAAAACTCATCAGAACATGAAAATACTTATAAACATACTGAGTGCTTAGGGCATCTCTGCAACTTCCTGAAATGAAACTAGATAGCATTGTTCAAGGAAAACTGCTTTTGGACTATAAGGGGTGATTTCTGATGAATATTTTAATTAACGAGGCTCAGGACCTGGATCACACTAACTCACTATTTATACAATAAAAATTGCTTAAATTTAAAGACATAGTTAAACTACAAACAATTCTAACAATGTATAAAGCTAAAAATAACCACCTGACAGAAAATATTGAAAAACTCTTTAAGAGAAGGGAAAGACATTTATGAGTTATGAGATGTCAGAATCAAACAAAGATAATAAGAACAAGAAAAACTTTCTGTGTTTTTTGTCTGTGGGGCTGAATGTGGAACTCCAGAAGTTTCCAAACATGAAGCAGATTAAAGCACAGTATAAAATGATTATAAAATCAGACTTGAATAATCCGTATTATTGTTACTGTCACCTATTCTCATTGTTGTGACTGCACTGTATTGTTGTCTTGAGATGATGGTCATGGGGTGTTTACTTTTTGGAATGCACTTTCTTGGTTATTGATTTGGTTTATTATTAACTGTTATTTATTTATTTATTTCTATTTTTTATGAATAATAAGAGATAGGAATAAGGTCACAGGCGAAAGGGTGGGCTAATATAAGTATAGTTCTTCCCACCCCTCTGAGCGTAGGAATATTGTATATTAGTAACTGTTTATTATTTTTATCATTACATTCAATAAATGAAGAAGAAAAATGTTTAAATTCGAAGGCTAGAAATTATTTGGTATTCCATATTTGTTCAGCTGTCAATAAAAAAAATGTGTATTTCCAAAGCTCTATCTACTCTTGTGGAGAAAACATTACACACTGAAACATGATTTTTTTCCTTCCTTCCACAAAGAAAGCTCCTCTTGTTCGTATTCTTTGAAATGTCATCTTTGCATTTCAATAGACGGAGCACCTCACTCTTGCTTTCACTTTTAAGACATTTCCTTTTGGGGAAAAAATCCTTTATATTCATCCCACAATACAAAATGGAGATAAAAACTGCAGCAACTGTTGAGGCTAGTGGAAATTCAGCAGCTGCATTGTCAGAATATGTTGAATCGTGCCCTCGTATCACATAATAAACTGATACAACAGAAGAAGATAATCATAATCAAGAGGAGCAATCGTCTTATTTTACTTTGAGGCATAGATTATCAGCTGATTTGTATTTGGCTGGCATTTCAAACCAGGAATAATATTAAAGCAAATAATTTTGTTTAAAAAAATTAAGTAAAATTAGCATTCAGAAACTGTACAGTATACCATATTTTACAGAGTATAAGTCACATTAGTCAAAAAAAGCATCATGAAGAGGAAAAGTCGCTTTAGCATATAATGTAAGTCGCATTTATTATGCATCACCACTGACCTGTCACGCTTATTATGCATTTATTTAATGGTAAAAACAGCCTCATTTCGAATGGACGGTGAGGCGCCATCCATCCATCACAGCTGGAGCCACTAGCTCTCCAGCATTCCTCCGCCTGCACCAGCTGAGTGAAGCTTTAAGTTGAACTTCATCGCAGTCTATCATCTTGAGCAAGCATGTAGGCAACAGTGGAAAGGAAAAACTCCCTCATGAGGAAGAAACCTCCAGCAGAACCAGGCTCAGGACAAGCAGCCATCTGCTTCGACCGGCTGGGTTTGAGAGGAACAGGAAGGAGGAACAGATACACAATGGCAGGTACA
>NC_056513.1:21334810-21344269 GCF_014905685.2 Nematolebias whitei
CAAAAACCTTTATAAATAATAGTTATTTTGTGATTCTTAAAAAGGTTCATGAATATGAATGATACAGATAAGATAAAATAAAACCTTGTTGGGGTCACAGATTTGAGCGACGCACAGGAAGTGTTTGTCAAAAGGTTAAAAGCCACTTGTTTCCGGCTAGCTGGGGTTAGCTGTCAGCCCGGTCCGTCATTGTGCAGGGATGGAGGTAACACGCCAAAGTAAGAACCCAGACATCTTGTGCATTCAATCATTTTGCAGCTTTCTGTATAAATGACAACAATCTGCAGCAGGGATATATATTTAAAAACGGAGAAGACTAGCGACGGACACTGCTTCGTGTCTGGGCTATTAGCGAGCATGCTAGGTTAGCATAGCCGCTCCTTTGAGTTCAGCACGCGACCATGCTAATCTTGATTGATCTGTTTCCAGATTTTAAAGACAGTTTGAGCACGGTGTGCAGCGCCATAGACGAGGCTGACTTTCTTGCCATCGATGGGGAATTTTCAGGTAAACGTAGCTCAGTCTTAGCAGACGTGTGGTTTTAAAAAGAGCCACCGCCATGACTGTAAAATAACGTGTTTTTGATTTTTATTTCTGTTTTCAGGGATAAGCGACGGTCCCAATGTTAGCGCGCTAACCAACGGGCTGGATACACCGGAGGAGCGATACACGAAGCTTAAAAAGGTTCATCAAAAAAACTTGCAATGTTTTTATACACATTATCCTGTTTACTGTAAATGTATTCTCACACTTTTTTTTTTTTTTTTTTTTTTTTTTAACTCCTAACAGCATTCTATGGACTTCCTCATGTTCCAGTTTGGATTATGTACATTTAAGTATGACCAGACAAAGTCAAAGTGAGTGATTTATGTATTGATAAGACACTTGGAAATCTCATGCATGAAACTTACCAGCCGAACTCTCAGACTGCAGGTTTACTGGTGGTTCCTAGAGTTTCCAAAAGCAGAATGGGAGGCAGATCTTTCAGTTCTCAGGCTCCTCTCTTCTGGAACCAACTTCCAGTTTCTGTCCGTGAGGCTGACACATTGTCCAGTTTTAAGACTGGGATTAAGACTTTACTTTTTGATAAATGTTAGAGTTAGGGTTGGCTTGTTATTCTGCCATAGACTCAGACTACTGGAGAACAAATGTACCTAATTTTTTTAAATGAATGTTTGCAAATGAATAGTTTTCATTTGATACAATTTTTTTCTTAACGTGATGTTCCCCTGATTCTAGATATTCTGCGACGAAGTTAAATTCAAAGCAGTCTGCTCCTCAGATATATAATGTTATTAACTTAGTTTTATATATATGAACGCTTCTGTTCAGTGCCCTGAGACGACTTCTATTGTGACATGGCGCTATATAAATAAACTGAACTGAATTGAATTAAACTTTTTTAGTTCGAACTGAGCAAGGTACAACATTCATGGCCTCTGGATTTGTGTTAAATGTAAGTTTTGTATTTAAGGTTATATTTGTTAATAATTTACATAAGCGTTCTTATTGAGATAAATTACAGTGCGGTCACAAAGGTGCAGGGGTTCAAGGATCTACAGTCAACTGTTCATGAACACAAGGAGTGTGGTAAAGAGGCGAAGAGAATCCAGGCAGGATGGGGTGGATGGAGAAAGATTTGGAAGTGATTTTGGATTAAAGAGTGGCAGCAAAGAAATGTTAACAAGACTTGTCAGATTTCCGATGTATGGGGACGAAGGCATTGGAGGATAAAAAAACATGAGAAAGAACTGGAAGTGGCAGAGCTGAAGATGTTGAGGTTCTCCTCAGGAGTGACAAGGATGGATAAGATAAGGAATGAGATCATCAGAGGTACAGCACAGGTTGAACAACTGGGAGATAAAGTTAGGGAGGCCAGACTGAGATGGTTTGGACATGTCCAGAGGATATATTGATAGAAGGATATTAAAAATGCAGCTGCCAAGATAAAGAGGAAGACCAAAGAGATGTATAGATGCAGTTAGAGAAGACATGGAGGTAGTTGGAGTGAGGACACGGTAAGATGGAAGAGAATGACTGGCTGTGGCGACCCTTGAAGAACAACAGTTGCTTTGTGGTTCTATAGGAAAGCTTTTGTGCATATTTAAATTTACTTGAAGACGTGCATCATCAAAGCAATAGTAAGACAAAGCATCTGAAAAGCTGCATATTTTTCAGTAACTTGTAATCACACCTCAACTGTAAAATCAATGCAGTTTATTAATTTAGCATACACGTTTCTTCTTGTCCGTTAATGAACGGCCTCGTCGTGTATAAACGTTGAACGTGTTCAATTACTTTGGGCTAAACGAAGGTTCAGCCCATAGTTTTCTTTGTAAAGTATAGATTGGCTTGTGGTTTTTTGTTTGTTTGTTTTTGTTCAAGGTATTGTAAAAGAAACTGTGGACCTTGAACGTTGGTACTCATCTCTTCATTTTCTTTTTCTTGCAGGTATATCATAAAGCCTTTTAATTTTTATATATTCCCAAAACCATTTAATAGGACATCTCCAGATATAAAGTTTATCTGTCAAGTAAGTGTGGCTTCATTGACTTGTTTCATTGTAAACAAGTCATTTAAATTACTTGTATGCTTGAATAATTTTCTTGTTTTATTCTTTATTAAAATGTTTTACATGTCCCCCCCCCCCCCCTCTGAGCCTTAAACTGAAGCGCATGAAGAGACTCACCTTTTGTTGTTTCAGAGTTCCAGTATTGACTTCCTCGCCAGTCAGGGGTTTGACTTCAACAAAGTGTTCTGTCATGGTGAGTAAAGAAAAGGATTACCGTTTATGTGAAATGTATTCTGCACCTTTGCCACAAAATGCCAAATGTCAGACAATTCAAAAAAAAAGGAAGAACAAGCCTCACACAGAAATTAAAGCAGTTTTATTTATATTAAACCTCAACAATTATCTTAAATTGAATAAATTTGTCCTAGTTATTAAAATGTTTCAAAACTAGTAATGTGGTGGATTTTCTTTTGTTGTTTAATTATGGTAGGATTAATTTTATTGCGACACAATTCTAGTTTTGAGTTCAGGTTCATATTTTAAAATGCATTTTCAATTTTTTTTTTTTTTACCAATGTAATCAAACATATTTTTATTTCAGAGTTTTTAATCTGTGAGGCAAAGAAAAGATTTCTGGGGAAAATAATAAAACAAACATTTAATGTATACAAATAGTGAAAAAATGTACTTTTTCTGATACCATTTTTTTCCTCTCCCCAGGCATCCCATACCTAAATCAGGAGGAGGAAGCTCAGCTGAGAGAGCAGACGGAGGAAAGGAGAAATCAACAGGCCAATGGTTTAGGGACTCCGTTTATCTCCCCATCATCCTCCAAAATCCCAGCACACGTGCCTGATGAACAGAAAGACTTCATTAATAAAGTGGTGTAAGTGTTTGAGCACTGCTTTGCTGCTTAAGGATGGAATAGCTGATGTTGGGCTGTTTTTTTTTTTTTTTTAAATCTTTTAGCGTACCGTTTGGCGTTTAACTTATATCTTGGTGTATATCTTATCCTTATTTACTGATTTTTTTATTTATTTTTACTTTGTTTTGCTATTTTTAGGTGTAACTGGGACCCTGTGTACATAATTTCATTCCACCTTATGTACCACATGTGGCTCACATGACAAAGTTGACTTGAACTTGAAAAAGGAGCTCTTTAAATTAATTCAGTTCTTGCCCCCTTCTGTTTCCCAACTGTTGTTCTGTTTCTACAACAGTGAAAAGGTTGAGCGGCTCATCAGTAACGATGAAAAGACTTTGGACTTGGAGCCATGTACTGGGTAATCCTGGTCTTTCTTTCACAAAGTCACATCAAGCCTGGATGTTTGGTTTTTATTGGTCAAATGTAAGTTTTATTCTCTCTCCAGTTTCCAGAGAAAGCTGATATACCAGACACTGAACTGGAAGTGAGTGATGCCTAATGCTTTTATTTTGTTGTTCACATTGGTGTGTGGTCGTAGACTAAAATGACTTTTGCACTGATAGGTTTGCCAAAGGTCTTCATGTGGAAACCTTGGAAACAGAAAAGGTAGCATTTTTAACTTCAACGTTTTCCACACACACATTTGTTTCAAGCTAGCGATACAATTGACTTGTGTGTGCAGAAGGAGCGATACATTCAGATCAGTAAAGTTGATGAAGAGGAGAAAAAGAAGAGGGAACAGCAGAAACTGGAGAGAGAGCAGGTGAGTTTGATCAAAGCATCTACATGCCGTATAAGTCGCATCAGTCCAAAAATGTCTAAAGTGGGGAAACGACATAAACACGTCACATCTATTATGCGTCACCGCTGGCGACCTGGAAATGTGGGCCGGTGTTGAGCCAAAATTCGATTAGCTGCCAAATGGCGGCTGCAGAAGCATGCATGGGAGGACTTTAATCAGAATTTAACAAGATTAACACTTAAAAACAATTATTCGTTTGCTCGACATTATAGTAAATGTGTGTCTCAGTTGAACTTTTCTTAATAAATGCGCTTTAATGGTCAAATTAGCTGCATTTCAAAAATTGATTCGTGGAAGCAGGAGTGCACAGAGTCAGGACTCGCTGTGCATTTTGTCGAAATTGAACAAGATTAACACCTAAAAACAATTTGTTTGCTTGATATCATAGTAAAGGTGTGTCTCAGTTTAACTTTTCTTAATAAATGCACTGGTTAAATCGGCTGCATTTCACCTGGGCAGCGCGGTGAGATGCAGCCGATTTGACGTTTGCTCCAGGAGTTCTGCAGCGAGATGAAGGTGGTATGTATGGCAAGCCAAGTGTCTCATTAATAGCCACTTTTACTTATTAATGAGACACTTGGCTTACCATGTTAGTCGAGGGTTCTCTAGCGGCTGAAAATAGTAGTTTTCAATATTTTCCTTGTCAGAATGAATGAAATCGTCAGCTCTCAGCCAAAAACTGGGTTATAAATATGGGGAGAAATATATATTAGTTACTTCTGTGTATAAGTCACAGGACTTGCAAATTTATGCAAAAAGGTGTGACTTATTGTTGAACTTTTGAGAATGTAATGAAGTTAGGAAATGTTGGTTTGGTCTCCTGAATGAAGTTAGACCATGTTAGATTTTTTTTCTTCATTGTTTCATTTTAACATTATCTGCCGTTTGTTTGTTTTTGTTTTTCCCCAACAGGAGGAGTTAAATGATGCTGTTGGCTTCTCCAGAGTCATCCATGCCATTTCTAAATCGGTGAGTCGTACGCTTACTTTGATTCCTTATGTTTAAACATGTTCTTCTTTTAAAAGTATTAATCAAATAAATAAAATAAAATCAGCAAGCAGTTGCCAAAAATCTAAATATTTATTCCAAGATGCTCTGAACTGGTTTTAGTTCGTAGCTTTATATGTATTTCATGTGTGTTTGACACTCAGGGTAAACTCGTGGTTGGCCACAACATGCTTTTAGATGTGATGCACACAGTCCACCAGTTCTACTGCGCTCTGCCTCAGGTACAACAAAGATGTAAAGTGTGAAAAGTTTCAGCAAATCATAGTGGTTTGTGTAAGATTTAGTAACGGCAGTTCTCCTTTGTCCAGGATCTTCAAGACTTTAAAGAGGTTACGATGTGCGTTTTCCCAAGGTACTGCTAGTGTTTGTTTTTTGGTTGCCACAACAAATTCCTCATGAGTTTGTATTTTCTAACATGTTCTTTGATTTATTTTCAGACTTTTAGACACAAAACTGATGGCTTCCACACAACCATTTAAGGTAAAATTTTCAACATTAGAATGCGTTTGCCTCAAAAATCTTAAATCAGATTATACTAATGCATTGATCCTGATGCGAGCAAAGTGCGACATCAGCATTGTGACATTGCCATTTATTCTTGGGTTTAAGATGCAGCACATCCTACAGTCTCTCTCTACTCAACATTATTGCTATAAAAATAATAAGTCAAGTCAAATTTCTTTATAAAGCACATTTTAAAATGGCAGCTGTTACCAAAGTGCTATATATGCTCATAACGTAAGAAGTCTGCAAAAACCCAGCCTGCAGAGTCTTTTCCTGTGTGGTGTTTTTGTTTTTGTTTTTTTTTGTTTGGGCAGCATTAATCAAGATGTGTGTGACTAGTCAGCGTTCGTTGCGTGTGTCGTCGTTTGATTTGTCAAAACAGTGACCCTAATCCCCACATGAGCCAACCTTTATTGTAGCGCAGTGCTGTCTCATTCCATTTGACCTTGACATGTGGAACTTGAATACGTGAAGCCCTCTGATCACATCAAGCATCTGTTCAGTTTCAGTCTCAAATTGATCAAACCACTGGGTAATAATGACATTTTGTTTCTGCTGGTTGTGCTACAGGAGCTGATCACTAACACATCTCTGGCAGAGCTGGAGAAACAACTGAAGGAGAGTCCTTTCAAGCCGCCACAAGTTGGTTAGTAAATATACAAGTTTGCTTGATTTGCTAAACCTTGACGTGGGGGGGGGGGGGTGCTCCGTCTCGTCGAAGCACCAAAATTCACGGCTGAAACTCGTGCCTTTGTGTAAAAAGATTTTCTCAGCAAAAAGAAGCTAAGGATTTTTTTATGGATTTTTTTTTAATTATTAAAAGCTTTGTGTGAAAAATGCTATTCTAAAGAGCTCAAACCACACAGAGTGGCCGCCTTTTTGAGAACCAAAGAAAGGAAGGAGAGACAGCCCATGTCACATCAAGGGGCCTCCCTCCCACTTTTCTTAAAGAGACACGCTGCTCACTGCCTCACTATCCAGCCTTCGGTTCAATTCAAACAGTCTTATACTGCCATCTGGTGGTCGAAAAAAGGTACTACATGCAAAACAAATTGACAAACATTTCTTCTTAAATTTGACAGTAATTACAAATTATTGTGAAATTTCAAACAATGTTATCATTTATCACAATAATTTCTGAGACAATCGCCCAGCAAAATTTGTTATCGTGATGCCGAGTTTCAGCAACAACAAAAGAAAAGAAACCATCCAGATGACCTGACTGAACATTGTTGGATTTTTTTTACCTGGATTATTGAGCATGAACTTGGGTATTTTTAACTGGCATTTATTTGCTAGGTCAGATTTTCAGGACAGGTTACCTAAATATACATAAAGTACACATGAAGACCGGTCACGAGAATCTGCCACAGCTGTCTGCTCAGCTTGTTTCTATACTCTTATCAGTTCAGCCAAGCTTACAGACTCGGAGGTGTCCTTGGAGCCCGCTGCACGTTGCAACCCCGCTCAGCTCCTCATCCAGCTCTCTTAACCCAAACAAATGGTCTATGGGCAGAGTTCAGGTTCTCAGCCATAGTAATAATAACATCCAAAACCTATGACCAAAAATTCCCTAACATATTTAACAATTAAATCTAGGTGTGTTGGAGCAGGGAGACAAGTAAAATATGCAGGATAGTGACCCTCGATGACCAGGATTAAACACGCCTGCCTTAACCCAAGAACAAACTGTGAACCCTTATTTATTTTGTTGTTATTTTTTCTTCTGTACTGCTTTTGTCAGAAACTGCAGAGGGGTTCCTCAGTTATGACACAGCCCAGGAGCAGCTCCATGAGGCAGGATATGATGCCTACATCACCGGTCTGTGTTTCATCTCCATGGCCAACCATCTGGGTAAGATGGACTCTCACTGCTACAACTGGTGCTTCAGACAAACCTGAAACATTTCATCGTTTCTTCTGTGATGATGTGGGCGGCGTTTTGGGGACAGACTTTGAATTTTGAATCCTGAGTTCTCCCAAAATCAAGAGAACTTTGGGACCTTCAAGTGTCGTGGCTAGGGATGGGGCCGATCTGATCCAGTATCCGTATCCGCCTCCGATACCAGCATAATTTACGTATTGGATTTTCCGATCCTCCTGCCGATCCATGATTCATGTTTGCTTCAAACTATGGAATGGATTTCATGAACGGCGGCATGTCTCATGAACCCAGATTAATAAGACCCACCTCACATTCAGGAAATCCATTTCATAGTTTGCAGCCAGCTACAACGTGAGGACTGAGTTATCAGCACTGTGGCTAACGGCTAACCAACTTTTCATCAAACATGTCTGCTGTGTGGAAGTATTTTACACTAGAAACACCACAAAGCAATGCAGCAACGTGCAATGTCTGCAGAGCCATAGCGCCACATTAAACCACGTTAAAGTTAGTTTTATGATGGACGTTCGAGCTCCGTGGCTTCAGCGGGGCGCTGCTCTTTGCTCAACCCGGGGCGGCCAACTCGACCCCGGTCAGCCGCGTCCAATCTGCCCTGCTCAGTCTGCCCGTCTCTGAGGAGGGACAGACTGAGCGGCTGCCCCAAATCAGGCTGCCTGCTTCGGATTGAACAAGAAGAAGACATCGCTGAAACCACGGAGCTCAAATGTTTACAGAGAAGTTGCTAAACTTCATAATTAATGACCAACCACTATCAGTTGTAGAAAATGAAGGATTTCACAGCTTGATACTTGCAGCCAAGATATAGTTTACCCTCCAGGAGATATTTATCAGTACAATAAACAATCATAAAAAACATATTTGAAAATTATATATATTAAAAACAAACGGCTACATTATAAAGTGATGTAAAATACTAAAAACAGGAACATGTCTGTTGGTTTATGCCATGAATGTAGCAGATGTTTGAAGCCATTTAACATTTTATTTAATTCATTTATTCATTTAAAAGAAACAATAAAAAAAATAATCAAAAAGAAAATATTGAATGAAAAGAGTGCAGAAAGAAGAAAAAAAATTCTTATATCTGCCCCTTATTTAAAAAAAATATATAAAATAACTTTAAACAATCACTTAAATTAATCACTTTAATATCCACTTTAAAACTAGGAATAAAAATAAAAAAAAACACGTTTTGTGTTAGAATTTAATTCTAACTTTGAAACTTATCCAACATTAATACAACTTACCTCAATTTGCCTTTTTGGACATGCATGAATATATTTGTACAAATTGTACTTGAGAGGAGATTATTACTGCCTCATATAAAATCAATGATGATCATGATATCGGAACTGGATCGGTATCGGACGATATTCAGACGTAGGTATCGGGATCGGATCTGAAGTAAAAAAAAGTGGATCGGTGCATCCCTGGGAGTCGTGGCCACAGTTCTAATGATGATGTGGCATTTAAGTCATGTTGTCTATGAATTACCAGTCTGTATTTTTTTTTTATTCAAATTTATGTTTGAACTTGGTGATTTTCCTCTTTAAAGGTTCTTTCTTGACACCACCAAAATCTTTCATCTCTGCCCGGTCCAAACTCATTGAACCCTTCTTCAACAAGTAAGACTGACTTTATTGGTTACTTCATGAAATCTCTGAAGGTCATTGTATTTAAAATTGTATTTTAATTATTTGTGTTCCACAGGCTCTTCCTTATGAGGATAATTGATATACCCTACCTCAATGTCACAGGACCAGATTGTGAGTAAAATAAAGTCACAAAATGGTACCCCCCCC
>NC_056513.1:21344369-21352197 GCF_014905685.2 Nematolebias whitei
ATATATATATATATATATATATGTATATGTATGTATATTCTCTTCAACTGGTTTCCCCATCTTTAATTAAACGTTTCTGTATAAAACTCATTATTCACAGGTGTAAAAGAGTGACATAAAAAAGTGAAAAACAACCTAAATTTCTGAATAACTTGCTCCTAAATTGTGACCAGAAATGCTATTGAGCTCTTATTACTTTTTTTTTCCTCACTGATTTTTGCTAAATGTTTTTTATAAGCCCGTCGAAGGCGGGTCGTTTTAAAATATAATCTGCATCTGTACGTCCATAAACTTTCTCTTGTCCTGCCCATAACTTCTGATCGGATCAAGATAATTTAATGAAACCAGATGCACATATACATGCGTCACATACACTTTTCACCACCCCAGCTCCAAGGTCAAGATCACAAATCAATGTCAAATGTTATGGAAGGTATTTGCTCGTCCGGGTCATTGCTATAAATTCTAGTTTGTCGACGGGCGTATAATGTGTCGTCTCTTGCTTTAAGCATGCTGTACTACTTGTGGTTACTGTTTTAGAAACTGTGTTGTGTATGGATAATTATGATTAACATATCTAACAGCTCCTTGGAAAAAAATAGAACTTAAGTGGACACCAGAAGGACAGCCCAAGAACTGTGTGATATTAAAGCACCTTGTTTAGACGAGCTGTCAGGGCAACAAGCAGCACATGGCAACGTGATTTTAGAAAGATGATGACACCAATACTCACTTAATACAACTCTACATTTACTTACAATTTATCTTATTTTGCTCCAAAGTGCTGTATTAATTTAACCTTTCGAGTCACTTTACAATCTATATAATCACATATACACAGTAATAAGGATTACGATATTTTAGCTTTTGGAATGATCATAATTAATACATTTTTACTTACTATTTTAGTGTACAAGTTAAATAATAGTAAATATAAAAGGTTGTATGCTACCAGGATAATTTTGAATAGCTTTTTTATTCTTCAACACTGATTATAGAAACTAAAATATGAGTAATATTTTCACTTATCATTAAAAAGAGCAGGATAATTTGACTTATTTTTTTAACATGTTATAGGAGATATGATTTGTTTTTCTGGTTAAGCTTTAAAGGGCAAACAATGAATTAGAATGGCACTGCAGGCCACATTAGCAACTTTAATAATTATTTTAAAAAAATCATAGATAAAAAAAAGTCTAAATAATTCTCATATAATGATACATATGTAGCCTAGGTTATATTTTCTGTGTGCCTAATGTATTGTAGTTAATGTTCATATTGTAAGCATCAATCAGCACAGCCACAGCACATTTCCCCCCCTCCATAAGATATACACAGACGTAGGTTATTAGAGTACCTGTTCATGGACAGGTCTATATTCTCTAAATTGGGACACTCCCAGAAGGCGTTGGGTGAAACAGTCTCAATGAGGTTGGCTTGCAGGTAGAGGTACTGCAGCTTGCCCAGACCCCGCAGCATCCCCTCTGTCAGGTTCCTCAATTTGTTAAAGCCCATCTGGAGAACCTGGGGAGACAAAGACAAGTGGGATTATCCTAATCTCTGAAGAGCCGGTCCTTGCCAGGCGTTGTTCACTACAAGATGGAAACAAACAGAACAAACGGCTGACGGTTCAGTATAGCTAGATTTTCACATGGTGATCTAAGCCTCTTCGCTGCGTTGTGTTTACTCAGATCTTTCTTGTTCACTTTTTACCTCCTGGCACCGCTCCAGCAGCTCGGGTAGACGCGCAAGCATGACAGCTCATTATGGCTCGATTTGGTGAAACTGAATATTTCTGGAAGTCATCAATGAGTGGAAGTTGTTTTTCTTGTGTCTGTGTTTCTGTTTACATAATGCAAAAATTAAAAAAAAGAAGATATTTTAAACAAGCAGAAGAGGGATTAAAACAACGCTTTTGATTCTAGTTTAACATCTTTATACATAATTGTTCTCATTACTGTTTAAAAAAGATTATTGAAATTATTTTCAAAAGTCATTTGAAGTAAAATGTTTTTCTTTTCCACTTTGTTGCATCAGCCTCTCCTTTATAAACTATGCATCTGGAAACTAATGAGACAAAATGTAACTAGTTTTTTTTCTTTTGTGATTTTATTAGTTTGGGTCTCTGTTGGCATCATTTTTAATCCGTTTGTTTAATTCCCAAGTATCTCATGCAATTTACTTTTTGTTACATTTTTACTCCTGTATCTGTTTTAGCTTTTTTTATTGTTATTTGTGCGTTTGGTCTCTACGGTCTAATGTTCGGTTATCGAGTTAAAATGTTACTTCTAACCTACAAAGCCCTCAACAACCTAGCTCCATCTTATATTACAGATCTTATTGTTCCATATTTGCCCAACAGATCACTTCACTCTCAGACTGCAGGTTTACTTGTGGTTCCTAGAGTTTCCAAGAGCAGAATGGGAGGAAGATCTTTCAGTTGTCAGGCTCCTCTCTTGTGGAACCAATTTCCAGTTTCTGTCTGTAAGGCTGACACATTGTCCAATTTTAAAACTGGGCTTAATACTTTCCTTTTTGATAAATCCTATAGTTAGGGTTGGCTTGTTATGCTGCTATAGGGTTAGACTACTAGAGGACAAAGTGACCTCATTTCATCAAATGAATTGTTATAATTGAATAGTTTTAATTTGATAATATTTCTATCTTAACGTGATTCTTGACCTGCCATTGTGTAGCTGTTCCTCCTTCCTGTTCCTCTCAACCCAGCCGGTCGAAGCAGATGGCCACTTGTCCTGAGTCTGGTTCTGCTAAAAGTTTCTTCCTCATGCGGGAGTTTTTCCTTTCCACTGTCGCCTTCGTGCTTGACCAGGATGAGAGTTTTGAGAACGTCTCAAGCAGTTTGCTCCTGTTATTAACTTACTTTATATTTATATGGATGTTTCTGTGCAGTGCCCTGAGATGACTTCTGTTGTGACTTGGTGATATATACATAAATTGAATTGAATTGAATTGAGTAGTGTGTACTGGTATATGTTCTCCTTTAGTTGTGTCACCCTTCTTTTGCTTCATGCTAGTTATTATTGAAAAAGAGAATTTGTGTTTAGCTGACTAACTTAGTTAAATACAATAATAATAATAATAGTATTTTTTATTATTATCAGCATCATCACCAAAATCATCATCATCACCACCAAGAGTGCTTGGTTTATGTAACAGGGATGAATCTCAGCTGCTGCCACACTTTTACTTAATATCTATAAAACTGACAGCGGTCTGAGCTACAGCCATGTTTGTTTCTAAGGTCGATTTGCTTTAGCAGTGGGTGATAAAAACTATGTTCGCTGGTTGGTTGTATGTCATGTTCAAATACATCCTAAAACCATGAACAATAATCTTCACTTTGAGCTGCATCTTCTGTTTAGCCAGAGTCTTTATGATTCACATAAAGAAGTTGATTGTCTGATTTATTAGAGCGCAGAACTGTTGCAGTGTAGTGTTTAGACAAACTCTAATTGATGCAGTAAGAGTCTGTCTTTGATAAGCAGTTTTGTGATCTGAACCCAGGGTGTGTGTTTCACTTTTGAATTATAGCTGCTTTAAACACAGCACCATAATGTTTTACGCACGGTCACGTCATCAACTGGTTTACAATGAATCAAAGTTTTTATGTGATCATGTTTATCACAGAGAGACAACCATGTGTGCACACACAAACCCAGTCATTCTACTGGTTCATAAGATACAGCAGTTTGCTAACAGAGCCTAAGACTGATAGTTATTGATGAGTGGAATCAATTAAATATGTTTTACGTAAACAATATATTGTGTAATTTGGTTATTTACTGCCATAAAGGTGCCAGCAGGTGAACAGAAAAACAACAATACATGTTAATTTAAATGAATGAAATCAGATTCATTAAAGCATTATTAACTTTAACAATAGTCAAGGATTCAAGGTTCTTTATTGTCATTCACATCACATGTGGAACATGAGGTGGAATGAAACTGTACACACAGGGTCCCAGTTACATCCAACGATAGCAAAAAATATAAAGTGTAAGAAGAAACAGTAAAGGATTTAAGATATAAACTAAGATATACACAAATGCCAAACAGTACGCTAAAAGTCAAGTCAAGTCAGATTTATTTATAGAGCACATTTAAAACAGAAACTGTTACCAAAGTGCTTAAAAGATCTAAGATATACGCTAAACACTAATAGTGCAAAACAATACACCGAACAACAGCAGCACGATTCTCATAGGTTCTGTTCGGCTATAATGTACACGCTTAATGCAAGCGGAGTCGGGCTCGGAGCCCCAAAACTAACATAAACTGGGATTTATTCAAATCACGCAACAAAAATACAGAAACAATGCGCCAAAAGTGAAAAATAAATAAATCTATAGCAGCATGGTCCTATTGGCAGAGTGGTTCTGATGAGAGTGAGGTTAGCAACATGATACTGTTAGCAGTGAGGTTTGGTTAGCAAGATGGTCCAGTTGGCACCATGGTACTGTTAGCTACGTAGTCTTGTTAGCAGCGTTAGCAGGTCTTGCAGGTCCAGTCAGCATCGTGATGATAATAAGGACAGCAGTAGCTGCCTCCCAGACTGCTCTCCAGCACTGGGTCCGGCAGACGGAGAACATCCAAGGTTTCCCCGCGGAACCCAACGGGTCCGTAGAGTTCGGTCCGTGCAGGCAGATGGAGGATCATGGAGACATCCGCCATGACAGGCCAGAGCCTGAGGCTGGAAGGACTGAACCATGATGACAAGGCAGCAACACAGAAGACTCCACAAGTGTGTCGCGGTCATACCCATACTGTGGATGTGCAGTGTAGGCAAAAAAAAAAAAAGTCTAAACTGAAACAACAGGAACAACAAAAGATCGAGTTCACCGGGAGCCTGTGAATCTGCAGCTTGGCTGAGCGCGGCCACCATCATGTTGACTTGTGTTTTCACTTATGCATTTTGTTTTGCTCACCTGCAGGTTGAATTGTGCTGAGAACGCTCCGTCTTCCACATAGCTGATGTCGTTCTTGGTGAGGTTCAGGTAGGTGAGGTTTCCAAAGCGACTCAGCGATGAATAATGGACCGACCGTATCTTGTTCTCGTTCAGCCGCAGATCAATGATAGTGCTGTGGAAAGATGTGTAAGTTCTGTAGATGTTTGACAGAAAATACTTTTTGTTGTTGTCTTGTTTGTTTTCTTACCTGTTCATGTGAGTGGGAATGGCCTCAAAGGGAGGCTGGTTCATACTGCAGATGGCCAGCCACACAAAGCCTTTCTCCCCTTCGATAAGCCAACAATCAGCTGTTACCATTGGCAACCGCAGCACTGACAGCAGGACGAGCCAACCCAGGAAGGAGCTGGCTGTGGACAAGATCCCTGATGAAGAACCTCCAGCCGTCTTATGTCTCAGCTGTCCTGTACTCTGAGCCATTTGGGATGCTGCTGCTATATCCATTGGAGAAAGCCAGCCAAAGATGTTAATTTAGTCCTCAATGCTTGTTGCTTGAGCCATTGGAGATGGAACAAGAAATTGTTTTATATCATAATGTTTTAGGAAACTGTCGCTGTGACTGTTTTTAGACACAACGTGAGAAAATTCCCTGTTCCATTTTCTCAGTTGTGTTAAGATTAATTACGTGAATATTAAAGGAGTGCAGGATTGGGATATGGCACTTGAGTGGCAGTATATGTATCAACCTAAACCACATCAATAGCTTAATTAAGGGTTACATTTCATATTTCACATATAAATTGGCAATTTGACTTTGTCCTGGTGCCAGATTGGTGCTCGTGTCTCCTATGGCCGTCCGGTTCCTTGATTTCAAGCACCTCTTCTCATTCTTCATCACTGCTTGTTGCTCCGCACTTGATGTGAGAACTCGTCCCTGGTGGAAAAGAACAGAGATGAGGGGAGGGAGTTAGAGAAAGGTTCACTAATAAAACAGAGGTTTAGAAGTGAGATGCAACAAACCTAACCCTGTTAACAACATGATGAGACAGAGGAAGTTATTCCCTCTTGCCAAGCTTCCTCATGCGGCAAATGCACAAATTCATTTACGCACACACAGATACACATTCTTTCTATGCAAAAGGCATCATCTAACCGTTATGGTGTGAGCACTGATGCAGACACATAGCAAGCACCTGCAGACTAAAAGCTTATTTTTGCTGTAAATTCACACATTTCCTTGCAGCTCCATCAGCCTCAGGGCCTTGTTGTTAGGGCTGGGCTAAGAATGGCCACGGCTCTGAATCTGTATCTAATTAATTTACTTGCATACATTACTACGAGCCTCCTGCAGTAAAAAGTGCATGCAGGAAAAAGATGTATCCTCACACAAGGAGACAGCAACTCTGAGATAAAGAGGACGATGTAACACTCTCTGTCTGCTTGAAGAATCAGTGAGAATAAAGGCTGCCACTTTGAAAAGCTTCTTTCTCAGCTTTAAGAGTAACAAACAGGAAGTGACGATCATAGAGATGAAGAAAAAAAAAGAGGAGCTGGAAGGAATCTTCTGGCTGTTGTTCTCTTCTTATTGATTGCAGATGAATAGCGAGGCAGAGAGAGGTACTGATGTGCCACCTCGGATCTGACAGAGGACAGATGAAATCAATAGTTTTTGAGAACGGGACAAAGCTGGTTTGAACTTTTTTTGTCCTTTCAGTGGGCTGAAGTCTACCAGCCTCTGTTTTTCAGCTCTTGCTGTCAATGAAGTTTTCAACCCAAGAAATTTAATGTGTTTCTCGGATTTACTGACAGTCTACAGCCGCTCGAGCAGGGAACACCGTGGCAAAGTGATGTACTGGAGTCAGAGTCAGACTTGGTTTCTGGACAGTAAGAAGGAGCTCAGAGGTCAGAGGTAGGTCTGAGTTTACTCTGTGTTGTCTCAGACTATGGGTATTAATGAAATAATTTCAATCTTTTGAAGTGGATTATATAGAAAATTTACTGTATGAACAGTTAATATCTTACCTGTTAAAGATAACTTTTTATCAATCAAAACTTGGAGAAAGAAAGTTTTACTCTTGCCGGCTTGGCTAGTCAAAGCAGGGCCAAGACCAAAGTGAATTCCCCAAATAACATTCCAGCACTATTCATTCAACCTTTATTTATATAGGCTAGTCTCATTGAGTCTCGTGAACTCATTTACAAGAGAGACCTGATTTTAACAAAGAGTGATGACAACAGTGGACAACAAAGACAACAATAGACAATCAGAAAAGAAAGCATATAAACTGAGAAGGACAAATTAAAGAAAATGGTATTTAATAAAATGAAACAAAAAAAAAAATAGCTAGATTGTAAAGCGATGTAGAAAACTAAAAACAGGAACATGTGTGCATTGGTTTTTGTCAGGAACTTAACAGATGTTTGAAGCCACATAGAGAAGTCAAGGTTGAGAGCTTCAGATCGTTTTGCAAGATATTCCAGGAAACGGGAGCAGAGTAGGCCCTTTTTTTCAATTCAATCTTTATTTATACAGATAAATCACACTGAGTCTCAAAGACTCTTTTACAAGTGAGACCTGTTTAGACACAAAAACAGTGGTGAAAGTGACAAAATAGGTTTTGGGAGCAAAAAAAAATCCTAACAGGCTCTCAATCTTTGGACAAAGATAGACAGCCTAAAAATGAAAAAAAAAAAAAAAAAAAAAAAAAAAAAAACCTTGCACACAAGCACATAGTGGTTTTTGCCTAGTTCAGTCCGCACTGAGGGGACACTGCATGTAATAATATCCTAAGAATGTAGATGCACTCATGCAGTGACATGTAGGAGAAGATGTATGAAGGCAACAGAGCAACAGACCATATATATATATATATATATATATATATATATATGTATGTATGTAT
>NC_056513.1:21352297-21357380 GCF_014905685.2 Nematolebias whitei
AAACAGATTAAATCTCCCTCACATATTCCTCTGTAAGATAAATCTCAATTTACTCTTAAACTCACCTCTCTCTCATAAATCAGTACAGATATTTTTAGAAATGTCTGAAGCAAAGTCCTCAAATCACCGCCGAGTGATTTGAAGTTCATTTTCTGTGAAACTGTCTGTTATTATTTTCATATTTTGCCAAATTAATGTAAATGTTTGATGTTAAACTTTGATTTTGAAAATAAATGATTCCATTCATTTGATGGGTCAAAGATAAATAACGTCTCTCGTTCACATTTCTGTTAAATTCAATGCACGGCATTTACAGTCAGAAAAATGAAGAACTCGTGAATATTGTATGCATATATAATTCATATATTTGTCATACAACAAGTGACACGTACCTCACGTGTCTCACTACATGTCAAACATATTGCCTCTGATCTGATAGAAAACCAACCAACAGTGTCTGCAAATTCATCTGCTGTACTGATCTCACACTGAGCCGCCTGAATGATCAAATCACAGAGTGATTCTTCGCAGGTTACCTCTAATGTTATTTGATGCTCCCTAAATAAAAATAGTCTCACATGTTACTTTTAATTTCTGTTTTCAGAGTATTTATATAGCACCAACATACAGCTCATGTCACTAAACAAACAGTAATAAAAGTAATCACAGTCCAATCAGGTCCTGATCATAGACGGGGCATCGGGCCACTGTGGAAAGGAATAACTCTATTTTAACATAAATTAATTCCAGCGGAAACAGAACTGGGATAAGCAGCCATATGCCTCAACCTGTTGCGGATTAAGAGGACAGAAGAGACACAGAAACACATCTCATTTGTTAAAGAGGCACATAGTAAAAAAATCCCAAAATCCTCTGTGTACTTTAAACATCTGTGATCTATAAATCTCATATCAACGTAAACTGACAACACCTGTGCTCTGATATGCCTCCATTTAATGTCAATACAAATGAGAGTAATAAGAAATAGTAACAAAAGAGAAGCCAAGCCACCTGGAAGTATAATCAGATGAACACCCGAGGACATTACAGCAATGCAACTGGACCTGAATTATTTGTGGACTAAATAGTAAACTACAAAAGGGAGAAAATGTATCCAGGTGTGTTTGAAAGAAGCAGGTGAGGCTGAAACACACAGCTATGACTGATTCACAAGAGATGATTCCCAGGAAATAGTTCTGCTCATCTTTAACTGATGATCTGTCATGTTAATAAGTTCATACGTTGCTAAAATCAGGTTTGCATCTCAGCTTGCAGCATCAGCAAGAAAAGCAGATTTTACTAACAAAGATGATTTCTATAATGGGCATACAAACAAATACTATGCTGTATATGTGTATGCTGTGTATATAAATACTATTTCCTTTTTTTAGTTTGTCATCAGAGTGAGGACTGCTCTGATGTAATGGGTGAGACAGTACATTGTGTTTATGGGTCCAAGTGTGTTTCATCACAGGTTCTGATGCTGGTATCATCACTGACCACTTCACTACTGACACAAGCAGCAGCAGTAAATAAAAATAGTCATTTTCAGGTTTTTATGATTTATTAAAGCCTCCTTTTTTATTTATTTTTTTTTTAACAATGTCATCACACAATGTTCTACGAAGTCCCTTCCCATTTTTTTACTCCACTTTTGTTTCTACATCCTCTTTTTTGTTTTATTTTTATAAAAAGTTTTTTTTAATTATTGTTGTTGTTTTATTTTTATTTTTTATCACCAACAAACAGATCACACAATATATTTGCTTAAAATACTGACGTGCAAGGTGATCGACGTTATGCAATCCTAGTTTAATTGTTACAGCACTGATAAAGCAGTGCATTACTCTGTCTGGTTAGTCTCAGAATACATTCCCTGTTCCTCTTAGTGTTTTACATATTGAGCTCTTGTGTTCTGTACTGTGGCAACCTGGTAAGTCGGGTATTCTTGTTTTCATTCCTGTTGGTGGCTGTAAATCACTGTCACTCATTGCAGGGAAAGCATCTCAAAAAGTAAAACGTAAGGCTAAAACCATCCCCATCACTGAGAGTCAAATTCCCAAGGGGGTCATGAAAGTTTGACTCTTTAGTTATAGTACATGTGTTAGGCCTGGTGAAGGCTTACGACCATGTTCCCTGGGGCATTCTGGGAGGGTTGCTGCAGGTGTATAGGGCTCAAGGGTTGCATTTAAGGACTATCCAGTCCCTGTATTACTAAAGCAGTAGTTGTGTCCACATTCTTGGCGCCAAGTCAAGCTTCTCCTCAGTGTGGGTTGGACTCTGCCTGTGCTGTCCTTTGTCTCAGATCTTGTTTGTGGTGTTCATGGACAATATTTCAAGGTGCAGTCATTGAAAGCAGGGTGTCTGGTTTGAGAACCTCAGGGTCTTATCGCTGCGCTACGCAGATGCTGTGGTTCTGTTGGCGTCTTCAGGCCATGGCCTTCAATATGTAATGGAGGTGGTTCGCAGCAGAGTGTGAAGTGGCTGTAGTTCCTCTAAGTCAGAAGCCATGGTTCTCAACCTGAAATAGGTGGAATGACCCTTCTGGGTACTCCTTCGTAGAGTGGTCAGGCTCAGCCTTACAGATAGGGTGAGGAGCTCTATCATTTGGGAGGGATCTCAGAGTAGAGCAGCTGCTCCTCCTGATTGAAAGGAGTCCGTTGAAGTGGTTCAGACATCTGAATAAGAGGTCTCCTGGACACCTCCCTTTGTTTTCTGGGTACATCTCACTGGGCAGACTCAGAACTTGCTAAAGATATTAAATATCCTCCATGGCTAGGGAACACTTTGGGATCCCCCCAGGAGGAGCTGGAGAGTGTTACTGAGAAGAGGGATGTCTGGGTTTCTTTCCTGGACCTGTTGCCTCTGCGACCTGACTAAGGATAAGCTGTAGACGATGAAAAACTCTAAACAGCAGGATGCCTCTGAAATATAGAGGATCAAACAGGGAGGAAACTCTGTCTTTTGGAATAAGTAAAATAACGTTTCTTGACAAAATGCACCATTTTTGTTGTACTTTTTCAGCTTTTTGTTGTGCTTTCTAAATCTCCTTTTAGACCTCTTTTGGTTGTAATGGAATTCTTTTTCTGTTGATTCTTGGATAATCCAATGACACAGACACGTATAGGCAGAGAACTGTATTTCAACTATAATGACACTTTTTTGTTGTTCTTCAGAGAGCTTAAATATTCTTTTGTGTCTTAGTATTTTGTCAACTTCTTCATCTGCTGCCATTTTAGCCGATTTTGACTGTGTACTGTAGGAATGGGGATTGTTTTCCTTATTTTTCAACAGAACTACTCACTCCAGGAGCGAATCTGTTTGTCAGAAATGTGACACAAAGCTGTCACCAAGAATTTTGTAGCAAAAAACAAGAGAAGTACACAATAAATGCAAAGATAACCGAGGCTGACACTGTAGCATTCATCCTTTCTGTACAACAAGGTTAGAGCCACCTCAAGTCACTCACCATATGATGGTTTGTACTGTATGAATTTTTTAATGTGACATGACAGGAGAGTAAGCCGGTCATGATGCTGAGTGCTGAAATATTCCACAGGGCTGTTCTCCAGCTGAGGCTTTGCCCCTGAGCACAAGCGAGGTAAGGAGGCCGATGAATGATGCAAAATGGAAAAGAGGCCGACAGCCTCTTAACAGTTCCTTCTATATGTATCGTGTTAGCTGCTACATGTGTATTTACTTTGAGAGGGGACAGAGGGCAAGCCAATCTCTTTCTGCTGGTCTGAACTCTCGTCCCATCATGGCCCTTCAGCTAACATCACTTAGCTCGGTGCAGAGAGGGGTCAGGCAAGAATTCGCCATCTCTGCCCCACAGCCTTGACCGTTTTCAGTTCTGCTTCCTGACCGCACCCCATGATTTTATTCTCAACAGATGGTTTACCCCAGCTTAACCCTTGGTCAGCAAAATGGGCATTTCCTGTGCCGTTGTTGAGTGTGTGTTTGTATATGTAGCTGGCCAGTTCCTGCTGTTTTTGGCAACTGAACTGGATGCACTGTGGGAGGAAGGCTCACCATCTATTATAGATTGTGCTGACTGGGTGGGAAGCCCTTCCACCCCCACAAACACTTAAAGATGCCAGTGTTCAACTGTGATGTTGATGTAGAAGGCTCAAAGTGAAACTTGAAGGCTTCCTTCAAGGAGTATTAAACCCTTTTAAAAGAACACATCTGCAAGAAAAGGGCAGTTTTGTTCAATAGTGTCAAAGTCCTTTGAAGTTTGTTTTGATTTTACTAAAACTTTTTTCATGCTTTCTTAATTTAAATTCCATGCTTGATGATAATCAATGCTTGCATGGAACCTCTGTTTTATTATCAAACCTTTCTCTAACTCCCTCTTCTCATCTCTGTTCTTTTTCACCAGGGACAATTTCTCACTTGGCCATCAATCTTGATTCTCATGCTTGATGATG
This sequence comes from Nematolebias whitei, assembly GCF_014905685.2. NCBI lineage: Eukaryota > Metazoa > Chordata > Actinopteri > Cyprinodontiformes > Rivulidae > Nematolebias > Nematolebias whitei. Next base: position 21,356,728 of record NC_056513.1, read on the forward strand.
TAACCCTTTTTCCCAACTTTAAAAAAAGTCAATTCATTTCAACTATTCAGTAAAAAATGTTCCAAATTCAAACAACATTGCTAGATTTCAACAAAACTACAGCAACAAGTGTTTTGGTCCAAGAGAACATTTAGAAATTTTGATGTTCACATTGTTTCTAAGTAAAATCAACTAATAAAGAATAAAAGTGCAGCACAAGTATTTTGAAGTATGTTTTTTAAGAAAGCTATGAATAGCTAATATCTTACCTGTTGTAGAAAGCTCTTTGAACGACCTCAGTATAAAGACAAGATGAATCCTGACGAGATCGATCAAAACAGTTAGATCAAGGGTGGCCAAGAGCAAAGGGCTCTTTAAAACACTTTTCAACTCAAAAATAACATAGCAGTTCATGTAAACACTATTTTATGGATTTTCCAATTTCTGTCAATTTAGCATTAGCTGATTATTAGAGTTTTACGATTATTAAAAAGCAAAAAGAACATCTGCAGGGGTTAGATATACAGTAGCATTTCTAGTGCAGCCTAGGGAACTAGAAGGAAGAACATCACAGCATTTCTGTTGGAATAAGCATCCAGTGCAAAACTCACAGAGGTGCAAATGTTTATAGTGTGTATATATATATATATATATATATATATATATACACACTA
>NC_056513.1:21357480-21365746 GCF_014905685.2 Nematolebias whitei
CCCCCCCCCCCCCACCCCCCCTCACTGAATGTTGCATGAAAAGCTAAAACACAAGGCAATGTAACATTTCAAAAATCTGAGGCACAGGTCGATTTGATGTGTAGTTGTCTGATTCTATTAGGAGATTGAAATGAGATAGATAGTATTTTAAAAAATCAGTAACAATACAACGTCCCTCGTTGCATTACAGTGAGAGTTTTCATACTGGGTCAAGGCAAATGTTTCTTTAATTCATTCATTCCTGACATGGTTTAGAAATATTTAAAGGTGAACATTTTCTTTGCCGTTTTGAACAAATCAAAAGTAAAGTTGCTGTCAGGTGAACGTTTTACCACGACAATATTTTTAGAGGTCTTGTCAAACTTTGCAGCGCATTGTTAACTCAGGCAGTGATGGAGAGACATCATCATGTACAGTATGGGATGATAGTGTGTTATGGCAGAAGGGACGTTGAGGTGTGGTACATTGTGTCATGAAGGTGATGGGGAACACTGAAAACATATTCCTCCAAGGAGCAGTACGTGCTCCAACAGGCACAGAAAGTTTTGTCAAAGCTGTCATCTATTTATTCAGAATTTGAGCTTATGGCTTCTGGAAGAAATTAGACTCCCTAAATGCAGACTGAATTGCTTTTGAAAGTTTGACTAAAATAGACCACATTTTGTGGCAGACATTTTGACTTGGAGAAAAGTAGAGGTGTATTAAAGTGGGCTGCATGATTCCACCTCTGCAGCTGTGCAGGCTGGTTGTTTAAACTGGACTTTGCCATCATTAACTTCCCAGTGACTTTTCTACTGTTTTACGTCAAAATGTCTGTTCTGAATTAGTTTTATGTATAATTAAGTTATTTTGAAGTGTTGCATGATGCCTACTTCAGTATCAACAGTTATGCAATATTGACCTTTTTTTATACTTTTTTATCTTTACGTATAAATTTGAACATCTTAAAAAAGAAATTGTGCCATTTTTTGGTGCATCACATGTGTAAAAGTGTTAGGATTCTGTGATTCTGGTTCCCTCAGTTTCCTTCTCCCTCTCCTGCAGGTGCTGATAGTGGGTAATGCTGTCTATCATGACAGCTGATTACATCACTACTTAAGTCTGAGTGAAATCATGGCTCTTCTATGGATCATCGATTGCCACTGGTGATTAGCTGACAGCCCCTGCTTGTGCAGCAGTCCTTTGTCCTCATTTTATTGTTTTACTTACTTGTGCATTCACAGCTTTCTTGTTGGCTGCCTGGTGTTACCTGTAATCTCCTCCTGAGGACTATCTCCAGTGTGAAATTCACATTCTCCAGTATCAATAAAGTTAATCTCACTCAGTCTACTCAGCAGGCCTACCTTCTATCTCTCGGCATTGGAATATTCACCTCCCCTGAAAACTATCCCGAGCACAGAACCTTGAATCATCTCAGTCCAACCTGTACAGAAAAATAATGCAAGTAAAGATCTGCCATTCTCATCTCACAATCTACCTGGAAATGCTTCAGTTCTCCTCTCATTCTCCTCCACTGATCCTTCAGTTCCCACTCCCTGTGCTCCCTTGTAAATTAACCTTTTTGCTCATGTCTCCAGACTCTTTTCAGTTTTTGTGTTCTAAGATCTGGTTTGAAGAACTAATTGGTATAAAAATGATGACACTTTTAATGGTTTATTTGTGGATTCTTGTGACACAGTGGGAATAGCTCTGAGCAAAACAAATTCCTCCAAGCGAATAATCAAGGATATTGGGTTGTGTGACATTTTATCTGGTGATTATAGCCTCGTCATATTCGGTTTCTTATCTAAGCGGTAGATGGTGTCTTACCTACCTCGTCAAACTAGTTGTGGCCAAAAAAAATTAACTCACCGTTTTGTCCTTGCTGTTTTTAGAGAGGGATACTTGAACACATCCTCAGCAGCTACCCAAAAACACAGGGGAGTGATTGCTAACGCTGGCACCATGACCCTGTGATGAAGGTAGTTAGTGAGACTGTCTCGCAGCCATAACAACAAGCAAGCCCCACTGCTCCACTAGGAAGCAGATAAACCATCAAAGCAGAAGAGTAGCAACACAGCAACCTAAAGATCCTGCTGGATGAGACTGACAGCTGACGGTGGATCTTGGCAGAAAACAAGTTTCCAGCACACAATGCAAGAGTTTTTAGACCAGATAAGAACCCTTAAAAAAGATTGTCTTAATCGAATTGACAGTTTCTTGCTGGGATTGCATGGGGGAAAAATAGGAGAGAAAGTCGTTGGTCAAGGTCTTTGGGGCAGTGATGGAGACATGGTTGGAATGCACACTGCTGTCCAAAGAGGCTTCACCAGCTGCTCTCTGCAGCATCTACACATGACAAGGCATGGGCAGACCATTCAGAAGAACAGCCATCTGGACTGCTACAGGGGCAGCTGAAAGAGCTTCCAAGTGGTTGTGGAATAAAAGGGTTGTGCTATGACCTGATGCGGCTGCGACATCAGGGCTTGATCAACTCTGGGCGTGACTATGTGGTATGAGACCCAAAACGCCCAATGAACCCAAGATGTGTCCCTGATGATGTGTCCCAACGCATCCTTAAAGCAATACTAGCTGTCAAAATTAGCAATTTTTCAATGTTTAAAAATCGTTCACTGCCAAAAGTCTATTGCATACTATTTACCGTATTTTCCGCACTATACGTCACTCTGGAGTAAAGGTCACATTAGTCAAAAAATGCCTTATGAAGAAAAAATCATATATAAGTTGCTTCGAAGTACAAAGTATAAGTCGCATTTATTATGCGTTGCTGCTGACCTCTTCTGCCCAGGAAACATAGGCTGGTCCCCACCCTGGGCAGCACGGTCGGGTCACAATGAGAACAGTCTGTCCTAGTTAGCAGCCATGCCAGGGGCGAGGGGGGCCTGCCCCTGTGCCACCGGAGTGAGGAGGAAGGGCACAGTGAAGCACGTGGTCTACGGCCTCGGGAAGCGGTGAGGTGCAGGTGGGGGGGGGACACTGTAGAGCTCACAGCCCAACCTTCGTCCCTGGATCCTTCCAGGCCAACTCGGAGCTGGTCGCGACGCACCGCTGCAGAGAAAATGTGCCCGGCAGGAGCCAGCCGTACACGGGGGGTGAGTTAGAGGTTCCCCGTGAGGGGGAATCCTCAGCCGCGGAGCGGCTGGGCCATCCCTTCTGCCGGGTTGAATCCCCTGGGCAGACTGGGCGGACCCCACCCGTTTGCATATTTTATTACCTACAGTTTATAATCTGTAGAATAGGATTTTCTTTTGGGGGGGCATTTCACTTATGTTAAGTTTTTCTCATTTGTTTCTTAAGTGAATGTGGTAGCAGTAGAGGAACAGCATATAGTTGTCAAAAGCCTAGAGGGCCCTCTCGCGACTACAAATGATAATGTTTATTCTTTGGTTCATGTCAGTATGAATGAACATTTAACGTGTCGGTCAAAAATTGCATCATGAATAGGGAAAAAACGTAAATAAGTCCCTTACGTTGCAGGACTGGCCAAACTATGACAAAAGAGCGACTTATAGTCCAGAAAATACAATAATAAATAATCTAAAACAGTAGAGTTGAGTTTTGTTACCAACAATTACGAGTAATTTGTTCACATTAGAACATCAACCTCCTAAGAACCGAACTCTTGCATATGTGGATGCCAGGTCCTAGGAGGTTAACGAGTTTGAACAGTTTAGGGGTGCGACTGGTACTGAGACTATGAAGTTCTTATCTCTTCAAGTGAAAATAAACGGTGACTAAAAGATGCAAGGATGAATGTTGACAGATGTTGAGTAATTATGAGGGAATGAAATTAAGCTGTGGAGAGCTTTCAAACAGAAGTTGGAGCTAAGATCATATGAAAATTAGCTTTATTGAGATATTCCAAAATACTGGTTGCCAAATTTATTGTTAATGAAGATGAGGAATATTTGCTGTTTTATAATACAATTTTTACTAAAACCCTTATGAGTTTGAGTTACATGAACAACAAACAACCATTAAATGATCCAGAAATAGTGTTCAAAAGCATGTGTGTATTACTGTAGCTTAAAAAACACATTGATTAAATCAGATATTTTGACATCCATTATGACTTTACAATATATCTTTCATCTTCATTTATTTTTTATCCTATCATATATTCATTCAACCTTTATTTATACAGGTTAGTCTTATTGAGCCACAAAGACTCATTTACAAGTGGGACCTGGTCCAGAGAGAACATATGAAGTACAGATAATAATAACAATAAATTACAGTAAAATGCAGTTAAATAAGAGTAGTGTATACATCACATGGCTGGTTATAATTTTGTATTATAAACAAGAATTGAAAAAAGACTTTAAAGTAAACCCACAATACCACAGGTACAACAGAAACGAGGTAAAAAGCTGACGGTTCGTACATGAAGTGGTTTCTCTGTTACTTGTAGATGTGTTTGCAAATTTGAAGTGAATTCATTACAGATGGATTTCTATGCAGTCAACGTCTTTGATTCTCTGCTATTTATCTTTGGTGATGAATGTCCTGAGGGTATTTTCTTTAAAAAAAATAAAAAAATAAAATGCCTACTAAAGTGTTTTTTATTGGACTTCACTTTTGTTGCCATTTTTTTTCCTTGGGTTTTTCTCATCCAGCTGCAATTTTAAATTCTTTATGGTCCATTTCATGTTCTCCAAGTTATCTCCATCTAACAAATTCAGACTAACACCGGCAGTTCTAAATTAATCTCATTTAGGTTTTTAGTTGTTTTAGTAATTTCTAATTATTCTTTGATTCCTAAAGCTATTTGTTGAGCTGTGTTGATGTTTTCGAACCCTGTCTGTGAAATTTTCCCTCCGTGTGTGTTCTGGAAACTATCTCACTGTGTTAGTAATGACTAATGGATAGGAAATTAGTTTTAAACTTTTGTGTTTAAACAATGTGCATTAGTATGAGAGGCTTCAAAACATGATTTGATTTAATTTATTCATTGTCCTGTTTAGTTTTGTTAGACATGCTGAAGGACATGCAGTGTGATTTATTCAACAGTAATCTTTTCTGAGAAATAAACAGTTTAAGCAATGATGGATACTATTTCAGCCAGTGTTCACTCGAAGTTGTTTTTACATCCGTTATATTGTGGGCTGTATTAAATATCAGCAATAAACCAGGAAAAGTGGCTGATTTTTGCACATAAATTCTGTCAAAACAGAGCTGCCACTGAGTTTTTATGGAAAGATGTGCTCAGAACCTGCAGCTACTAATCATCTGCATGAGACATTGTTATTCAATGTACTGATCACAGTCACTTGGCTATTTGACATTTAACATCAAAAGAAGGCCTATGTGAGACAATAAATGGTATGCTGTGCTGTGGTTCACACATTCACATCATTGTTAGAGCCATGTGAGCTTGCAGTGTCTCATTTTCTGTCTCTTCAACAAACAAACGTACCTGCCTCACTCACCATGGAGCTAACATCCTGCAGAGATGCTGTTTACTATACCATAAACTGATTAAATGGGTTAGTGTTGGGTGCATGTGTGTGAGTCACAGAAGAAATGTGTGTTTCTGAAGTAAACTGCAGCACATCAGTGAGCGTGGAGAAATGCCTCACTTCTTACTTTCTACTTTGCATCATGAAAATGTATTTTTTTCCCGAAGTTTTCTGTTTGGTTGCTCTTTCTACAAGCCCGTGCAAGTGAGATTGTGACTTGTACTCTGCTTTATGCTTGTCCTGATTGGAATCAAGTTGAAAAATATAAATGTTTGAACACCCCCCCACCCCCATTTCCATCTATCTGTAATATGAAAGAGGCCTGAGTTATCCAGTCTATGCGCCTGTTACGGAAAATGTAAAAAGACACAAGTAAGTGGACGAGTTCAAATATCCCGAAGTTTTGTTCACAAGTGAGGGAAGAATGGGGCGTGAGATTGGCCGACGGATTGGTGCAGCATCTGCAGTATTGCGAATGCTGTACCGGTCCATTGTGATGAAGAGGGAGCTGAGCTGTAAGGTAAAGCTCTCTGTTTACCGGTCAGTCTACGTTCCTACACTCACCTGTGGTCACGAGGTCTGGATAGTGACCAAAAGAATGAGACCACAGATAAAGAAGGTTGAGATGAGTTTCCTCCACAGCTGGACTCTCCCTTAGAGATCGGTTGAGAAGTCCAGTTATCCGGGAGAGACTCAGAGTAGAACCGCTGCTCCTCCACACCGAAAGGAGTCAGTTGAGGTGATTCGGGCATCTGGTAAGGATGCTCCCTGAACGCCTCCCTAGGAAGGTGCTTCGAGCATGTCTGGCTGGGAGGAGCCCCTGGGGGAGACCCAGGACATGCTGGAGAGACTATATGTCTCTCAGTTGTCCTGGGAACACCTTGGAATCCTCCCAGAAGAGCTGGACGAGGTGGCTGTGGAAAGAGATGTCTGAACCTCCCTGCTCAAGCTGCAGCCCCTGCAACCCGACTTCGGAACAAGCTGAAGATAATGGATGGACACAAGTACGGTAACAAAGATGATTTAGATCTCTGCAGCTGATGAGCAATGTTGACAAACCACTATTTTCAGACATTTTTGCTCTGATGTATATTCTCCACAGCTAATGGATCTGAGAATACGTAGAGAGACTTTCTGTATCATTCTGAGGCTCAACCTCTCTCAAGCCCCACCAGACTGTTCCAGTTCACACAAGTGCAAAAGGAAAAGTCAAGCAGTTTATTAGTTGTGCTTAGCTTTGTTGTATTTGTACTACGCAAAAGGAGTTAAGCTTAGGGGATGTTGTCACAGGTTACAATTAGGGTAGAGTTAAGGTGGTACAGATTGCTATACATAATTGTAAACATTGTGCATTTCCTGTGATGATGAGGAACAGCCTTAGAGAGTAAAGATCAAACATTTCTTTGCATGGGTCAACTGGATGTCAACACATTATAAACGTTACAATATAGTCAGATATTTTATGATAAGACAGATATAACATGATATAATGTGATATACTTTATTGTATCTTTGAGGAAATTTATTTAGTTACTTTTTGAGCTAACATTGCACACATGTAACCATATATTTATTTTGTTCAAACAAAAAAAATATCCGAGTCTCAAGCTTTGGTGCAGCTATTTAGAAAATACTGGCCAAAACAAAAGAAGGTGAAAACTGACCAGAGAAAACTGAGATAGTGAAATTATGGACTTAAGGTCACAGTAACCCAGGCTCTTCTATTTTTAAATAAACACACATTAAAATGGAATTAGTTTGGTGAGGTGGGTCACAGTTTAACTAGGCTGCTTCTGATGGTCTGTTGTCTGCAACACAAACGCACAAAACATGAACATTATGCGATTGCTCATTCTGCGTAAACTGTGTATCTGTGTCCATAAATAAATAGTACAAGGATGAGTGGGTTCTGTCGAAATACAAATCGTGTCTGAGCTGAATGAAACTGCCTTGGTTCACATCCTGCATGTGTTAAAGTTCCCCAAAGAACCATATTGTTCCTCAGAACTGTAAAACTGACCTGATAAGTCAAACAGGAAAAGTTCAAGTAATACTTTCTGAATGTGTGCCATTATCATTTAAACAAGGTGTGTGAGAATCTGTTTTATTGGTGTTTTGTGTTTAGATTTTGAGATCCTTGTGTTTTAGTTCTGTTTTTCTTTTGTCATATTTTTAACCTCCTTAGTATGTTATCTCATGTAGTCATCCACTCGCACCCGTGCCTCTTTGTCTTTCTCCAGGTGTTCATCACTGAGTCTTGTTAGTGTCCCTTTACGTTCAGCATCTTTGTGTTTCCTCCTTGTCTGTGGATTGTGCTTCCCACAGCCATTCATGCTGTTTCCTTACTGTCTCCCTGTTCTTGTGTTTGCTGTCACGAAAGCGTTTGTTTTTACTAAAATAAATAGTTATCCTTTATTAATCCCTCAAGTTTCCCCGAGTTTTGTCTGCACCCTGGGTTCAACATCGCAGAGTAGCTTGTCATGTTATTTGTAAAAAAAAAAAAAAAAAAAAATCTGTATGCTTTTTATAACTGTCTATTGTTGTCGCTGTTGTCCATTGTTGTCATCATTCTTTGTTGAAATCAGGTCTCTCTTGTAAATGAGTCCTCGAGGCTCAATGGGATTTACCTGTCTAAATAAAGGTTGAATGAATGAAGCTTTGAAATTAAAAATACAAGTTATACAACAAGAAATTGCTGTCCGATTGGGAATAACGCGTGCTGTTCTTTTTGGTATATATAGAGAGAGTTTGGTATATATTTATATATATATATACTGTATATTTGTTTATATATTTATATATATATA
>NC_056513.1:21365846-21368803 GCF_014905685.2 Nematolebias whitei
ATATATATATATATATATATATATATATATATTTGTGTGTGTGTGTGTTTCTGTTCAGTGCCCTGAGATGACTTCTGTTGTGACTCAGCGCTATATAAATAAACTGAAATGAATTGGATTCAACTGTGGTGCAGGATTAATTTTATTGTCCTATGTGTAGTAGAAAAGGGGAGGAGTTGACAAGTCTGATAGTCACAGGGAGGAAGGACTTCTTGTGGCGTTCTGTGGAGCACCTCGGTGGTCTCAGTCTATGACTGAAGGCGCTAGAAGATACTTTTCAAGTTTGATTAGTACATACTGGCATTAGAAACAGAGAAACTACTGCTGAGCTGAGTGAGGATTGAGCTACAGAAAAGGCAGGGAAACTATAAACACAGAGCAAAAAGACTACACTGATTAGTAGGTGAGAGGTGAGAATCAGGTGAGTTGATGAGCAGACGAGTGAAGCTGAACAACAATGTGCACTGAGGACACAATGACTGATATAAGGCAAATAAAATCCTATAATCTAATACAACTGAAAACATACCGAGTTCAAGAAACTAAACACAAAAAGCAAAACTACAATTATGAAAAACGGATGGCAAAAATAACTAAATAAACCCCCAAAGACCAAAGTGCTGAACAACTTCAAATGCACAAATTTCCAAGCAGTTCACACAAGCACTATTTTATAACCCCTCTTATGTTTGCACTACCAGGACATTTCTCGAACGCTTTGGTAATTTTTCAAGCACAAATACAGCAGCTATAGTTGTAGAACTTCCTGTGCAACCTGAGGCACTTCTTGGAGAAGTATCATGTTGGTTCTGCTTGAATAACCTCACAGCTGTCGCTTTAGAAACTAAAGGAGAACCTAAATACACGTTTATAATTATTTAGGTGGTCAGTTTAAGTCTACATAAATAAAAACCAAGCCACATTGGATCAGCAATTTGACCTACAAGATTCACCACAAAAGGCAGCAGTTATTAATGATAACATGCTGTGCTTCTTGTTGACCATGCTGCCAACATTTTACAATTTAAATCTCTGATTGTTTGGCTTTTGGCCACTAGAGAAGTCTGGCTGAGAGAGAAAGTGAGTGTGAGAGACAGCAGGGGAGATTTTCTTTAACTGAATGATTAGCGTGTGCAGAGCACAGGGGTCTGGTGCGATGTTCTCCAGGTCAAATGGTGTTTCAGTCATGACACACAGATGTGCAGACAAGAGCTACACATATGCATGTGTGTACATGCCAACCTATACTGTACATAAGTTTGTGTGTTAAATAAACTGCACGATATAACAGCTGCAAAAAAATTCAAAGCATCACTAATTCTCTATAAGTATTAATTGATCAAAGGTGTATTAATAGGTTAACTGTAATGAAATAATATGGCACAACTGATATGATGATACTTAAATGCTGCAAAGACACCTGATAGGCATGACAAGTACAATTTGGCGTTTCGTTTATTGGTCATAATGGGAATCTAATTAAAGATGCAATATAACAGGTGAAAGTCTCACTCGCCATATTTTTTCTGTCCTCTGTCATGGATCGAAGAGGGGAATTGGAAATACAATTCCTCCATTTGTCTGTCCATGCATCCATCACGTGAGCTGGATAACTTCAAAACTAAGGAACATGCCAACTTTCATTTTAATGTGCGGCTGCATCTTGGCATAAGAAACATCACTATCAAAAACCAGGCAGTCAAGTCAAAATCCAAGATGAACACGAACATGGAAACTACGCCCCCCCCCCCCCCCACACACACACACACACACACAAACATTTAAGGAAACTGTATTCTACCTTTTATGCTGCTCAAAAATATAGTTTTCTGAAATGATTGGGGTGTCAGGTGGACTGGCTAAAGATTAATCTATGGTGATCACCCCCTTGCTCCACTGTTGCACCTAATGGTGGATACATTTGCTCCCTCCGCTTGCCAGGACCAGTCACTCTGCACCACCCCAGAGAAGCAAAAATAATAACAATTTTATTATTAAACCTTTATTTTACCAGGAAGAAATCCTTTGAGATTATTAATCTCTTTTACAAGGATGTCCTGGGCAATATGCAAATACAGCAACAGTCTTAAGAACTGTAATGGTAGTATGACATTATTTACAACGAAACATCCATTAATAATACATAAAATACAATGCAAGTTTTAAAAAAAATCACAATTTAAGACATTTAAACATTACAGGTGCAAGATGTGGCTAAAACCTTAGACATTTTTTTGTTTAAAACTACAGTAGATAAAGGAATAAAAGGCTCCAACCTCAATTTAAGCTGCAGATCATTTCAAGACCACGAGTTGAAACAGGACAAACTCATCTTTGCTGACTCTGTGAACACAAAGAGTACCTTAAACCACAGCCAGCTACTGGCCCTGAGAGTGTTCCGTAGTGAAATAAACTTGTAGCTATTTGATGGTAATTTTCCTAAAACGTCTTTGTATATGAAAATATACCAATGCGTCATCCTTCGAATACTAAGGGAAGTAAGTCCAGCAAGGGTATGTAAAGTACAATGATGAGTCCTAAAGAGTGAACCTGTTATATACCTCAGAGCAGCATGGTGGGATCCAGTTCAGCTAAGGTAGTGGGGGAGGCAAATCTATATATTTTGTCTCCGTAATCCAGCTGTGATAAAAACAAACATGTTGCAAGCCGCTTACGGGAAGAAATAGAAAATCATGATTTCAGTCTATACAAAAAAAAAAAAAAAAAAGACAGTAAACTTTAGCTTTTTTATTAGATATGTAATATGATGTTTAAAATTAAGATCTTTATCCAACCAAATACAAAGATATTTGTATGTGTTTACAAGTTCTATGATATCACCATTCAGTGTTTTAGTAGAAGGAATGGTTACCACAAAATTATGGGAAAACAATATAAGTATAATATGTACTATATATATATATATATATATATATATATATATATATATATATATA
>NC_056513.1:21368903-21370432 GCF_014905685.2 Nematolebias whitei
ATATATATATATATATATATATACATACATACATACATACATACATACATTATCTTTAATTGCAGGTGCCCATGTCACTTTGTGAGAGTTGGGGGACACCTAGGATGGGTTCCAAGTCCATCACAGGGACACATAGAGACAAACGAGACAAACAACTATTCACTCTCTCACTCACACCTAGAGACAATTTAGAGTTACCAATCAGCCTAACATGCATGTTTTTGGTCTGTGGGAGGAAACCGGAGCACCCGGAGAAAACCCATGCATGCACGGAGAGAACATGCAAACTCCACCCAGAAAGATCCTGGGCCAAAATTTGAACTGGCGACCTTCTCACCGAGAGGGAGCAGCTCTACCAACTGAGTCAGAACCTCTCTTCTTATACACAGTACAACTCCTATACACTAGAATAACTTGCACCAAACATGTTAAGGTTTACTCGCATTCCCTGTTCAATTCCAGTCGAGTACAACGCTCATCTCGAAAACGACAAAACATTCACTATTCAACTCCTTCAGCGATGGAGGACATAGGCGTATCACTTATTTGGTTAGGTTGATTAGATCTGATCACATGAGCGTGGGTTTGAAACAGCAGTTTAAAAAACTATTGAAACTTGAAAATTATTGTGCAACTATAAAGGAAACCAGCACAACAAGGAACCTGCAACACTTAACTGTTAAGTATGAATGTGAAAAGAGTCAACAAAATCAGTTATTTCAGTTTTCCTTTACAATTGATTGCACGGATAAAATTCTGAGTGAGGTGGCAACATATAGCAGACTTTTAACACACACAGGGACACACACACACACACACACAGCAGCTCCAGTCCAGTTAAACTTTATTTCAGTGTAATCAATTATTTTGGCCAAAATGACTATTTTCCACAGGATGGGATGCTGGTTTTCTGCAAGAATTTCCCAACAAACAGTGAATTCACCCAGAGATCCTTCCTTTCACAAGAGTCCCATAAATCAACCAAAAAAAAAAAACATCCCACACCTCAATGATGGAGGGGGTGGGAGCAACTGGTAGCTTGGCTGAAAGTAAATAGCTACTCGGTGAGGGAAATCTGAAAAACATTAAAGGTCCTGAGGTCATTGATTTGTGCACTTTGTGTCATTGTGTTTCTGTAGCAGGGGTGAAAGGAGGACGACGACTGTGGGCAAATATGGGAACTGATATGGAAAGACCCATATGGAAAACATTTGGCAATCTGGTGATCTGATACTAAATATGGGGTCAGGCTTTTAATAGCTGGAGCGGTACGAAGCATCTCCTTGACCTCTTGAAACAGGCATAAATATACATTCATGTGCGCGCACGTGCACACACAGAAATGAGTGAGTGTGCCCACATGCATGTGGTAGTGATCTGAAACCATAATTAGTTGAAAATGGGGGTGGAAGGAAGGAGAAGGGTGAAATTGGATGAGAGGGTCTCCTGATTGAGGGGAAATGGGAAACAGACTGAAACCAGTGTAACCATTTAGCTTCACACTTGTACACACACACAAGTTATATATA
>NC_056513.1:21370532-21376086 GCF_014905685.2 Nematolebias whitei
TTGTACCTGAAGTCCGAGGTGTAGAGGATGAACAGAACCACCTGCAGCTCTTTAGTTTCTCCAGCGTTGAGTTGCAGGTGGTTCTGTCCACCTCACCTCTGTATTCAGCTTCCTGGTCACCAGTGATGCAGCCCACAACTTCTGTAGATGGCAGGGTTGTGAGTTGTACCTGAAGTCCGAGGTGTAGAGGATGAACAGAAACTGTGAGAGGACCATCCCCTGAGGAGCCCCTGTGCTGCTCAGTATACCATACCTCTTGCCAAACATGACTCTTACAGTGCTGCCTGCCCTTTTCAGGTGCGTGTAGGCATGGGCAAACCCCGGCCTGCGGGCCATATACGGCCCGTTGGGCTTTTTTAATTGGCCCGCCAAAATTGTCCAAAATTTGGACAATTAAAAAAAAAAAAATTTAATTAATATTTTATTTTTCAGTGGTGCTGAGGTAAAATTTTTGGAGTGCTTAACCACCCCCAAAAAGAGGTTAAAATCACCACTGGTTAAAATTATATTTAAAAAACTGAATTTAATAGAAAAAAACTGGTGTTGTTTTACCTGTAGTTCCAGCTTATCCCCTGTAGAGGCGCATTACAGACACTGGCATGTATTACAGGCAAATTAACAGTGGAGAAGAAGTAATTTATTCTTCTACGCTTTTATTTTTACTTTGCCCTATGAACTCGTCTGTAAAAACATGTTTATCAAAGAAAAGAAAAGTGTACAGTGACCAGTGTTGCCAGGTGTACGATAATTATCTTATTTGTACGACAATTTTGCCCTCTGTACGATCAATAATCCCCAAAAAGGCCAAATATACGATAATTTGACCATTCCGTGAATGTGTGGATGTAATCGGTTGTCATCAGCCTCTCGCAACTGTCTGTCAGTTTTTTTGTGAACCCTGAAGGCATCTGTGTCCGCAAACAGATGCATGATGGGCTGGAAATGCCAGCCCATCGTGCTTTTGTAAATGTGACCTACGAGTGATGTGTTTGCGTTTGCCTCAGAACAACGGCCATGATTGGCATTGTTTCACTGAGGTCCAACCAAAGGCAGTTTTTATGCTAAGAAACTGTCGCTGTTTTCAAAGAGTACACTTTGCTAACTGCTAACTATGCTAGCAAGCCTTTCTCCGATGGCAGTTTTATTAAAGAAAGCATGGTAAAAACAGTGCAGGTCTGTTGTGTCCGGAGGGCCAAGATAAGTTAGAAAAAAATTAGTTCATCACGCAGGACTGCGACTCGCCTTGTGGAACTGATTGATAAAGATTTAGCCAGCAAAATAAGTTAAAAGGCAGAGAGAGTTCTTAAGTTTCGGTTTACTGGATGAAAGTAATAAAGGATACTGCTCATCAAGGTTTACAGAGCTTCCTGGCGAATTAAGACAAAGTGGCCTGTCAAGGCCAGTCAGGGAGCCGAATTCAAATAAATTCTATTGTTTTGTGGACAGGCAGAACTTTACTGATTATGTCTATCTTGAGTTTGTGTCAGTCCTGTCAGTTCCAAAACATCCAAATTAAATGGCCACACCATTGGACTGTGCCTGAGAGTAATTCCCCAAGATCTGATCCATCCAGCCAAAAGCATTTGTCTGGGTGCTCAAGGCACGAACCAAGCCGGCATAAGGAAGACAGCCTGACCGACCAGGGCCCAAATTTTCTGCAGACGACTTCCTTGTTTGTTGATAGACCAAGAACCAGCTGAATCCATAAAGCAGGAAACCAGTTATCATAAAGGCAATTATTTTTATTATTATTATTATTATTATTATTAACAGCAGAACCAACAACTGGAGAGGGGTGAGGGGGTAGCTCATACCAAGAGAAAAATGCAACTACATGGAAGACATTCTAATATTCTTGTTGTATCTTTTTCCCATTTTTTATATATATCTTATTCCCAGTTATCAGCAGCAACCACCAAAGCTAACTTTTCTTTGACAAGACTTTGACGTGTTCACTGAAGCTTCACAACAACTGAGTAGGTCTGCACCTGGAGGGTTGAAAGATATCTGCAAATGGTAGGAGGGTGGGAGGGCAGGATGTTGCTTTCGCCGAGCTGTTTTGCCAACACCATACGATCTAATTGCAAACTGCATTTGTATTGCTCTTGTTTATGTGTTGTCCTCACATCCTGGAAATAGTAAGAGACAGAAAATTAAAAGGGAAAAACAGGAAAAGATGCTGTCAGTCAAATCAACTGTGTGTGCAATGAGACACGTTCTTTTCCTCTGATAGTTTTAACAGTTTTTGTGACACAGTTATAACAAAATTATACCAACAGTTACTAAAGTTATTTGTTTGATCAGGTGTAAAACAAAGGAAAGATATATTGAGTCTTGTGCTTTTAAATCTAAGCCACAGACCAAATATTTACTACTGATCTGCTCTGTCATGTAATTTGATATCACTTGTCTTGTCTGGTTTCTTGATTCTTTAATCTGTTCACCTTTCTAGTTGTACTTGTCTTCATTATTCCACCCAACCTTTGTTTACATTAGTTTACCACCTTGCATTCATATTGCACAAGCGATTTTCACTCATTTTATAGGTTTGCTGCAGGCAACACTGTGGGACGTTTAAAGATGTTGTCCATAATAAATTAATCTTAAGCTCTAAAAACCTGCTGAATCACTATCTGCAATGTGACTCATGGTATGGGCATGTTTTCACATGTCCCAGTTACTTAAAAAAGTTACCAAGCTGGAAAATGAATACAATAATTCCTACAATGTGATTTGAGGTGTTTACTTGTTTGATAATCACACTTAAATTGCAGTTTCTCCAGTCTTTGTTTTGCCATTCTGGGTTTTAGCATAAGCTGGATAAAATTAAGGCGTTTGCTGTCACAACTTAAGCAGATATCCCTTTTTTTATTTCCACAAGTTGATCTTTGCTCCTTTAACTTCCATCAATCTGTGTCAGGGATGAATTGGTTTTATACTTTTATCCAAATTATATTTGATTCAAAAACTGCAGGGGTGTCAGATCTTGCAGCTGCAAAACAAAGACGTTTTAACTAAAATGCTTGAAAGTTGGGATCAGAGTTTACACAAATTTTTTTTAAATGTTTTTGCCATTATGACAGTGTTATTGTAAAATAAACATCTCCAATTTAGTCTCAAAAATGTATTGGTCATTAGTTCTGCAGATTGTTTTTGTTTCAGATGCAGCCTTTTGAAATCTATAGCTCTGACTCTTTTTTGAGAGGACAGTTCTTTTGACAATTTTTCCAAACAGATCATGTTTGACCCAGCCTTTTTTTCAATTGTAATGTTAAAAATCTAAAATTTATGGAATGTAATATTCATTTTTCAGATTTTTTTTTTTTACATTTTTGTGAGCATTTCATCTGATCTTAGGGTTATCATTGTTACGTTATTCAAAGGTCTGAAACAGGCTCTGAAACAAAAGTGCATTGTATTATTGCAGGTTTATTGTACAAATAGGTGAAAGTCACAGCTCACATGGCAACTGCCCATTTCACTTGAACAGACCCCGTTTACTTAGGGTGCATTCACACCAGCCCTGTTGTCCCGAACTCTAGCCCGTTTGCCTAGGAAGTCCGGTTTGTTTGGGGAGGTGTGAACGTGCCATCAAACTCTGTCACGGAACAAAAAGGCGAACTCTGGCCCGGTCTAAAACCTAGGTCTCGGTCCGGTAGAAGAAAATTTGAGCACGGTTCGAGTACAGTGTGAATGTTAATAGACTGGGCACCGCTCCGCAAGCAGGAAGTGGACTACAGCACAGGGCAAACAAACACTCGTTTCTCTGACCTCATATGGAGCCGTCAGCTGCCTTGTGTGAAAAACAACATTCTCCATGGTCTTCTGCCTCATCTTCTGCTCATGCTGAGTCCATGGTTGAAAAATGACAAAATATAACTCCTAAAACTGCTAAAATATGACGCCACTCCGTTTTTGTTTTTATTTCCAGAAGAAGAAGTATTTCTTCAGAGGTTTTGTGTCGTTTCTTTCAGTAGTTCTTGGTGCAGCGCCCCCACAGGCGAGTGGGGGAAGAGGTTGGTTCAGCAGGTTGGCTCCACTGCACAGTGCAGTGTGAATGCAAACGCACCAGCTCAAATGTAAACAAAATGTTATGAATATTGGTCCCCAACCGAACCGAGTCTACCAGACTATCAGGTGTGAAAACGACCTTAGAGCTCCACACTTTTCTTCAGAAACTGGTCCCACCCCTTGGTGTCATCATCTCCGCTCATAGGAAAGCCCAGAGCCGTATCTCTCTTCCACTTTTCTCTCTGACCCTAACTCTTAAAATATTTTTTCCCTTTCTTTGCAGTTTTTGTCCTTCTTGTCTTTTTCTCCTCCATCACTCCACTTTACACCCTGCATGAAACTATGTGAACCACAACATGGAGCAGAGAGCTGCCATCTAGGGTGCTCAGGTGGACAGATTCATTCAACCTTTATTTAGACAGGTAAATCCCATTGAGCCTCGAGGACTCATTTACAAAAGAGATCTGAATTTTAAAAAAGAGTGATGACAACAGTGGACAACAACAACAATAGACAATCATAAAGGATGTGTACAAATTGAATTATTATTTTTTTAACAAATTAAAATAAAATGGTAATTAAAAGAATAATTAAAAGGAAAAGTAGCGAAAAAGCAGCTGGATTGTAAGGTGGTGTAGAAAACTAAAAACAGGAACATGTCTGTATTGGTTTTTCACAGGAACTTAACAGATGTTTGAAGCCACTTAGAGAGGTCAAGAGTTTCTGATCTTTTTGCAAGATATTCCAGGAAACAGGAGCAGAGTAGGAAAAGGCCCTTTTACCTACTTCAAATTATGTTTTTGGTCCAGAGATTTGAACCAGAGACCTTCCAGTCACTGGCCCGCTTTTTCAACCACTGCACCACCACTCCCAAAAGCTTCAAATGACGCAACAACAATTTCCTGTGGGATCAGTAAAGTTTGACTTATCTTATGTCAGAAATGCTGTGAAAACTGTTTCAATACAAGAATATAAATGACTTGCCGTATATGAAAACCAAGTGAGTGTTGTAAAACTTAAAAAAACAATTAAATAACAAAAAAAAAAAAATTTTGCATCTGTGTGACAGTTTTCTTTTCTTCTTCTTCTTTTGGTCCACATGACAACATTATACCGCTTCATATGCAAGCATTTTGAACGACTCCTGATCTTTGTGGACAGCAAGCTGGCACCTGACAGCTGGACAAAACAGAGGTCAAGAGGTTGAGTGTCAAGGGTCAGGAGAGGCCTGATGTGGAAGCAGTAAAGAGACTGATGAACCACCTCAGATCACTTTGCCTTCATATTTACTTGTCCAGCTGTTGGGGAAGCAGCAGAGGAGCTGACTTTTCTTATAGGAAAGTTATTTTGTTCTGTTTCAGGTTTCTTGTGTTTGTAAGGAATTTTCAGTTCTATTCCTGTAACATTAAAGTTCGTTATTTGTACTTTTGATATTTATACCTTCAAAACTTTAAATTTGAAATATATTCCAAACATGCAATAAAATGTAACAAAGGGAATATATATATATATATATATATATATACACATATAATAATAATAA
>NC_056513.1:21376186-21382617 GCF_014905685.2 Nematolebias whitei
CTGCTCTGGGACATTTATTTATTTTCATGAATAGTTTATGAACTCGGTCACTTTAACAGCCTACAAGCTCACTCTACTGTTTATTGCATTATATTTTGCACTACTGTTATGATCAACTCGTCCTGTCTATTCTGGTAATTCTGGTATTGTCATTTCCACTTAATCACCTCATCAGTACATAACTGTGACTCTATATAGAACCGGTATGCACACCTTCACTTTACTAAGTTTCTCAGGTTTATACTTTATATTGCACTATTGTTTACTCTGGCCTTGCACATCCATTATCTACCTCTCATCACGTTATTGTCTTCAGTCAGCGTCCCTTTGTCTCCTGTTAGTCACTATTGAGCACGTTGCATCAGAGGTCCTGCTGCTGTTCACTTTTACTTTTATATTTTTTATATAACTAGTTGTGTTAGTTTATTTTTGCTAATGTTGTTGTTTGCTGCAACTTGAGTAGGAGTGTAACGCAATTTCAATTTCTATGTATGTCCTGTACATATGCAGAATTGACAATAAAATCAATCAATCAATCAATCAATCAATTCTGTTGTATACATGCCCATTGTTTTAGCTGTTGTATGTCTCAATATTCATGATTTCAATGTTCTAACAAGTTGACCTGCTCGGACGCCGCCTGTAATGACAGTGTAGGGATGTGATATACAAAGCAGAGATATACAACCTATACATAGTGATTCGACTTTCGCAGACTCACTGTTTCACGGGTTTTCAAGGTAATATAGTACACGACACATGATTGGCTGATTGATGGAAGGCGACCAACCAGAGTATCCCGGGCGCTGATTGGCTCAGTAACCATAGCGTCAGTCTGTCTGCTCTCTTTCGCTGTGCTCTTTAAGGACCGGGCAGCCCGGTCACCATTTGGGGACTGTACCTCCGGCATCCATACGATCCTCCCCACCCTCCTTCCCTCCCCGTCCGAACGCCTCTAGGCATGCATCCGGGGGGCGCCTTCTCCCATCGAGCCCACAGCACTCATGGGGCGTGGCTCGTGGAGAGCTTCCTCGGCGCTGCCCATGTCCTCGTGCTCGCCTCCCCGGGATCAGCAAAGGAGCCCCGCTCCAGTGGGGGAAGGAGGGTGGAGGCCATTGTGCGGGTGATGCGTCGGCCCTCCAGGAATGCCGCCACTATTGGACCCCGCCGCCTTGAGCTCTTACCTGGTGTAACGCTCGCTACATCAAGAAGGACGATACATATGGATATATCAGAGTCAGAGTTTCTTTATTTATCATACACACCACATGTGGTACATGTGGTGGAATGAAATTGTGTACACAGGGTCCCAGTTACATCCAACAATAAAATGTAAAAGAAAAACAGTAATAAGATCTAAGATATGAACTAAGAAAAACGTTAAACTAAAAATACGCTAAGCACTAGTAGTGCAAAAACAGTGCTCCAAACAGCAGCATACTGCATATATGTGTATAATACTAAAATAAATATGATGGCCCTATGCGGATTTTCACCTATCGCGGGGGTGTCTGGTACGTAACCCCCGCAATAAGTGAAGGACTAATGTGCGCCCCCGCACCCCCCCCCCACACACACACACCCATTTATGTATACAGTAGAGTGTACATTTGTACAAGTGTACAATTCTTTATGGTTGTATTTTTTTCCACTCATCTGCCTAGACCAGGCATGTTTTTGAGCAGACCTTTTGCACTCATGGACTGCTTCTTTTAAAGGTTTTGGCTGTTCCATGGCATTGTGCTCTGTATCTCGGCCACTGCATGTCATCTGCTGGAATCACAAGCAGTTTAGTGGCATCAACTTCAGTTCCTGTGGCCCAGACAGTTGAACAACTTAAACCTGGAAAAAAACTTTTTCTAAAAGTGCTACAGGAAACCGGTTATTTTTGCAGAGGTCATTTAGATTTCCATCCATTCATTATCTTTCCCGCTTTTTCCTTTTTGTGTCACGGGGGTCACTGGTGCCCTTAAGCAGAAGTCACTGTGTGAGAGGCGGGGGACGCCCTGGACAGGTCTCCAGTCCATCACAGGGACACATAGAGACAAACGAGACAAACAACCATTCACTCTTACTCACACCTAGGGACAATTGTTACCAATTACCGTACCTGGAGAAATTACACACATGCATGGAGAAAACATACAACCCCCACCCAGAGAGGTCCCTGGCTGGGACTTGATCCGACGACTTTTTCACTGAGAAGCAACAGCTCTACGAACTGTGCCACCGTGTCACTTGTCATTTAGATTTATTGTAATAGTTTTTCTGGTAAGATTTTGAACTTCATGCCCAAATCCAGCTACCAACAATACAATAGGTATAAAATTTTACATTTTGTCTTTACAATATTTAGTCTTTTTGGATTATAGCTATCAGCTGTGATCAGATAAGAAAAAAATATATTTACTGTATATGTTGTTGATGTGAGCCTTCCAGATACCAACAGGCACAGTGTGGGTATTTAAGCATTTCTGTCAGAAAAGGTGAGCAGATAAAACATATAAGTGATGAAAAATCAGAAATAGAGCAGAGAAAGTTATGAAAGATATGAATAAAACGCAACCTGTGAACTACACCAAAAAACACCTGGCAAGGAATGGTAGAGGAAGAGATGAAGGCCCTCAATCACAGCTGGGGTACCATCCAGATGTTTCTCAACAGACAGGCGTGGAACACCTTTGATGCTGCACTTCATGCCAGCAGGCAGTAAGTTAAGTATGTACAACACATTTAATATTTATTTATAAGCCACCTTTTCGAGAAATTCATATTTCACAGTCAACTTTTTTATCTAGCTACAGAATATTCCCAGTTCCAACATTGTGATTAAGGCGAGAAAAAAACAGTTCAGATGCTGTTAAACGGCTTGTGAAGAATCATTTTGTTAGTGTAAATTCATTGTTTTGACAGAAGATATGGCTCGCAATATAAGAAGAAAGATAAGTGATGACAGAAACATCTGATTAAATGAAAAAGCTTAGGGGCCCTTGTAATCCTGTCTCCCGTCTCTGCTCCCCATCATCACTAACATCATCCACTCCTCCCTAACCTCTGGCATTGTTCCCACAGCTTTCAAATCTGCTGCCATCACTCCCATCATCAAGAAACCAGGTCTTGACTTTACCAACTTCAGTAATCTTCGTCCGATCTCTAATCTGCCCTTTATTTCCAAAGTTCTTGAAAAAGCCGTTGCTAGTCAACTTCACTCTCACCTATCCAACAATAACATTTATGAAGAGTTTCAATCTGGTTTTCGCCCCCACCATAGCACCGAAACAGCTCTAATAAAAATAACTAATGACCTTCTTCTTGCTGCTGACTCTGCTCTTCTGTCTATCCTCATTTTACTGGATCTAAGTTCTGCCTTTGACACAATCTGTCATTCTATCCTCCTCAACAGACTAACCTCCATTGGCATCTCGGGTACTCCGTTAGACTGGTTCAAATCATATCTCTCTGACTGCACTCAATTCATTCAGCTCAAATCCTTTCATTCCCAGTCTTCCCCCGTCTCCACGGGTGTCCCCCAAGGCTCTGTCCTCGGACCTCTCCTCTTCATCATTTACCTCCTTCCTCTAGGTCACATCTTCCGTAAATTTGGTGTCCATTTTCACTGTTATGCTGATGACACACAGCTCTACCTATCAACAAAACCAAACTCCACCCACCCACCCTCCATCCTCACCGACTGTCTCAATGAGCTAAATCACTGGTTTTCTAACAATTTCCTAAAACTAAACAGTAACAAAACAGAAATCATTCTTGTCGGTACCAAAAACTCTCTTTCAAAATCAGAAAATTTTCTCATCCCCCTTAACAACTCCCTGCTATCCCCCTCGCCTCAGGTCAAGAGTCTTGGTGTCATCCTCGACACCACTCTCTCCTACACTTCACACATCAACAACGTCACTCGGTCTGCCTATTTCCATCTCCGAAATATTAACCGTCTCCGCCCTTCTCTCACACCCCGCTCCACAGCCATCCTTGTTCACAGTCTTGTGACTTCTCGGATTGACTATTGCAACTCCCTTCTATATGGCCTCCCCAACAAATCTCTCCAGAAGCTACAATTGGTCCAGAACTCAGCTGCCCGTATCATCACTCAAACCTCCTCCTATAACCACATCACTCCTGTCCTGCAGCAGCTCCACTGGCTCCCGGTTAAATCATGCATCGTCTTCAAAATTCTTCTTCTCACTTTTAAAGCTATCCACAACCTTTCCCCTCCGTACCTATCTGACCTCTTACACATCTCCATCCCGTCTCGCTCTCTCAGATCCTCCTCTTCACTACACCTCCATGTACCCTCTGCCCGCCTCTCCACCATGGGGAGCAGGGCCTTCACCTGCTCTTCTCCTCATCTCTGGAACTCTCTACCCCCTGACTTAAGAAACACCACCTATCTTTCTCTATTCAAGACTGCTCTGAAAACACATCTCTTTAGACTCGCTTATCCTTAACTTTGCTGTATGTATTTTATATTCTTTTTGCATTTTATATTCTTTATGTATTTTATATTCTTTATGTATTTTATATTCTTTATTCCTGTTGATCTTTGTTCTTACTGTAAAGTGTCCTTGGGTGTCATGAAAGGCGCTTTTTAAATAAAATGATTATTATTATTATTATTATTGTAGAGCAGTCTGCTCATGTATCTGTACAATCTGGGACACTTCTTGACACAAGTGATCAATAACAAAACTTGCATAACCTGTAATTTTTTCTTTGTACGATGAGTCATCTTGTTTCAAAAGAAAAACATTTTCCAAGTTTGTGCCAATTGTCCTGGTAGTCCTATCTGCAAAAATGTAGTCAAACAGATTATTTGTGTGTGGAAGAAAGCGGTGAAAAATACTTTTATAAAGAGTTTTCAGTTGGTGTTCGATCAGGTGAGAGCCAATCTGAAAAAAATCATAAACAAACTGAGCCAAAGTGTTTTGACATGTCATGGCAGGAAAAACACACATGCATTAAAAATGTCCTCCTTCCAAACATAAAAACTCACAGATTAACAGTTTTAACAGGACCATGACAGCAACAGCTGCCCCCAAAAACATCTAAAATGCTGTTAACGTGATTTCTCTGTAACCATTTTCTGAGTAAGGTAAACTCAAGGCTAACAGCATGTGAAGAATATGAAATAGCCAAGTTTAGGCAAATAAGAAGTCCAACAAAGTTTGAAAATACTAAAAGTTGTGTTAAATATAAAAAAAACCCCTCCAGGGCAGGAAGTGAGGGAGCGAGGGAGGGAGGAGGGGAAGGATGGAGAGAGGGATAGATGGATGGATGATTGAGCTACATCTACATCAGCCTATGAAAAAAGGAGATTATTAGAATCAGTTCCCTTGACTGAATGACCCACGCTCACTGGTTTCCAGTAACACTGGTTTCTTTCTCCAGCAGATGCTGTGTTTTAGTTTTGCGTTCAGTTTGAATAGGGAAAAAAATTTAATCAATCAATCAATCACTCACCGTGGCAGGTGCAGACACACTCAAGGAGCTGCAGTAAAACTAACTATATTTATTTAAACCGAAACAAAAGCCGAAGTGGTGAAAAGGACTTGGAGAACTCCGAGGGAACAACACAAGGTTACAGGAACACTGGATGGCATATAAAATGCACACTGCTCCACTGCTGGGGGGACAGAACCAAATCATAGCCACCTATGTAGGAACAAACCGGAACAGGTGAAAGTGGGCGGGGCCAGAGGAGAGAACAGATTGAAGAAAACGGACGTAATGGAACACAGGGCTATTCAACTTGCAGCCCACTTCATACAATAAATAAAAGAATAATTTTTTTTTGAGGGGGGGGAGGGGTCTGGGTTTGGGTTCTGTTTATTGCATTTATGATTCAATGCAATAAAATACACAAATGTAAATAACATATCATTGTAAAACTTGGTTTATTTACATAATGACTTTAATCGCTGGATGTTCGGCCCACGAGCTGCTGGCTTTCAGAAACTGTGGCCCCCTGAGCCGTTTTGTTGAATAGTCCTGACTGATCAGGTGAAATAAGTAACAGAAACCAAACACAAAGACATCCCCCCCCCCAAAAAAAAAAAAAGATCCAGATCCAAACTAAGGGGGAAACTGAACTAAAATAATAAAACCTCAAAGACATCACAAAGATCATCACAAGTACAGAACTAATCACAAACAACAAAATATAGAACATATATAATGACCACAGGAGGAACTAAACTTGATTTGAAACACAAAGAACTATTGAAATGTATTCTAAAATATTTAGATCCTAACAACATAACCACCGGAAGCACAAATGTTCAGGGACACCCACAAATTACATCCTCTAACCATAATTAGTAACATAATATTTGTCATATTAGACACGTATGAACCAGACATTAATGCTTTTGTCATAGCTCTGCTCTCTGTCAGCTCCTCTGTCATGCTGCACACTC
>NC_056513.1:21382717-21385156 GCF_014905685.2 Nematolebias whitei
ATATACTTAAATAAACATCTACTCACTACTTGTACTACTATCTCTACTTCACATTTTTTCACTTATCGTGGGGCTTCAAGGTACAGATCCCCCGCGATAAACGAGAGACTACTGTAACGCATTAGGCGTGTTTCACATAGTGAAAATGTTACTTTGGAAAACACATTTGAGTACATCTTTTACTCTAAACTCTACAGACTCAAAGTGCTTGAAAAACTGATAAGGTGATGATATATATATATATATATTTTGCTATGTTGTCATCATTGTATTTTTCTATACAATGACAAAATGGGTATTCTAAATTTAACCAATCGCATGTGAGATACACGCAGGTGGAGCAGTGGGCAGCTATGTGAGCACCCAGGAATTAGGGATTAGATGTTTTGGTCAAGGACACCACAACACGTGAGTATGACGTGGAGTTCATGGTCCCAAGTCGACTGACCTACACCATCTTGGCCCCACACCATTGATTTTTGATGTATAGAAAAACTTAGGATCTTCAAAACACTCATCACAGAGTAAAAAACAAACAGCAATATAGACTGTAACCAGGCTAAAAAAAGAACAACGTGCAAACGCTAGACGTTGATTTTTTTTATTTCGGCTGCTCCCTTCTTCATAGGTCACCACAGCGAGCAAACTCACATGAGGATTTGGCAATTGTTTTACAACATATGTTTTTCATGATGAAACCACAGACCACTGAGCACCCCCTAACATCTGTGTGGAGCACAGAGGCTAACCTCTGTTAGCCACCACCAAGAGAAAGCAGAGCAC
This sequence comes from Nematolebias whitei, assembly GCF_014905685.2. NCBI lineage: Eukaryota > Metazoa > Chordata > Actinopteri > Cyprinodontiformes > Rivulidae > Nematolebias > Nematolebias whitei. The sequence goes on from NC_056513.1 coordinate 21,383,501, forward strand.
GCCCAGGGGTGCAGATGGGGGTTAAGGACCTTGCTCAAGGGTGCAGAGTGGGGCAAATGAAGGTGGAGATAGATGTGGGTGGAAGCACCCACAGTTTGATGGTCAGAAGGGGGATTTGAACAGGCAACCTTCCGATCACAGGTTCACTTTCCTAACCTCTGCGCCCTCACTCCCTACAACATATTGCTGAATTAAATAACGTTAAATGTTTAATGACATCTATCGTTCTAGAATTGCGCCGCTCAAGGTGGCTGCATGTTGGAGCAGCTCTGTTACTTTCATTCTGAGATTTTGCTTTTGGAAACTTTAATTCCCGGTTTTCTGGATGTAAATCACATTTTTTGGATGATTGTTTCCTCTGGTATCAGATGCTGTGCAGCCGGAAGGATTTTTACTGAAACTTTTTTGGTTTTGGACATTTGTTATGATGCGTAACCATGGCAACAAGGCAGTTTTCTACAACAACAGCAGCTGATTAACATCTCAAAAGCTCAAATAATATCTCAACTATGGCCCCAACTCTCAAATGAGTTGAAAAGGATGTTCTGTGGACGCATTCTCATCTACCTGCCAGCTGTGCTCAAGTTCCTGATCACTGAGATCCTGGAACTAGCAGGAAACACGGCTCACGACAGCGGAAGGACAGGATCGTCCCTCAGCACCTACAGTTGACTGTCCACAGCTATGAGGAGCTGGCAGACTGCTGGGAGGAGTGGCCATCGCTCTGGGAGGAGTTCTGCCCAGCATTCAAGCGGTCCTACAGTTCAGGGGAACCGAGAGGCCAGCCGAGTCTGGGTGGATGGATCGGACGGCATCTGCAGCCAGTTTCTTAGGATCTACTGTGAGATGGACCTTTACAAGAGATCCTTCCCGCCTACAGCCATCAGTATCTATAACATCTCTTAATGAAATGAGGATAACGAGTTACAACAACAAAATAATTTCCCTTTGGGATTAATAAAGTATTATTGAATTCAATTGAATTGAATCACTACTGAACAAGTCTTTAAATTTTGTTGTGTAAGTTTGATGAACTAGTTAATTTAGGAAGTGCAAAGTTTATCTCTGTGTGAGCTGAACTTTTGCAACGAGTGCTGGTCTTCTTTGTCTTAACAAAAGCTTCTTGGTTTTATGTATTGTTCAAAACATTCACCTTTAAGGAGATGTGCTGGCCTAATCCAGTACTTTGTTGTGACTGTTAGTATTCTGAGTTCAAACTAATTTCACTTTGGACAGTTTAATTTTAAATAAAATGTCGTGGATTAAAGGTATTATCACTGTTTCTAAATGAGAAATTATTCAACTGTTTTGTGGTTCATCTCCCAAGGCACCTTGAATGGGAAAAGTAAAACCAGTTTTTCATATTGGTACCCACATGTTTCCTGTTCTTTAGTGGTGGTGAGGGTGGTTTGTAATCATTCTCCCATCAAGCTGAGCTGTTTATAGGGGATGAACGCACTTTTACTCACCTCTACCCTTCATGCACTCGACATGTCACTAAATAATGAATGTATCTTTTCACCTCCTCAGGATGTTTTGAAAATGAAAGTGTAGCGCTGACTGGCTTTCTTCTCGCGTTCATATGGAAACGCACACACACACACACACGCACACACACACACACACACACACACACACACACACACACACACACAC
>NC_056513.1:21385166-21386272 GCF_014905685.2 Nematolebias whitei
ACACACACACACACACACACACACACACACACACACACACACACACCAGTATCTTCACCTGCATGTGCAGCCTCTGCTGGAAATGGAAATATGAAACTGGTGCAAACACAGCTGCGTGAAGAGGCAACGTTTCGACACAAGACACAATAAGAAGCGACAAGTCTGTTTTCTGAACCGTGTCTGACTGTTTTGACAGGCTTGTGATTCCTCATTTTTCAATCTTTTGCTTAGTCACTGAACAACTGCTGCAAACTGTGAAAATGTTTCACTGCTCACTTTTCATACGATTCATTTCACAAGACATGTTAGTAGCCACACTGATATCTATCCATCCATCCATTATCTTTACCCGCTTCTTCCATTTTGGGTCACGGGGGTCGTCGGTGCCCATGTCCGGCAATCACTATGCGAGGGGCGGGGTACACCCTGGAAGGGTCGCAAGTCCATCACAGGGACACATAGAGACAAACGAGACAACCATTCACTCTCTCACTCACACCTAGGGACAATTTAGAGTTACCAGTCAGCCTAACATGCATGTTTTTGGTCTGTGGGAGGAAACCAGAGTACCCGGAGAAAACCCACGCATGCACAGAAAGAACATGTAAACTCCACGCAGAAAGATCCCTGGTAGGGATTAAATCTGGCAACTTTCTTGCTGAAAGGCAACTGCTCTACCAACTGCGCCACCGTGCCGCCGGGTTCACTTGTTGCTCAGAGAACTTAAAAAAGATAAGGTTGTTCTGTAACTGTTCCCTGAAGCTTAACAATCATGTAAACATGATCGTTAAATCATGTTTCTTCCAACTGAGGTGGCTGTCTAAACTGAAGCCCATATTGTCCAAAAATAACCTGGAGACAGTAATACATGCATTCATCACATCTAGGCTTGATTACTGCAATTCACTCCTGTTTGGTATCAGTCAGACCTCCATTGCACGACTACAACTAGTCCAGAATGCAGCAGCCCGATTTTTAACCAGTACAGGCAAAAGAGAGCACATTACACCAGTTTTGGCCTCACTGCACTGGTAACCGGTTCACTTTCGAATCCAGTTCAAAATACTCATGTATGTCTACAAATCACTGAACAGTGTCGCCCCCCA
>NC_056513.1:21386372-21390395 GCF_014905685.2 Nematolebias whitei
CCCCCCCCCCCCCCCCCCCCCCCGCCATCTCTCTGATCTGCTACAGCCGTATGTCCCACCACGCTCCCTGAGGTCAGCGGACCAGTTGCTCCTCACAGTTCCAGGAACTCGTCTTAAGTGCAGAGGTGACAGGGCCTTCTCTGTAGCAGGACCAAGACTTTGGAACGAGTTACCTCTGCTTGTCAGATAGGCCCCCTCCCTCTCGGTTTTCAAGTGCCGTTTAAAAACCCACTACTACTCAGTAACTTTCAACACCAGATGATCTGTGTTTTGATCATGTATGCTCCACACTGGTTAGTCGTCATATTTATTTTCTGCATCGTTTTTATGTCTATATTTCTGATTTACTTCATTTTGTATTTTGCTTTGTGTGTTGCCTGTTGTTCTGTCTGTACAGCACTTTGGTTGGCCTTGTTGCTGTTTTAAGTGCTCTATAAATAAAATGGTATGGTATGGTAACTATTCACAATACCGTAATTTCCGGACTATAAGCCACTATTTTTTCACACACTTTGAACACCGCGACTTATACAATGCTATAGCTAATTTATTATTATAATTTTTTTATTATTTTTTTTTGATGGGCCAACAAGCTTCATGCCACCAAAACATTTAGTTTCGTCACACCCAGGCGCTCACATAGCTGCCAAATACACATCTGTCTTGAGGGGGTAGCGATCAATGACTTCCTGGTAGACTATTGTTATTTTTTTTATTAGTCGTGTTACATACACTGTTCAGATTTTTTTTCTTACTGTATTTGTGCGTGTTACTGGTACGTATTTAATTAAAAGTAAAAACAAAAGATATCTGTGTAAATATCTCATGTTACAATGTCAACACATGTGGCTTATAGACAAGTGCAGCCTATTTATGTAAAAAATTTAAAAAAAATTAAATTCAGGTGCGCTCAATAGTCCAGAAATTACAATACTTTAAAACATCGAACTTTAATGCCAAGACAATTTGAAAGTAAGTACTAAGCAGCAAATTTCTAAGCAAAGAGAACTCTAGGGAATTTTAAGCAACATTACTGACCTCAAAATTCGTCAACAAATGGTAAAGCACATTGATAATGAATTCTTTAGGTAAGCAATGCTTCAAAATTCAGATGCAAAACCTCTAAATATGCTACTGGACACAATACTGACTTTGTTTTTTGTGAACTTGAACAAGATTTATGACCATTTTCTCAAAATAATTCTGTGGGGGGTGCTGTGAAATTACAGAGTGCCTGGGTTGCTTTATGAGCTGTCTGTACCCCGAGTAAACAATGCAAGTGCTGTGTCTACATCCTTGGCACAAAGTCAAGCTTGTTCCTAATGCACATTGGACTTAGGAGTAGAGCCACTGTTTCTCTGCATCAAAAGGAGTCAGCTGAGGTGCTTTGTGCATCTGCCGCCTCCTGTTATCACGTTGTGTAGTCTCATGTGGAAGACAGGACTCAGGATATGGACCCAGTGTAAAACCTAAAAACTCTTTATTCAAGAGCTCTTTCAAAGACACAGAATGGAGGGTACTGTTCCAAACACAAGTAACTAGAATGATGGATAGTGTACAAAAATACCCAATGATCCCACAAGTGATAGAGAACTGAGAGGCTTCTTAAAAGCTGGAGACTAATTAACAGAAGAGAAAACACCCGAGAGCAATAATTAACTGAGGAACAGACACAGGAGCCGAAACTAAGGCAAACAGACTGAAATGAACACCCAAACCCTGAAAAGACTACAAAAGGTTAAAACAGGAAAACGTGCCTCCAGCGAGAGGCATATCCTACTGGGAAGTGACCCAGGGCAGACCCAAAACGCTAAATGGATTATCGAAGTTCATGCTCGGTAATCCAGGTAAAAAGTCCAACAAAGTTCAGTCAGGTCATCTGGATGGTTTCTTTTTTTTTTTGTTGATACATTTTGTCCTTTATCCAAAGAACTTCATCTGTCCGAGGAGCCACAACAAACTCTGTCCACAAGCAGCACACTTCCATAGTGGACCAGCCAGTTTGCTGGTGATAAGATGGATTCTGGGGCCCAACATTTCCCCCGTCGACTCCTCTGTGGCAGCCATAGCCAAAGTGGTTCAAAACATCAAAGTTCATGCTCAATAAACCAGGTAAACAAAGCCAACAAAGTTCAGTCAGGTCATCTGGATGGTTTCTTTTATTTATTTATTTTTCGTTGAGATGTTTTATCATTCATCCAAAGGACTTCATCAGTCTGAGGAGCCACAACAAACTCAGTCCACAAGCATGATCAATGGATTATGTTTCTTCCCTGGCCTGGAAACACCTTGAGATCCCCCAGGAGGAGCTGGGGAGCATCACTGAGGAGAGGAATGCTTGGGTTTCCCTCATGAACCTGTTGCCTCAGCCCAACAAAAGATAAGGAGCAGATTGTTAAAAATCTAAAAGTCTTGGCAAATGGGACATTAAAGAAGAGAAGTACAAACAAATCTTTGATATTTAGCCTTTGTGCAGCTGTTAATCCTTTCTGCTGCAGAATGATGATGTTGAACTGGGTAGCTACGGCTCCTGTCACTGACCTGTCACGGCTGTAAAACAAACTGTTACAGTAGATGCTGTAGAGTAAGACATACGTGAGCACGGTGTAAGATAAACCTCTGACTTGTGGCTTTGACCTGTAAGCTGAGGAGATGGTGGATTTAAACTAAAGGTCAACCTGAAGATCTTTGTTAGGTCAAAGTTCACCGGTGCCAGCAGACCGTGCAGCTGCAGACGACAGGATGCACAACAGAGACGAACAAAAATCAGGAACGATCAAGAAACTTTCCCAAAAGTTTCAAACATAAGAAAATACTTGTCAGTATAAAATATCGCTTTGTACTGACAAGTCATTTTGTAGTTTTCTGTGCGCACGGCATTATGGGTAAGGGTCAAGAGTTATATAAATAACAATAAACAAACCCACATTACTGTTAGATTTGACACGTGTGATCGTGTTTCTCCTGTTTATTGGCTCAGTTACTGACGTTTTTAGAGAATTATGTCAGAGAAAACACTGGATGAGGTCAAATGTTGTCAATGTGCTGAAGGACTTTTGACAAGCAAAGAGTCTGAAACAGAAAGCGCAGTATTAAGTTTCCTCTTTTATAAAATCTTATTCTGTAACGTGTCAAATTTTATTTTTAACATTCAATTCAATTCAAAAATACTTTATTAATCCCAGAGGGAAATTAAATATAAACATGATGATTTACATAATTTTATACATTTACCAATGAAAGTAATTACTGCTCTGATTGTTTAGTCTTTCAGTTCCTTTTGAAACTTATTCTTCTTATCTGCACTTGCTCTCATAGATGAACTGAGCAAGCCACAGGAATTTCAATATATTTGATTAGTTCAAGTCCTACCAGTATGATCCAGGAGTTGGTTGGGTCTTCTGCCCATAACTATTGATTACAATATATCATCTCAACCATGGCAACAAAAAATGCTAAACATGCTCAAAATGCAGATAGATAGCTCAAAGATATATGAAAATCTCAGCTCAGATCTTAAAGGAAAGTTGAACACAAATCCATTTAGATCAAGTAAATACAGTTTGTATTATGATGTAAATTTAACAGCTGAGTTTGCGGTGTATCTAGAGCAACCCCAAAGTTAATTCTGTCTGACCTATGACCCGGAAGTGTTAGGTGAACTTTGCAGACGTGCACTTGTAACTACAAAATGGCTTATTCACAACTGTTGGTCCACGTTCCAACACTCACCTCATGAGGTATGAATCATGACTGAAAGAACTAGATCCAGGAAAGAAGCAGCTCAGTAGGAGCTTGCTCCGTTGGGTGACCCGGCTCAGCTTTACAGATGAGGCGAGGAGCTCCGTCATTCTGGAGGAGCTCAGAATAAAACCACTGCTCCTCCACACTGAAACAGGTCAGCTGAGGTGGTTGATTAAATGTCTCATAGAAAACTTTTTCTATCTATCTATCTATCTATCTATCTATCTATCTATCTATCTATCTATCTATCTATCTATCTATCTATCTATCTATCTATCT
>NC_056513.1:21390495-21395148 GCF_014905685.2 Nematolebias whitei
TCAAAACAACCACTTATTGTTTTGAACCACTTTGGCTATGGCTGCCTCAGAGGAATCGATGGGGAAGAGGGCGGCCCCCAGAAACCATCTTATCACCATCAAACTGTTTGATCCAGTGTGCTGCTTGTGGGACTCAGTTTGTTGTGGCTCCTCAGACTGATGAAGTCCTTTGGATGAAGGACGAAACAATAAAAAAAAAAAAAAATTAAAAAAGAAAGACAGAAACCATCTAGATGACCTGACTGAACTTTGTTGGATCACCAGAATATGGTGAAATGTGACATGAAGAGGAAAAAAAAAAGAAAAAGTTAACATCAGCCTAAAATAGTTGGGTACTTTTGTGACGCATCACCTGCACAGTGCACAGAAAAATAAAATTAAAAACAAACTCATTGCACTCGGTTCTCTAAGTGTTAAAAACAAAGTCTGTTTGGGGAAAACATTTGTCTTGAAGTAAGTTACAAATTTAAAAAAAGACACAAGTTACAATTAATTTTTAAAAGACTCATTATAATGATTGATTTCAGTGTTTAAAAATATTATCGCAAAATTAGATTGTGCTAAGACGGAACAGATCATTAATATATTACTTGTGTAAGCTGTCCATATGAGCCTGCAGAATAAAGTACCCCAAACCACTCAGACTAATAGAGTTTACCTTCGGTTCTGGATGGTCCACTGACCCTGGGTGCAGGCCTGGTTGTAACTGGCTCTGCTCAGCTCGTAGCCCTCAAACTCCAGAGCCAAACCCATCCTTGTACCGGGCATCTGAAACGACACATGAGACTAAAATGAACAATAACCAGACACTTTACGTGTTGAATCATATTCAGTAGAGGCATAACTGACAGTGAAAGTCCAGGTACAGTTGGTGTTTGGAGGATAGTAGCTGGGAAAGAAAGGTGTCTTTAACGTCCCCTGGACACCTGGTCCTGCCTCCAGCTGTATGGCAGAGTTACAGTCTAATGCATGAAAAAAGAACGGGAAATAGAGAGAAGTTTAAACCAAATTAATTCAGCCCCATTACATAAATATCAGCAATGAAATACAAACACAGATTAACATCTCTAAAGAATGAATGTAAAGTAAATATGTAAAGCAGGTCTTAGTTAAATATAGATATTTATGTAATCAGAACTTGTAAAGTTTAGATCAGTTTCTACAGATACAAGTTTCCCAGCAGCTGATTTGTTTTAGCTCTAACTTTATTGCCACTATGTGTAAAAGGCATTTATTATGTTTCACTTCATTTTTTTATATCACAAATGATTGTAAATTTTGTTTACAGACAAGTGTTCATCAGTTTTGAAGTTTGAATACATTTGTGTACTTTGAATTATTACTTTTACAAATGAAATGAAAACCTTTCAAATCTTTTTAAACGCCTAACCCATGTGTATACATGCATATTTTAATAATATAGTAAATATTATTAAATGTCCTGCTTTTACCCAGTAATAACGAACTTGTTCCTTATTTAAAGTTGTAGTACAAATATATTTGAGTAAAGTTTAGAATATTACTATGTGAACAGTAGTCCCTTCTACTTTGTGGTTCGACTCACTCTATCACGGTTTGTGGACGTACAGTCTATATTGTACAAAAAAAATTATACCGGACACCTGATTGTCAACATTAATTTTACTCACATGATTGGGACAGGACTGGATTACAGTACTGCACAGAAAAAAGTTAAGAAAAATAAATAAAAAATTTGGACAGGTGCATCCATTTTGTAGTTTTCTCTTCACTGTATTCCCACTCATAACAACTACATTACCCAGAAGGCAACAGGGCCCCACCCAGAAGCACAGTTTCCTTCTGCTAAATAGAGAAAGTTTTAATCTGATCTGAGCAGATGCAGAGAAACCATACAGAACCCACTGAACCGGGCCAGATGAATCTTGAGAACTGGTGGTCCACCCACATGGACCTATGAGCGGGCTCGTGTAGCCGATGGTCCGGTGGTCCATCTGAAGCTCACAGGCACATTTTTCATCTCTTTCAACCAGCTGACGGGGACCTCCGAGCGTGGACACGCTGGTAAGCAAAACTTAGTAGCTACATATAAGTATGTTGTTAAAATTAGTAGGATTAACAGTTTAGAACATTGATTGTGGGCTTCGTTACTGCAGGGTAGGTCTGCAGAAACAGAACCGAGTCGGACCACAACAGAGTTGGTCTGGAACGAGAGCTGCTACTATTTTGCAAAGTGTGGGAAGTAAAATTTAGTAGCTACATATACAGCATGTTGTTAAAATGAAGTAGGTTTAAAAGCTTAGAACATTGCAAGAGTGTGGGAAGCGTTTCTAAAGCCTTAAAATATTTGTAAATACTAAAATAAATACAATGTCGCTACTTCGCGGAATTTCACTTATTGTGGGGGGAGGGGGTCGGAACCAAACCCCCGCAGTAAACGAGGGACTACTGTAAAGGCCAAAAATGAGTTGCTTGGAACTTATGAGCTTGTTGCCAGAGTTAAAGTTTTTGCAGCTTCTCTTGTCTCTCACTTCTTGATTTTCTCTAGTATTTTTGTCATGGCCCTCATTTCATGTTCAGAAAAGCTTCTTCAACACTACTGCATGACCGTGTTCTCTTCTTTCTGTTGTTGTTGTGTGGCAACTTCTGTCTCACCCTGTTGGGGCCAGACTTGTGCAGACAAAGAAAACGGGTCCTTGTAATTGTAAAGACCCTGTTTCCAAACCACCGTCATCCACTCTCCTGATGACAGGACGCTCACCACACGCTCGTGTCTACTGCAGCCGTACACACTGCAGAGGGACAGATGACAGAACAACAATAAAATAAAAATAAAGTTACGACATTAAAAGCATCACCAGAACTTTTGTTTTTAGTATTTAGCTACATAAACGTCATTTAAATGATTTGGTTTATTACCCATTAATATAAAACAATTGACCAAAACGTTAGCTGTTAAATGATGTTACATCAAAAGTCAACATATAATGAAAAAGATGAAGTTGGATTCTTGCAAAAAATGATTTGGCCCCCACCCACATCTAATCGTAACATGATAGGATAAACTGGGCGTAAAGGAACAAAGGAGCTGTCAATCAAAAGACTGACGTTGAAGAAACTCACGATGTGATGAGATGACTATCGGAGGGGGTGCGCGAGTTGTAGACCACCAGCCTGTCTCGACACTCGGGCAGCAGCCACTCCATGTGCAGCTCCAGCTGGAACCCTGGGTCAGCCTGGAGGTGCCACAAGCAGGAGGAGCGGTGTGTGTCGGGGCCACGGAGAGCCACAGGGCTGCGGGACCCCACCTTCTGGTAGCGGTAACAATCTGAGTAGAATAAATGCAAGATTTGATGCTGAGTTATTCTTTGAGAATAAAATTCAATAATGAAGTTTTTATTGCTCACCAACTGATCTATGAAATGGAAAACAACAGACGGGGAAATTATTAGTTATAGTAAATTATGTATTAGTGGTGCAATTTTAATAAAGTGAAATAATTTGTGGTTTATTGCTTAAAAAGAAAACAAAAATCACATGTATAACATGGCCTCACATATAAAAACCATGCTGTAGATTTGTCTATTTCATACTCTTTTTTTTTTTAAATCAAGTGTTTGCATGCAGTGTGTTGTGATAACATTTATAATTCAACAAAAAAAAAAAAATTGATGAAGATAAAATATGAAATTTAAAATGAATAAAATGGTGATACCAAATGAAGCTTTCAAAACGTCTATAACTTTGGAGTCAGCTTCTGTGGAGCACAAAAAAAAAAGAAGAAAAAAAAAGAAACAAAATAATATCAAACATAAATCTTCTCTCTGGATGTTGTTTCTGTATTCCATACCCCCACACCCACACACACACACACACACACACTGCCTCACCACTGACAGACAATGTGGGGAGGTAGAACTGGTATCCATCAACGCTTGCTGTCTTTTCCGTTTCTGACCCTCTGTACCACACCAGGCTGACCTCCAGACTTTTTCTGACCTTCTCCTCTGAGACTCTCCCAACATGGCTGCTGGGCACAGACAGAGCTATCCAGAAGTGAGCCACCACACTCCCTTCCCTGCAGAAACAAGGTTTAAGCCATAAATCAGAAAGGATGGCCCAGCACAGAAGATCAACATCATCAGGCCAGGACTCTGAGGTCTACACTCATCTCCAGGCCAGCGGTCACTCTTTCAGGGATGAAGATGTTCACATCCTGGACAGAGAGGAACGATGGTTTGAGAGAGGAGTAAAGGAGGCCATCTTTGTGAAAAGAAATCGTCCATCGTTAAACAGGGGTGGAGGCCTCCGGGTTCAACTGTCCCCCTCTTACAATGCTGTGATTGCATCACTCAGCCCTCTGTGAACAGTAAACAGCCATCAGTGTGCTAATGATTCTTTGTTAGGCTGATGGTCCTTCTTGAGCATGTGAGCAGCTGGTTTTGGTTGTCAGCAGCAAAACTGGTTGATCCACTCTGAGAAGGTGCTATTTAAGAGACTGAGCTGAATACAGCTCCTCAGACTGAGGAAGTCTTTCGGATGAAAGACGAAACGTTTCTACATGTTTTTTGTTTTGTTTTGTTTTTTGAATGTCCAGAGGACCAGATTTAACTTTTTTAGATTTTTCTACCTGGATTGTTGAGCATGCATCAGGATATAAATCAGAACGGATAT
>NC_056513.1:21395158-21397185 GCF_014905685.2 Nematolebias whitei
GTTGTGTGTTTCCTTGACTGATGAAGCCTTCTGGATGGAAGGTGAAATGTTTCATCAAAAAAAGAAACGGTCCAGATGACCTGACTGAAAATTGTTGGAATCATCAGTACCAAAAATAATTTCAGAAAACATGACTACAAGGAATTAAGATCAGGTTAATTTGCTTGTGGATGGCTGAAATATATTTGATATCACTGTGAACAGCTGGTTTAGTATCTTAACACGATTCATAAAATAACTCAAGCTTTGTAAAGATTATTTATGAGCACACGACTAATTTTACTGAACGGTTCCCACATCGTCTCCCAATGACTTTTGTTCTGTTCAGGACGAGGGGAGGCTGGATCTCTACACTGAACAGGACAGAGACGTGTCGACAGTCCTTAATGCTTGCAGGCTCTTTCACTGTAGCTTTAGTTTTTATTTTGTGTATTAATCAAAGAAAATGAAAGTCCACTTACCCAAATGCAAATACAGTTGTGTAGTTAAAATATCGAGAAAGAGACGAGGCTTTCATCAGCTTTCTTATCTAAAAAAGTTCAAATACAGAAACAAAACAGTGTCAGACCTTACAATTAGCTTCAGGTTGTTCCAATCTTCTTGTTAGGTCTTACTAAAATGGTTTCATTTCTGTTTGGAATTATTTGTGAATTGCATAAATTAGTAGTATTTTGAGCAAACTGACTGATGGTCCATACAGCAAGTTATATGTACCATCAGCTGTTTTGGGGTAAATTATTCTAAACCAAGTTATTGTAAATGTGCTCCTACTGCTGGCCTCCCTACCACCAACTCTATATAAGCTCTGACCAATATAACTACAATCCAACCCTTTGATACATGTATGAAAGTACTGCAACTTTATTTAGAAAATTACAAGAAAGGGAGCATCTATCTTGATCTCTTAGAGTCAGAATGTTTTTAGTTTAAATCTGTATTTAAAGGAGGTGATGGTTCCTGCTCACCGTGTTCTGGACTCCCCTGGCTTCGTTCTTGAACACCGGGCTGTTGTGAGAAGACATCTCAGCAGAGAAGTTCCTGTTGATGATGGTTATGTAGGATGAATACTGCTGCTCCACACGAGGCTCTAACACCCAAACCCTGTATTCTGTTGGAAAGAAAGAGCAGGTATCTGTACAAATCTACCCATATTTATAGATGTGTCTGGACACTGACAAACATATTTTGCCTTAAGGCAATAACTCCTTTTTAAATTAAAAGTACAGAACAGTTTAGCATTTATCAACGTTCATGCTCAATAATCCAGGTTAAAAAATCCAACAAAGTTAAGTCAGGTCCTCTGGGCAGTTTATTTCTTTGTTTTTTTGTTTGTTGAAATGTTTCATCCTTCATCAAAAGGACTTCATCAGTCCAAGGATCCACAACAAACTCAGTCCCACAAGCACTCACATAGTGGGCCAACCAGTTTGCTGGTGCTAAGATGGTTTCTGGGGCCCACCCTCTCCCCTGTCGACTCCTCTGGGGCAGCCATATCCAAAGTGGTTCCATCTTATCACCAGCAAACTGGTTGGCCCACTATGGGAGTGTGTTGCTTATTGGACTGAGTTTGTTGTGGATTCTTGGACTGATGAAGTCCTTTGGATGAAAGACGAAAAGTCTCAACAAAACGAAAGAACGAAACCATCCAGATGACCTGACTTAACTTTGTTGGAGTTTAGAGTTACAAACCATTTTAAGAAGCACAGAAAATTCAGAGCTCCAGACTGATTCAGAAAACTGATTCAAACACTGTGTCAGTTAAATCTGTCCTATTCTTCACTGTTGCTCATGGGTTAACAAAGTGAAAAAATCTGCAGTTAGTTCCGGGTGTGAGGTTTGTATTGAGAGACAGTTACTGTGAAGTGACACCATGCAATCAGCAGAGCTCTGAGCCATCGTTATGATGTGAAAACAGATTTAACACTGAAAACTTAGGGTTGAAAGGACCAGGTCTGGCCTGGTACAGGGTGTGGAACAGTCTGTGACTAAACAAAATGTACAGAGGAGTTTTCTAACCAATAGATTAC
>NC_056513.1:21397285-21401738 GCF_014905685.2 Nematolebias whitei
ATATAAAGGCAGTATGGAGCACATGTCATATGACCATTATTTATATACTAAACATCAAAGATTTTACTTCTGGATATATTGTTTTCTGCATAATATTTAAAATAAAGTCCTAACTAAATGTTGCCTTACAAGTAGTAAAATTATCAATAAAATAAATGTTTTAGAAAAAGGGCACTTACAAATATTGAGCCAAGCAGTGATGGAAATAAACCATTAAACGACACACTCTGGCTCACTGGGATATCCAGTTTTTAAAAACAGCATTAGCTTAGTTTTGTTCCCAACAGATTTACCTGTTCTGAGGAGTTGCCTGGTTGCATCACTGTTGCCAGGTGTTGCCAGCTGTTCCCAGGTGACGCCTTCAGCGTCACTGCATGCAGCTGACCTATTGCTGCTTTTTTATTTTTAATGTAAATTTGCCTCCCGATTTGTACGAGTTTTAAGAAACCTTTCATAGTTTTCTGGATGCGTGGAGACAACTCAACTTCTATCAGTGTGCAAATCCAAAGAGCTTTGGGAACCTTTGGACTGACAAACAAAACAGGAGCTGCACTGTAGCTGCAACATGTCCGGCTGTTTCCAAACCAGAAAGTCTTATTAGAAGCTTTTAGAGTGGAAATGTAGCCAAAAGCCAAGTCCTTCAGGATTATACAATGACTCTTTGAGGGATTTGTAACTTTGAGTGATTCAATGGCACTCGGACACGGCTCAAAGAAATCTGTTTCATGTGACCAGGAGGTCACACCTGCTTCTCTAAACAATGGGGTTAGTAATCTAAATAAAAAAGCTTCATGCATTGTGTCATGTTGGTAGAGTGACATTTTTTGAATGTTTTACAACACTTTGTGCACACAGGCCTTCTGCAAATGAAGCCAAGTGGAAGCTTTAGTTATAGTTTTAGCTGTGTGAGAAAATCTAGACGTGAAAATTTCACATTCAGGGCTTTCGTTTCATGATAAGTTTCAAGTTGCTTTTACTTCAAAACTTCATCCTGTTCAGAGTTTGTCTGTTAGGCTGGACGTTGCGTTTTAACGGATTCATATAATAAGAGTAGCAGTAACCTTGAAAGGGGAACTCCACTTCATACACATCAAAGTCTGCTTATGACTTTCAGGAGTGCATGCATAAGTAGAGAAAGACTTTGACGTCAAGCAACTGCACTTGAGTCAAACTATGCTTTTGCTGAAAGTTTGAGGATGAAAAAGAATCTTAAGTGTGAACAAGAAAAAAAATATACACCAGTTGATTGCTCCCCACTGTCCCCCTCGTCTCAAAAGCATGCTACACTCGGGCAAAAATTAAACACACTGTAAAAAATTAATCCAATCTTTGTGGCGTCACAACCGATATCTCATTTTGATCGTTTTAGTTTATGACATCTAATTGTGTTAGACTGAAGATGACACAGAATAGCTGTGATTGAGTCCATCCAGTAGAAACACAAAATATAGATTTGGACTGTGCTGTGAACTGACATGTCCATTGTATGTTGGTTTGCATGTTTCTGCAACCTCTCTTTTCCTAAATACTCTCGAACTAAATGAGTGAATAATTTAAATTATGCTGATAAAATAGCATTAAGACAAACTTTCATATGGAGAAAACATTCAGTAAGTTAAAGGCAGAACCAGCACATACCTTATGTAGTACAGGCAAATGCTAAGTGCACCGTCTTCCTAAGGCAGAGGTGAGCAACATTCTTTTCCAAAGTGCCACATGGAGAAATGGACATTTTTCTTTATGACAGATAGTCTATAAGACCTTTTTCAGGCTTTTTCTTGTTGTTAGCATGCTTAGTCTTGTTACATTATATCATACACATTAGTTTAACATGTTATACGTTAGCAGAAACATGCAAAACAAACGTATATATTTGTGTTTTCTTTAAGGTTCAGTCTAGTTCTGGAAACACAATGACTTGAAAATGTTTTTCAAAAAGTTTTGCGTAAGATGTTAAATTTAAATTTTCATATGCTTTTTTTAATCACTCTATTTTGAACAATAAGTTGTTTTCTAAGGATATTGGGGGGCCTGATATAGATTGTCAAAGGGCCACTTTTTGGCCCTCGGGGGGGGTCCACAAATTGGGGAAAAACAATAATAAGCAAAAGTTTTATTAAATAAAAATACCCGCCCAAGGCTTAGCATTCCTTGAAGGAAAGAATATTACTCGCTGCCTTTCATCCAGAGTTTTGAACTTAGATCATATTGTAAATCAATGGAGTTTTAGTCTTTGGATTATGGGTTTGGAATGACCGTCAACCACTACCACACCTGATTTTAACTCAGTATCTTTAAGGTTGACTGAGCTATTGATGTGTTTTGTAAGTTCTTCTGGCTGCAGCAGCCATCTTGAATGGGGTTGACTTCAAAAAGACTCGTCATCCAATAATTACTTCCTGAAAGTTTCATTAAAATCTTTCAGATTGTTCACAAGACATTTTGCTAACAGAAAGTAGACTCCAATAGTTATTGGCAACAGTGTTTCTTGTCTGAGGTCAAACATGGGTGCCAGTGTTTGTTTATTCTGAGCAGGCAGCAGCTGCCACCCAGCAAAAAGCACATCAGACCACGAGGACCCGGACCTGCAAGTGTCTGCTTGCCACCTTCATCATCCTCTTCATAATCCTTATCATTACTGGAGCCGTGCTGGCCTGGTACTTCCTAGGTGAGCAGCTCTTTCTCCTTTCTCTTATTGTCACGTCAGCCTCAGGCGTGCTGCCGACCTCTGGGGTAAAAACACAAACACTAGTGATGTAATGAATGGATTACTGTAGAGTTCTGTGCTCATATTTATCTAATTAAAACATCTCGCCTGTTGAATTGCTTTGGTATGATTTAGATACTTGGAATTTTTGGGTGACTGTGGCTGAGTGGTTAGAGCAGTCGTCCTCCATGCAAGAGTTGGGGGTTCGCTTCCAACAGCAGTCACATGCTGAAGTGTCCCTGGGCAAGACACTGAATCCCTCATTACTTCTGATGTGTCTCATCGGTGTATGAATGTGATAAAACACTGATTATTCTTTGTATAGATCTAGTAGAGTGCTGGATGAATGGGTAAATGAGGGCTCAGGTTTTAGTGTAAAGCTCTTTGAGTATGTTGAGAAGATAGAAAGACGCTATATAAATACAGCCCATTTACCGTTTACATGCATTCTGCTCAGTTAGATACACAAATGTTTAAACATGTAGACACATTTTTGATTTTAGGGTAGTGACTTTCAATGCTTTCAAATTATTACCCTTTGAACCCACATATTCAAATGTAACTGGAAAAATCTACCAGTGGATTCAAGTGTCACTGAAGGCTACACTGGCCCATGCTCTGTTTCCACCAGTGGCGTACTAGTCTACATTTTTGTAGTAGGTATACTGTGCTTGGAAACCAATATACACCGATTAGTACAATGTAATCGTCAATATATTTTGAGTTTTAAGCATATTGAACATTTCCAAATTTCTCTGATGCTTATATTTGAGTAAATGTACAACAAACTGTACAACAGTTGATTTTGTATTAAAAACGTGCTATAGAATTTATAAAACAGTATCAAAGCAAAACATGTTCAAGTATTAAGTAGTATAAGTACAGAATTATACAATTTGCTGGATAAGCAAATGTAATAAACAAGCACTGCATACAGAGATAGATTGTTACAGAAGCGTTTAACTGCCATTTCACGTATCAATGACACACGCCTAATGATGTCATGTATCATTGGACACTTTTAAGTGGGTATACTGAAATTCTTGAGTTTTTCTAGTGGGTATACTCCGTATACTCACGTATCGCGTAGACTTCACCACTGGTTTCCACATTTCTTTAATGATGTTGCTATGAATTATGATTACATACGTATATGATGTTCTTTCTGTCTGAGTGCAGGTTGATCTTAGTTTTGTCTTGGTCCAAAAGTAGTTTGACTTTTGACAATTGTGTCTGCCTAAGTTTAGCCCGGCTTTTAAGTATTCTTAAAGCCCAGATATGGTTTGCACCTTGCTATGAATCACAAGTACTAACTAACTCCTGTACCATTCCTTACATCTTTGTGACATTGCTGGAGGAATATCCATCCATCCATCCATTATCTTTACCCGTTTATTCCACTTTTGGGTCACGGGGGTCGCTGGTGCCCATGTCCAGCAATCACTGTGCCAGGGGCGGGGTACACCCTGGACGGGTCGCAAGTCCATCACAGGGCCACATAGAGACAAACGAGACAAGCAACCATTCAGTCTCTCACTCACACCTAGGGACAATTTAGAGTTATCAATCAGCCTAACATGCATGTTTTTGGTCTGTGGGAGGAAACCGGAGCACCCGGAGAAAACCCACGCATGCACGGAGAGAACATGCAAACTCCACCCAGAAAGGCCCCTGGACCGGGGTTTGAACCAAGAACCTTCTCGCTGAGAGGCAGCAGCTCTAGCAGTTGCGCCACCGTGCTGCCCT
>NC_056513.1:21401838-21403211 GCF_014905685.2 Nematolebias whitei
ATATATATATATATATATAACCTCTCACTCTCTGCTCCACACAGAGGACAGTGGGAAAAAAAATTAAAATAAAATATTATATATATTTACAGAGCTTAATCAATTTAACTTGCTCCCATACATCATAATTGTGTTGCATTTAAATGCTTTATTTATTGTAAGGTGATCTCTTTTTTGATAAATGGTTAACTTAAATACATTTGTTTTCTTTGTTAATGTCTGAAACCTTGACAAACGTATCTTTCATTATGTCTGCAGCTGGAAGTACTAATGTCAGTTTTCGAGGCATCAGACTCAGAAATGTATGAAACACGAGGGCGCTCGAATAAAATAAAAAGTTTATTAAACAGAAAATAAAATGTTGTCACAGCAGCAGAAAACGGGAACTAAAATAACAAAACTCTAGGAGACATGAACAGGGGATGAGGCACACAGTGCCAGACTGAAGAGGAGGGAGGAGTTTATATGGACAGATGCTGATCTGAGTGGAAACACCTGAGATATAAACAACAACAGGGAACAGGTGAGAGTGGGCGGGGCAAGAGCTAAGGAGCAGAAACTGGAAGTGATGATGGTGGCAGGTAAACACAGGGAGGCAATAAAACAAGCTGAACGGAGAAAATACATAAACTAAAACATAACAAGAAATAAAGATAAAAATAAACATCAAAATAGAAAACAAAACCGTGACAACACAGAACATTACAACGAAGTGGTTGTCTGCCTGACAACAGGCACCAGATTTGGATGTGGTTTACACCATCTTTACACCTACTGCAAATGCACCAGCCGTACCCAATATGAGTGTTTATTTGTTTGTTTGTTTACGTAGGTGGTGTTGTTGATGCCTGACTGCAATAATATAATGTCCTGATGTGAGATGTGACATATCGTCATATGAGTGCCCTGCAGAATGCTTCTTGTAGCGAAAAGCATCATTTGTGAATTCAACCACTCATTTGTTATTGAATAAAAAAACTTTTTATAATTAATGCATTTAACATCTTATATTGGTAAAGATTTAAAAAGAAGTAAAAAAAAAAAAGTGATGGTTTGCACAGGTAAATAATATAAAGCAATAACATCACAACTTTAGGAATAAAAAGAAAAAAAAAACTTCTTTTTTTTTACAACTTTTACAGATATTAAGATATCAATTTTCTTGAAGCAGGAAAAAATATATTGTTTTGCTTGAACTGTTTACAACTCTTTTACTTATTTCCATTTTTATTTTTTACCATGCGATGATAAAGAACTAAAAGATGAATCAGATAAAACAATCTCTAAATAAAATTGAAACTGAAAAATAAAGAAATTGATTATAATTTGAGAACATCTTTGATTATCTAGTTGTGCTGGATGTTTTCAGAGCT
>NC_056513.1:21403311-21406254 GCF_014905685.2 Nematolebias whitei
AGCTCTGAAAACATCCAGCACAACTAGATAATCAAAGATGTTCTCAAGAAGTTCTCAAAATTTCTCCCATCTTTTAGTGTTTAATATCCCTTATTAAGATGGCTATTTTACTGATTGTATATTACAATTTTATTATGACATATTTATATGTATTTAATCAACATCATATTGCAAATACAACATCTCAGAAAACTTAACTTTGTTTATGCAGATCATTGTTATTCCTTGTCATGACAATTACCAATTTTTTAATAAGAAGAAATTGTGATCATAGAATTGACAATGGTTACAATGACGCACTGAAGATATTGTTATTTTGACATCAAGAAACTTGATGCTGGCTGAGTCAGAGGTGACTGTCTCTCAGCACAGAAGTCATAAAATATACTCTTACCTCATTTTAATTTTGAAATACACTGTAGTAGTTTTTGTCTGCAATTCTATCATTGCAAACAATTTAAAATGTGTTCACATTAGGCAGATCTGACCAAAAATATGCATGGTTTCTATACAGTGAATTTAAAAAGCTTATCTTTAAACTTGAGCCAAACATCTGACTTCAAATCAGGTTGTATGTTTTTATTTATTTTTCCTTCACTTTTATCATTGTTTTTAAAAAAAATGTCTCTTTTTTGGTAAAAGACCCAGGCGGTGATGTAGTTGTATGAAAAAATATTTTTGTTTCTGTGTAGCAACAAGACTTACTAACTCCATGTGTTGAAATTTAAAAAGGTGGTATTGATATAAACTTTTTCATATTATAAGTATTTAATCCACACAGTTTTCCATATTTATGGCAGCTACTGTATTTTAAACTATATTAATATGAAATATTTGTTGACCAACTGTTTATTTTTTTTCTGTATTTTGCCTGATGTTTAAACTTTTGCTGACCTGTTTATGTAAAATATCATAACGGCAAGCTGTCAGGATTTCTGAAGATTTGATCTGATTCTAGAACTGCCACTTACACCGAACATTTGTCTTCAGAGGCTAACATAGAACTGAACAAACTCATCCGATACAGTCAGCTCCTCATAAACCAACTAGAATGATTTCACTGGAATACAGCATTTTTACCTCTACATACAAGAGGTAAAAATGCTTTCACTCAAGGCGGACGCCTTCTCCTATACTTCCCCTGTTCTCCTCTTCCTCCTGCCTTTGCTCTCTGTCTGTGTCTCGGAGCTCCTGGTACACATCTTCCAAACAAAAAAAAACTATTATGGATCTGGTGAGCTGGACTTTCAACGCAGTCGACAAAATATTTTCAACAAAATGACAGAGTCCTGGAGAGCCCTCATGTCCTGACGAGACTCACTCTGCAGGATACATCAGGGATCCGTGGGAAGTTTGGCAGCTGATGTTTCTTTCAGTTCTATCTCAGGAGGATGCTGAAGAGGTTTATATAATTGGATTCATGATAGCAGGGTTTCTGCTTTGTGGCATCAGCGGGTCCCTATGTTATCAACTTTTGAAGAAGACATCGGCAGCAGTTTCGGCCATGGAAAAACTTCAGAGTCTGTGTGAAGGTTTGATTTCTGCTACGAGTACTCAAAATCAGCTGATTTACGAGTTAAACTGTAAGATGGAAGCAATTTGTGGGAATCGCAGGCCACCTGCGGCTTCTAGGACTCGCCAGCATGTTGGAGTCGACCTTGAAGAAGGCTCCTAGCTCGGATCAGTGGAGTGCCCATAAATCTGGCCATTTTGGATCTGGAAAGTACCAGCAGGACTCAAGGCTGACAAGAAAAAACAGTCTGCCTGAAGAAAATGGTCTTTTACCTTTTTCTATCCAAAAAAAAGTATTCTGATAAAGAATAAGAGGCTGCACTCTTGTAGCAGCAGCAACGTGCACTCCGCCCATCTTTTGGACGACTGTTCAAACATAATCTCAATGTATCCCGGTACAGTGATAATAAGGCTAATTCTGATTCTAATTATGAAGAAATATGTATTTGGAAGGCAGCTATGAATGTTTAAGTTGTCTTATATTATTTAAGTTTGTTTTATTAATATTGAAAGTATTTTCATGGTTTTTCTTTGTCTTCTTTACATATTTTTAAAAGATCACGAGTTTTTCATGTGTCATCATAATTTTTTTTCAATTCTGATGGTATTTTCTTTATGAGGTGTACCCTTTTAAAAATACTGCTTGAATGCCATGTAAGAATTACATTATTTATGGGACACATTTATCAATAAACTAAGTGAAAATTGTAATATGTTTTCTGCTTATTTTCTTATTTAGGTGGATACATTTTTGAAAAAAAAAACAGTGATGCTGATAACAGTTTTTTTTTTTCCAGATGTATACATCATATATTTTTATCTTTCAGCTGTTCCTTCTACAGGAGTTGCAAAGCAAGTCAACCTTTGTCCTCACACAAACTACCTCAATCCAGTCCAGTTCAACTTTAATTGTACAACAATTTACACACCAAAGCAGACCACAGTGCTCTATAGAGTCATGCTCGCTAAATCATGAGATCTCAAACTTTTTGGGTTCAGGGACGCATTACAGGGGATTCAAAAGTTTCAGGAACCCCTCATGACCCTCATGTTTATTAAATAGTTTTCTTCAGTTTGTCTCTTTAATGCAATGGAAATATTTATTTAACATAAATAATTAAGACCTGTTCTTTAATAGTATTAATACAATCTTTATACTTTTAAACATGGGATATTTTTCAGTCAAGACACACTTAATAAAATAATAATAATAATTTCAACTTCCAAAAATTACAGTTTTGAGAAAATTATCAGCATCAACAATGACTTTAAAACTTTACCTATTTACTTAATGAACATTAATGTATTGCCATTTTTTCAAATTATTACGATTTCGTTCAGTTTATTTATACAGCGTCGAGTCAAAACAGAGTCATCTCAGGGCACTGAACAGAAACATTCATATATTCACATATATATATATATATATAT
>NC_056513.1:21406354-21418953 GCF_014905685.2 Nematolebias whitei
AAGGATGTGATGATGTGGAGTATTTTAGGTCACCAGAAGAATGAGGAAGAGAAAGGAAGTGAGAAGATAGATCTTTATCTCCCAAATGTTCCTCCTGACTCTCATGTTCATCACCTGAGCTGCTAACACATAAATCCATGCTCGGATGCTCAGGACTTTCAGCTTGCAGCTTTGGGACTTTTGTGTAATCCAAACAAACCTGAATGGAGTTTTGGCCCAAAATGTTTCCACTGCTCCCAAACAGCTTTTGAACATCTACTTTCATCCCATCCCCTCGCTGCTTCTCTGCCTCGTTCTGAGTTCCCTCATCGTGTCCATCAGTCATGTTGATGCTATCTACCTCCATGCTCTCCTGACTGACTTCTTCACAACTGCACATGCCTGAATCCACACTGTGGAGCCTGAGGCGCTCCATCTGGAGCTTCTCCACCTTCTCATAGTCTAAGATCACCTTCACAGCCTCACTGTTCTGATTACCATTAACAATCAACTTCATGATCTCCATGTCTTTCTCTGCAGCTACATCATGACTCTGTTCTGTGTTTTTTTCTTCAACCGGGCCACAAACAGGTCCACAAGTGCCATCAATGGCACAGGGCTCTATAGTGAATGAGGACACAGTGGAAGGAGAGCAGAGCTCAGAGTAAGTCGGGTTGGAGAAGCTTGAACAGGAGGATTCGTAGTTGTAGTTTTCAGGCATCATTTTCACATCTGGTTCGTAGTATGTGAGAGCATCCACAGAGGAGGTTACTTCAACTGAGACGATCTCCACTGGTTTCAAGAAGGAATAAAAGGTCTCACGGGCTAGGTCTGGGTTGATCCAAGTCTGTGTGAGAAAAGAACAAAGTAGCAAAAAGAGACAAATAAGAAATGTGGAAGATACTTTTGAACATTAGCCTGTACAGTAATAAGTCTACATCTAATTCAGTTAAATTCAGTTCATTTTATGTATATAGTGCCAAATCACAACAGAAGTTGTCTTGAGTCACTGTACGAAAACATTCACATACACAGAAAAGCCAATTAGTAAACAACAAAGTCCATGCTCAATAATCCAGGTATAAAATCCAACATTTTTCAGTCAGGTCATCTGGACAGTTTCTTTATTTGTACTGAAACGTTTCGCCTTCGATCCGGAAGGCTTCATCAGTCAAGAAAACACACAGCACAACTGATTCTTCATCCAACAACTTACTCCAAAGTGGAACAAACCAGTTCTGCTTGTGATTAGATGGTTAGTAAAGTTCTCCAAGGAAACCAGCAGACACATTGAATCTTCACTTTCTCACACTCTCCTCCTGAGCAAGAACAAAGGCAACAGTGGAAAGGAAAAACTGCCTTTTAACAGGAAGAAACCTCCAGCAGAACCAGGCTCAGGACGAGCGGCCGTCTTCTTCAACCGGCTGGGTTTGAGAAGAACAGGAGAATCTGACTGGTTTGTCTCTATCTTCTGTTATGTATGAAGTGTAAAGTTCATATTTTTTAACTGACTATTAAACGTCACAGTCAGTGTTTTTTTTCCCAGTTTATTAGTTTTACTTTTCCTTGTGGAACATATTTTATTTTCTGTCTCGTGTTCTGGTTCAGCTCCTCGTGTTTCCTTGCTCACCCTCAGTCAGCCTCACCAGTTCTTCAGTCAATTATCACTCACACCCAGTTCTAATTAGCAGCCATCCCAGGTACTGTCACTTTTCACTCACCCCATTTCGTTTCAAGTAAAGTTAAATTAAATTCAAGTGACAGTTCGTGGTCTTTGCTCATGCCAGATGTTTCGGCTATCCTCTTGCTCCTTTGTGCCTCTCTGTATTTTTGTAAATCATTGCTGTCTCGTTGGCCCTTTGTTTTTGTTTATTTAATAAACAAGTTTATTTTCTTTAATCCCCTTGAGTCTGTATCTGGGTCCAACCACTGCTCCGACCCTGATGGTAAATAATGACATGTTTTGCGAGGAAGACTTTATAAGCATCTTATTGTTTCATGTATGTTCTGATTTGCCTCCTACAATATGTTATATACTATGCTATGTTAACAGTGAGCCTAAACTGTTTTGAGATAGCAACACTTCAAGTGACCATATGTCACGTGAACATGCGAAACACTCACAAATAACTACTTTAAAGCTAACAAAGTTGAGTCAGTTCCTTTGGACTGAGTTTTCTTTTATCCAAAAGACTTTTGGATAAAAGACGAAACATTTCCACACAGAAGAATCCATCCAGAGGACCTGACTCAAACTTGCTAGATTCATCTACCTCAATTATTGAGCATGCATCAGGTCAACTACAGTAGTCCCTCGTTACTTCACGTTTCGTTTTTCGCGGACTTGCACTATCGCGGTTTTTCAAAGTAAGATTGGACATGACACACAATTGGCTGATTGATGGATGAGCCGCATGATCGGCATAGAATTTTTATTTAAATTAAATTATTTTAAATTATTTAGCACCTGCTGCACCTGTGTGCAGCCCACAACTGCAGTAGAAGCTTTCTCTTGCAGCAGCGTGTCATATCTCCACACTGCAGCAGAGAAGTGGGCGTGGCCGAGAGCGCTGGCAGGTGGTAGAGAGCTGAGATCATGACAAGCTGTGTTCTAGTAGAGTGTTTAGAGTTTAGAATATTGCAAAAGTGTGGGAAGGGTTACTACTACTACTACTACTACTACTACTACTACTACGACTAACCACTACTTGTACTACTATTTCTATTTCACGGTTTTTCACTTATCGTGGGGCTTCAGGGTATGACTCCCCAGCGATAAACGAGGAACTACTGTATTTATATTTTGGTTAGAATTATGTGGAAAAAAGGGTGGTGTGTTAACTTTGTCTTAACATGAAGACAATTATTTTCAGGTAAATATTTTCGTTAACCTGTAAAATGTTAATATGCACATCACCAGTTGCCCCAAATCCAGCTGTGTCTTAAAGTTTAAATGCAACATCAAATACAGTGTAGGCTGCTGATGTTCTAATGGTGCTAAATACATATGTTTTAAATTTGGTTTATCTAAATGAACCGTTGCCTACTTTTCTAAATGCCAAAGATATTTTAAAAGTAATATACAAAAGCAATAAAAATCAAAAAATGTTGTAAACTTACCTGTATATATGCAGATTTAGCAGGGTTTGGTATGGGGGAACCACTGATCCTTTTTACTAGGTAAACCCTAAACAGTCAAACCAAATGAACAGAACTACATGTAACCAAATATCTTTCCAACAATTTTGAAACATTTTAAACATTATATTGAAATATAGTAACTTTGGAAATCTGTTTTAATGTTTTATTTTACCAGGTGAGTTTGTGCATCCTGAAGAAAATAGCAGCCAGCAGCAACCCTGACACTGCCAGGCCTGCAAGAGACATGTTCAGAATGCCCACAGCTGTACCTGACAAACAGAACGACACAAGACCCATTAGCTTAGAAATAAAGAAATAGCAGTATTTTTCTTGATCTATTAACGACAACTGAAGTGGTTATTATGTTTATGATTTTTGTACATTTTTTAGTCCCAAAATCCAGTTTTAGACAAAAAGCCTTAAAAAGTATCATGTGTTTAGGTGAATGATTGTGTTTAAAGGAAACCTTTTCCCATAATATCCTATTGCACATATTTTTTCTATTTTCTATTTTTCACTTTCTACTTTCCACAGTATTATTCCCTTGACAGTGGTAACTAAAATGTTGTCCTCTGATTAAATAGACTTAAATAAATAAGTTAGTTTTGTTCAGGCTCACCTGATGGTGGTTTGGTTCTTCCCACATGAGACACCCAGGACTCAGTAGGGCTCCAATCACTCCAGATCCCTTCATACACCAACAGTTTGGCTTTCACACGAACACGTGCCTCATACGTCTCACCTTGCACCAGTAAATCAGGATCCAGTTCTGCCGCACAGTCCAAATGACAGCTCATCTCTTTTCTCTGAACAGAAGGGGCCTGACAAAAATAAAATAAAATCAAGGTGAGCTGACAGCTAATTGACTGATGTACTCATTAGAGCATTTCAAGTTTTTGTCAGTACTTTATAAATATATGTGTAGTTGTGCTGCCCAAATCATATTTATTGAAATAATTACTTACACTCCAAGACTTATCCTGATGTTTCCACTCCAGCTGTGAGTCATATAAAGATATTGTTTCATGTTTCTCAATTTGGGTGATCCAAACAACAGTGTTATTGGTGGCATTAGGTTTTCCTGGATGATTCACTTTTACTGTAAGATCACACAGACATTTTAAATTATTTTGAGTGCCTGTCCAGTTATTAAAGCATTAGGTTGTATATTACAGTTTATACTCACTGTGACATGCAGGTTTGTATGGGACAGTTTCAGGGATACAGCTCAAGCTCATGGAGAACACATGAAAGGATGAAAACTAAAAAAAATAATATGAAACAATTATTGCTTATATGAAAAATGCATAATGCATAATAATGCATAAATGCATACATTTTATTGTTGGATGTAACTGGGACCCTGTGTACATAATTTCGCTCCACCACATGTACCACATGAGGTGCGAATGACAATAAAGAAACTCTGACTCTGACTCTGACTCTGATAAGACAACCTTTTCAAACCTTGAAAATGTTGACATCAGTATGGTTTTTGGGTAACACTTTACAATAAGGTACACAAAATTTGCTTAACTACTAGGGAACGCCTAAGGAACAAATCAGGAGCTAATGGGTAGTTAACCAGTACTTAATGGGGAACACACAGCCAAGACTTATTAGGGGACTACTGGTTAGTTACCTTGTAAGTGAAGAGGAACGAATCAAGAACTAATGGGTAGTTACCAAGAAAACCAAAGAGGAATGAATCAGGAGTTAATGGGTAGTTAAGCAGTACTTACTGGGGAACACACAGCCAAGCCTTATTCAGGGACTACTGGTTTGTTACCACAGAAACAGAGGAGAAATTACCCATGTGGGTTCTGAATAAACCCTGCACCAGTGAGGTCACAGCTTATACTTGTCAAAAACCTGTTTCCTAGTGATTACTGATTTTATTACCCATTAGTTCCTGATTCATTCTTCTCTATTTTCTTTGGTAACTACCCATTAGTTCTTGATTAGTTCATCTTGTTTACAAGGTTACTAACCAGTAGTCCCCTAATAAGACTTGGCTGTGTGTTCCCCAGTAAGTACTGCTTAACTACCCATTAGCTCCTGATTCATTCCTCTTTGGTTTCCATGTTAATTACCCATTAGTTCCTGATTAGTTATTTTTCATTTCCCAAGTAACTAAGCAGTAATCCCCTAATAAGGCTTGGCTGAGTGTTTAACTACCTATTAACTCCTCATTTGCTCCTGATTCGTTCCTGAGGCGTTCTCTAGTAGTTAATCAAATTTTGTGTACCTTATTGTAAAGTGTTATCGGTTTTTGTTATTGTTGTTGTTGGGAAAATTTTTAAAGTTTGATTAAAATATATGGCTGTTGTAGAAATTGATGCTGTTGAAAAATAATCTATTATTAACTTTTTTCAGTACATAGAGCTATAACTGAGCCAATCTTTTACAGATTTTAAGTAAAATGCAACATTATTTTAAAGTTTGACCAAAATAGGCCAATTTTCCAATATGTGTAACGTGTGTAATACATCATCAGTGAAAACTAGGCCTTTAATTTACAGATGGCACATGTTGAGATGCAACAACTCTCAAACTTAACACAATATACTTTGTAATATACTCTGAGTATATGCAGTGAGTATGTTTAAATATACTCACAGTATGTGGTCAACATGTGCCATTTGTCAATGAATCCAGGTCAAAGTATTATAACTGGCTTCCTGTACAATTTCTGCTCGCATTTACTTTTACACATAAAATGACAGTTAACTATTTTAGTCATGTCTAATTAAAAATGGGGCGGCTGTGGCTGAGTGGTTAGAGCAGTCGTCCTCCAATGCGAGAGTTGGAGGTTTGAATCCACCAGCAGTCACATGCTGAAGTGTCCCTGGGCAAGACACTGAACCCCTCATAGCCTCTGATGTGTGTCCCATCAGTGTATGAATGTGATAAAGCTCTGATTAGTCTCATTAGAATGATTTGTTCAATTAGCTTTGTAGAGATCTAGTAGAGTGCTGTATGAATGGGTAAATGAGGACACAGATTGTAGTGTACAGCACTTTGAGTATCTTGAAATAAGATAGAAAAGCGTATAAGTACAGTCCATTTACCATTTACCATTTAAAAACAACAAAAATCTGTGACTACAACTCATAGAAATACTTGCATTTTCAAAATGTGCAGATAAGACAGAATACGGTAAAACTGCATTTTTGTTACACAGTTGTTCTCAAACTGGTGTCCCTGGACCCACGAGGGTCCGCGAGCCGGTGCTTGGGGGTCCGCCAATTTTTATTTTTATATTTACAACACGTAGATATTTAACAGCCTGTTAAAATACATCAATGCACCATTCACCATATACCAGCAGGAAATCACATCTACTTTATTTTTTAAAAATTAGGGGGAGGACACTCAGACCTCCCACACCGCAACCACCCACAATTTAAGTTCCAGCATCGATCATTTTAGAAATTAAGTCCTGTTACTTGGTCTGACTACTGCTGTTATGATTCTGTTCAGTTTTATGTTAACAGTTTTCTGTAATAATTTGAAGAAGTATCAATACATTTATTATGTTCATTATGTGAATAGGTAACATTTTAAAGTGGTTGTTGATGCTGTTAATTTGATCAAAACTGTAATTTTTGGAAGTTGAAATTAAAAAGTTTGTTAATTAAGTGTGTCTTGAATGAAAAATACCCCATGTTTAAAAGTATAAAAATTGTATTAACACTATTAAAGAGCAGATCTTAAATATTTACGTTACACAAATATTTCCACTGCATTAAAGAGACAAATTGAAGAAAATGATTTAATAAACATGAGGGTTATGAGGGGGTCCCTGAAACTTTTTCTCACATGTAAGGGGGTCTATGAACCCCAAATATTTGAGATCCCCTGGGATACACACTCACAGCATAGGTCTTAGTGAAGATCAGAGAGCACATTTTCAGGGCTGGTTTGGAGAAATCAAAAGGCTTCAAGTCACAGGAAACGTTGTATTTTCTGTCAACAAAAGAAAAAATGCACATGGTGTTATTTTAGACTCTTATATGTAAAGTTTGAACAATTTTGTGGCTGTTTCTTACAGATAAGTAGATGTATAATATGCATTTAATCTGCATCCTTCATCCCTGTGATCAGAGACAGATGAGCTGTTCCACACACAAGTGATGTTACGGTTGAAATCATTGTAGCAACTGAGATCTGAAAGAACAAAGAGAGATGAGCTAAAAAAATAACTTTAAAATGTCCCAATATAAACTGAGCATAAAATTACTAACTGTTATCTGGATGTCTGGGGCAATCTTGACTTTTGACGGTGCAGATTTGAACCAAATGAAGAAGAAGCAACAGGAACTGTGTTTTCTTCTTCCCCTCCATTTATTGTATCATTGGTGGTTTTGTGGGGGAAACCTGAATGAAACTCTTGGATGAATGATTTTTAAAACCTCTGTGAACTGAAGATTTGTCTGTTTGATGAATTATGCTTCTTTCATGGCATAATTCATTGCTTCATTCTTCCTCTTGTCATCCTGTGGTTGATGAAAGAAAGAGGAGAAACCAAACCTGTGATATTCTGCTTATTTACTCCTTTCACAACTCCTGCAAACATATTATGTTTCTCAATAAACATTATGAAACCTACACATTTACAAAAATTGAAAGTGAAAAGTTTGAGTCGTTGCCTGATTCATACTGAAAAACTCCTGCTCTAAACGTGTGGTATTTGATTCCCATAAATAGAATGAAAGACGTGTTAACTGATGATGGAACTGTAATAAAACTTGACAAAATAATATAAAATCAATATGTTCCAGTTAGAGACTGAGAAAGGTATTTAGATTTAAAGATGCATCTTTTTTTTTTTTTGGTCTGTGTTGCCAGTAGCCACAATTGGCATATTCTTTTTCCTTAAAATTAAAGGCGTAGTTTTGAAACATTTCTTATTTAACTTTTAGACGGTAACAAGAACAATCTCAGTTTACAGAATCACAGAGAAATTCTTAACTAAAGTAGCTCAAACCTCAAAAATGTGATAGCTACACAAACAAATACTGTTATATATTGTTGCACTTAATGCAGAAAAGGTTTGGCACACCAAGAACTTTGTGAGGCGCTTGTCTCTGGGAAATAATGAGAAAACTTATAAAAATTATTAAACATTTAAGCTGCACGTTTTCTGTTAACTTCATTAGATGACCAGATGGTATTAAATTAAGTTTTTTTAAAAACACATGATGATAAAGTGTTCAACACATTTAAATATATTTATAATTCATTAATGTTCCATCAAATATTGTTGAAATTTAGTTCACTTACAATATAAGTTGAAGACAATGTTGCTCAAAGAACATGAGCAGCCTTCAGGTTATGGACGGCTGTCTAAATGAAAAGTAAAGCATTCATCTGAAGTGTTTTTTTGTTGTTTATATAGTGAGAATTGTTTTTCATTAAGCTTCTATCTGATGTTTGTTTAATTGTGTCATTAGAATTTCCCTTATTGTTCCAATTGAAACTGCACCGACTGCCCTATGCTGCAGTTAAGATACTGACTACTCAGGCAAACTCAACCCTGCCCCACGCAGAAGAAAAATCGAAATGTTTTCTTTTTTATTTTGGTAATAAGGCAGCTCAGTTGGTAGAGCTGTTGCCTCTCAGTGAGAAGGTCGCTGAATCAAATCCCAGCTGGTGGTCTTTCTGGGTGGTTTGCACAATCTCTCCGTGCATGCGTGGGTTTTCTCCGGGTACTCCGGTTTCCTCCCACAGACCAAAAACATGCATGTTAGGATGATTGGTAACTCTAAATTGTCCCTAGGTGTGAGTGAGAGAGTGAATGGTTAAGTGTCTCTATGTGGCCCTGTGATGGACTGGAGACCCGTCCAGGGTGTCCCCTGCCTCCCGCACAGTGACTGCTGGACATGGGCACCAGTGACCCCCCAACAACCCGAAAATAAAAAGCGAGTAAAGGTAATGGATGGATGAATTTTGGTAATATACCAGCTTTCTGAGTAATAAAATAATCAGCACTTGTTCGCTGTCCTTATTGCACGGCCATATTTCACGCATTTTAGTTTATATGGCTGCAATTTTTTATTTATTTTTGAGAACTGCCCACATACAAATTACCGTACACCATTCGGAGTCAAAGTTAACTTTTGGTATTAGGTATTGCAGCCAAGCTGATACTTTCTTTGCACATCTCAGATCAACACGTATTCTTTTTATATCTACTTATTTAGCAAACAACTTGAAATGGCCAACAAGCCAGGAGAAACATGCAAGCTTTACTACAGTTAGATTTGATTGGAATATTAATAAAACAAGAGCCTCGTTAAATAACAGTGCAGAACAGAAGTGATGGTTAAATTAGATGTTTTAGGGCAGGAGGTGCTAAATATTTTTCAAGTTTTTTTTAACATAAAAAGGAAAGTTCTGCTCTTTAAGTACTCTGTATCTTTATTTCCTGCACTAAACCACAAATGAAACCCGTCTGGTTCATCACCATATTTTCTTTAGAGATAAGATTCTTGAAAGCTCAAAAACAAAAAATAACTGTTGTCTGTGTTTTTAGACTGCGAGAGCAGACCTTTAGACTGATTTAGTTTATTATAAAAGGGTGGTTATTTGTTCCTTTTTAACTAAATTAAACTAAGCACTGCATCTGAATTATCAAACTGCTAATCAGTTTACACTATTTTTGTTAAATGCAGGAATATACCCATGCAAACTAATTGGCTTGTGCTTTATCTGAAAAACTTTTGCTAAAACATTTTCAATAATGTGTTTCAAAGGCAAAAACGTCACAACAGTTTATTTCATAAATAGGAGGAAGTTACTCCAAAAGACATTTTAGTAGAAAGTCTACCAACCTGCTCCTCCTTTTTCACAAACATATGATAATATGTGCATAAAAAAAAATCTTAAATAAATCAAACAAATGAGCAAAGATGCAGAAACCGTGAAGTGTCTGACCTGTTAGTGAAGCTGCACAACATCTGCTTGAAACTGCTGAGGCAATGATCATATTTGTTACCTGAAAAAGCAAAAGACAAGTTTTTTTTTTTCCAGTATGTATTTCACACAATCAACTGCCGCTACCCATGCAGATAAAACTGATGCAATTATATCATCCTAAAAAAAACCTGAGAGATGACATCACCTTTCTAAGTTTCCGCTTCAGTTTGACTCCTCTTTTTCTCGATAACTTCTGCACAAATAATCTCTTGGCAGCTCATGGTAACATGTAAATGTTAATAAAAAAAAGAAGTAGTTTTTTTCTATTTGTCCTTCCTTCATAAATAGGGAAATATCAATATAGTACTACCTATTGTGAACCTGTTTCTGCAACTGGAACAGGAAAAAACAAAGCCCACAGTGTGGTCAGACGCAGGTTGATACAGGTTGTTGCTTCTGCAGCCATTTTTATTAGTTAGTAAATTTGCATTTTATGATTAAAATTGAGTTTCTGCAATTTGAGCACAGTCGTGCATGTGTTCTTGCTGTTATTGCACACAGATAAAACAGATGTTAAATATGTTTATTAGCATGTGTGTTTTGCCTTTTTTTATAGTGAACATAGAGCTAATACAGATCATTGCCTGGTTTTGTATCTGGATCACAGTGACATTTAAAATGTGTCACAAACAGGATGAAAATAAACATGTGAGGTTTTGTGAAGGACTTGTGATATTGAGTTATTTCAGGTCAGTGCAAACTTGCTGGCAGTAGTCTGGGGTGGGGGGGGGGAGCCCAAGAGCTTTTGTAATTTTAAACTGAAATAAACATTTTAGGCACTACGTTGATATTTTATAGCTGTTTATTCAATTAGTGTTAATATGCATTTATTAATGGGAACATAATCAGTATTGTGGCAACCTTAAAAATGGCTACAAGCAAATGTAGTGAAAATAGCTCAAGATATAGCACCATAGATGGATTCAAAAGTAGAAGAGTGTCAAACTCAGATAGATTGCTAACTAATAAGCGAACTAAGTTGAAATCTTGCTTGTTTTTCTCAAAGATCGGGCACCGAGGTGTTTATATCATTCTTCCATTTCTGTGCACAGGGGAAGAACCTGTTCTCACTCTGATGCCACCTGTTTGTTGAGGTTTATCAAAAGGTTAAAATGTTTTTGTATGAAACCAGAAAATGTTCCGATTTTTTTTTTTATTTTGGACAGGTGCACTTCCTGCTGCTAACAACACCTCCTCTCTAAAAACAGCATTAAGCAGATTAGAAGCTGTGGACTTTAATACCCATTGACCTTACCGAAAAGGAAATGCAAAAAAGTGAAGTGTGTGTTCTCGAATGGGTTGTTAAAACAAAAATCAGAAGTGAGGAAATTATATTTTGCAGTTCTGCAGCTACCGTATATGTTAGTATTAGTTACCATACCAGTATGAAAAGGACAAAGATGTAGTGCCTAGCTGGGTCATCTGACATTTTCTACCCTAGAAACAGTGGCGTCTGGTCAATAGAGGGCGCAAGGGCACCGCCCCGCCACTCACCAAATTACCTTGATTTTTTTTTCTTTCGGCTGCTCCCTGCGTTAGGGGTTGCCACAGCAAACTAAAGGCTCCAGTATACTGCCGCGTACGTCCGTTCACGCGTACGTACGCATATACGGTACGCAGAGGGTTCAGACATGATGCTCCAGCGTACACCCCGAGCAGCTGCAGAGCAGCTTCACAGACAAGGGCTGTTTACCTTCGGGACAAATTGAGGTCGCCGATTGGTCATTTGCTGACACGCCTACTGGATTGATTGACAGGTCGGAAAAAAGGGAAAAAAAGCGAGCGCTGGCAGCCTCCGCCGCAGCGTTCTGTGTTTATATGTTGTTAATAAAAATATCTAAAAAAAAAAAAAAAAAACAGAGAGCACTGGCTCTACAGCCCACACATCAGACCTGCCCACCAGGAAATCTCCAGACCCTCCCGCAGCCACGCTGGACCTGAGTTTAATTTGTTCGAGACAAATTCCTCCATTTCTCACCATTTCAGTCATGGCATCAACGGAGGAAGACGAGATCACTGCCTCTTGGCAAAAAAACAAAAGAAAAGGCCAGATCAGGGATGAAGAAAGGGAATTTAATACATTGGTGTTGCATACAAAATGGTGCATCGCTGGGCAGTTTATTGTGCGACACCGCATACGCGTATGCGGTCGTAAAAATTTGAGCTTTGCACGGAGGGTACGCTGGGGGGTACGCATGTCAGCCTCACCAGTTCAACCAGTTATCACTCACACAAGTTCCTAATTAACAATCATCCCAAGTGCTTTAATTTCCCAATCTGTCAAATTGCAAAAAATGGTTGTCATTCCAAAGCAAAAGGGTCCAAAGTTTTCCCAGCACTTCCATGCAGTTTTCCACCCTCATTTGCCCCACTTTGAGCCCTAGCAAGAATCTTACCCCTTGTATGCTGTATGTGAAAAATGAATGAGACATGAACTCACTGATCCACCACATAAAGATATACAGCAAGGATATTGGAATATCATGTCATTCAGACTG
>NC_056513.1:21419053-21426867 GCF_014905685.2 Nematolebias whitei
GCATTTTGGGTTTTCATGAGCTGTATGCCATAATCATCAGTATTAAAACAATTAAAGACCTGAAATATTTCAGTTGGTGTGCAATGAATCTGAAATATATGAAAGTTTCATTTTTATCATTACATTATGGAAAATAATTACCTTTATCACAATATGCTAATTTTCTGAGAAGGACCTGTACACACAAACAAAATATCAAACAAATAAAAACTGCTGCAAATCAGGACTTTTGTTATGTGACCTTTACTTTCAAAAAATTGTCACATGCATATGATGGAAATAAAACGCAGGGGAAGACGTCTCCATCCCTGATCCTTATCATACGGTCATGCACGCTTTAGATGTTTCTCTGCTTCAAACAAACCTGACTGAAATGGATGAGTCATTGACAAACTTCTGCAAAACTTGATGACTTTATGAATAAGTAATTAAAATTTTGAATCAGGTGTGTATTTAGGCAGCACAAGGACTTAGAGGTTGGCACTGTTGCTTCACAGAAAGATGGTCCTGGGTTCAATCCCTGGTTTGGACTGGGGGTCTATCTGTGCAGAGTTTGCATGTTCTCCTCATGTTTGCATGGGTTTTCTCCAGATACTCCAGTTTCGTGTCCAAAATCATGCACGCTATGTTGCCCTTAGGCCCAGGCTTCCCTTTCAAAACAGATCTGTGATGTAAATGAGATTAGAATGGTAAAATAAAGGTTTAAAAAAAAAAAAGATACAAAGTGTGTTGAAGCAGGGAAACAGCTAAAAGATGCAGGACAGTGAGTCATAAGGCCCATAATTGTTAATCTCTACTATAGGGTATAAATAGAATCCACCATCCATTTGGTAATGTGATTACCAAAGTATGGTGAGGGGAAATAAGGAGCACTCAAGCTCAGCTGCATTTATGTTGTGAACAACAATTGACACAGACGTGTGTTATTTTTTGTTTATTTAAGTATACTATTAAAATGAAAATATCTAACTACTTGAAATAATGTGCGGTAGATAAATACAACATTTAATTGACACAATATTAGAGAAAAGTTAGTAGTTTTTATGGATTTAAGTTAAGGATAATCAATACTGGCCTTTTCAGTTGGTGTATTATACATCAATTACATCATAATACACTTTTTCTAAATATTGATATTAATGTTGGATGGCATTTTTTAAAAGCTTTTCTCTTATTATAATTTTGCTAATAATTTGCAGCTTGTTTATTCATCAGAACAATACCTATTACACTCTGTAACTTGAGATTTTGAGACATTAAAAGATTATTTTGATAGTTTTGTCCTAGAATGGGGTTATGGTTGTGTCCTGCAGCCATGATGGTTACTCTTACTCTGATGAGAGGAAAGCTTTGCAGTCTCTTATAGTCGGCCTCTTCTTTCTTTGCCTCACCAGTTCCAGCCATCCCGACTCCTGCAACAAATCAAGGTGGTCTTAGTTTCTTGAAGCTAGCTGGTTAAAAGTAATAAAGTGCGAGAAGAGTTCCAGTCAGTGCCACTTCTTCTGTAGCTAACATGCTATACCATGGCCAGAAGGAAAACAAATTACGTCAGCCTCCACCGGTTAACAACATCGTAGTTTACAACAATATAAACGGTTTCGGGTTTAAATGTTGTCGACACAATAAATAATTCGTAAAGCTTTATCTAGTTTGCAACACGAGACGAATCAGGTTTCACTAGCTAGCTTACTAGCTTAGCTTTTTTTTTTTTTTTTAAAGCAAACAGCTGATGCTGAAGAAGGATGTTTTGCCGCACAAAGATATCTTATTTTAATACACTGTCGTAATATAACAAATTATAGGAATGTTGTAGGTAAAATTCAAATGCAAAGCGTCTCAAAACACTTTACTTACGAAGCGTTTGCCCGGCTAAAACTTCTTCTGATTCACTCTAACATCGGTTGTTAAGGAGACATTTTAAACAAGTTAAACCCACTAGCAAGAAATCCCGCCCCTCTCCAGCCTACCTTTGTTCCTATTGGTTCAAAGTTCTGTCCATCAACTTGGAAAATGACGTCATCTTAAATGGAACCCCTTCACCAAACCGCCGTTCCATGAACGTTCCTCATTTTTCTACGTTTACTGTATTTTAATAATTAACAATAATTACATTTAATGTGTATTACTTATTAATATAATTTAATAAACAACAAGCAATCGAATGTAATTGTGATATTTCTATCTTGCACGACATTTCAATAATCAATCACTCAATATTTATTTATTTACCAAACGTGCTTCACGGTGCAAAAATTAAAAGAGACACTGACTATACAAACAATAAAAATAAACTAAAATAAATACAAAACAAGAATGAAATGCTATGTTATTAAAAGCCTGCCTGAATGAAAAATTTAAAATTAGATTGAAATAAAGGTCCTGGTCAGTGATTTGAGCCATGCTCTGAGGAAACTGGTTCCAAAATTTGCTGGCAACAATTAAAAAAGCCTCATCACCCCCAAACCTTTGTATTTGGACAATGGAACATGTAGTCAAACAGTATTAGTAGACTTTAAAGTTCTAACTTGTTCATGGAATATACTAAATCAGCTAAATAAGGTTGGGCCAGCTTTAAAAACTGACAATAAAAGTTTTAAAACAATTCTAAAATGGATTGGAAGCCAAGAGAGAACACAACAGTGGAGATGATTACTTTAATTCCTCTTTTTTCTGGATGTAAATCACTTTTTTTGGATGATTATTTCCTCTGGTATTGGATGTTGTACAGCTGGAAGAATTTTTACTGAAAACTTTTTACTTTGGGACATTTGTTATGATACGTAACCATGGCAACAAGGTGTTTTTTTTTTTGTAACAGCCGGGAGCAGCTGGTTAACATCTCAAAAGCTCCAGTACCTCAACTACAGCCCCAAATCCCAAATGAGTTGAAAAGGAGGTGCCGTGGACGAATTCTCGTCAACCTGGCGGCGGTGCTCGAGTACCTGACCACCGAGATCCTGAAGCTGGTGAGAAACTCGGCTTGTGACAATGGGAGGACCGGGATCATCCCCCTGCACCTTCAGCTGTTTATCAGTGGAAAGGAGGAGCAGACTGCTGGGAGGAGTGACCATCGCTCAGGGAGGAATTCTGCCAGGCATTTGGTCAGTCCTGCTGCCCTGGAAGACCGAGAGGCCCGCCAGATCTGACAGCAAGCTGGATCCGGGTGGACGGATCGGTATCTGTGGCCAGATTCTTCAGCTTCACTGCAGGAGATCCTTCTGGCCCACAGCTAGCAGCATCTAACAACTCTTGAATTAAACCAGGATGATGAGCTACAACAACACTTAATTTCCCTTTGGGATTAATAAAGTATTTTTGAATTTGAATGTGCTGACATCATTTCATGTTTTTATCCACATGTACATTATCCATCCAGCCATCCATCCAGAAGGGCAGCTGTGGCTGAGTGGTTAGAGCAGCCGCCCTCCAATGGGAGAGTTGGGGGTTCGATTCCACCAGCAGTCACATGCTGAAGTGTCCCTGGGCAAGACACTGAACCCCTTGTTGCCACCGATGTGTGTCTCATCGGTGTATGAATGTGGTAAAACACTGATTATGATTTGTATAGATCTAGTAGAGTGATGTATGAATGGTCAATGAGGGCACAAACTGTAGTGTAAAGTACTTTGAGTATCTTGATCAGATAGAAAGGTGCTATAAGTACAGTCCATTTACCATTATTTTTACCTGCTTCTTTCTTTTCAGGTCGTGGGGGAGGGCACACTGGTGCACATGTCCAGCTATCACTGTGCGAGAAGCGAGGGACACCAAGAGGTCACAAGTTCATCACAGGGTCACATATGAGACAACAAATATTCACTCTCTCACTCACACCTAGGAACAATTTAGAGTTACCAATCAGACTAACATGCATGTTTTTGGTTTGTGGAAACCGGAGTATCCAGAGAAAACCCATGTACAGGGAAAAAATGCAAACTCCATCCAGAAATGTTCTCAGCCAGGATTTGATCCGGCGACATTCTCACTGAGAGGCAACAGTGCTACCAATTGAACCACCGTACCACCCTTATTATTACTGGTATTTTATCATTACAGTTTTTGCTATATAATTTTAATACATGTCTATGGTTTGTCTCTCAGCCATTGCTTTGTATCCATCATGTCCTACTCAGTCTGTTGCTTCTCAGTGTCCAGTTCTGTGCTCCTTTTCTATGATGATACTTCAGTACATTGTCCTTATCATGGCTTTGTATATCTTGATGCAATTCAAGCAAGCAATTAATAAATAAATATGAGCAGCATGGTGGCGCAACTGGTAGAGCTGCTGCCTCTCAGCGAGCAGGTCCCTGGTTCAAATCCCGGTTCGGAGGCTTTCTGGTTGGAGTTTGCATGTTCTCTCCGTGCATGCGTGGGTTTTCTCCAGGTACTCCAGTTTCCTCCCACAGACCAAAAACATGCATGTTAGGCTGATTGGTAACTCTAAATTGTCCCTAGTTGTGAGTGAGAGAGTGAATGGTTGTTTGTCTCATTTGTCTCTGTGTGTCCCTGTGATGGACTTGAGACCTGTCCATGGTGTACACCGCCCCTCGCACAGTGATTGCTGGACATGGGCTTCGGCGACCCCCGTGACCCAAAACGGAAGAAGCAGGTAAAAGATAATGGATGGATGAATAAATAAATATATTTTGGTTCAGTTTAAAACACTTTTTTTGGTTGTTTTGTTTGCTTCTTCGTTTTGCTGCTCCCTTCTTCAGGGGGTCACCACAACTAACTCTAACTCGAACTATGAACTAACTCGCACAAAGATTTGACAATTGTTTTTACGCTGTATTCCCTTCCGCATGCAACCACAGACCACCAAGCTACCACAGCCATCGATGTGGAGCAGAGAGCTGCACTCTAGGGCACCCAGGGGAGCAGATGGTGGGGGTTAAGGGCCTTGCTCAAGGGCCCAGATTAGGGCAAATGAGAGTGGGGGCAGGTGTGGGTACTTCATCTTTCCCACCCACGTTTTGATGTTGTCAATCCTGGGAGTTGAACCAGCAACCTTTCGATCACAGGCCCACCTTCTCTAATCTCTGTGCCACTCCCCGCAGTTTAAAACACAAGTAAATACCCTTAAATGTAAGGTCAGTATATCTACTGTCAGATGAGGACATTTGTTGTTCTTTGTGCAAGCTGCAGGTGACAATCTCAGAACAGGAGGCACAGAATAAATCTTGCATCATTTTTTTTTTGTGCATTCAGACAAATTTTCTTGTGCAGTGGTAAATTTATAGGAATGTACACAAAGTATATTAAAGTCAATAAAAATGGCTTGACTGTTAGAGCTTAGACTGAAGTCAGGAGATGTATTAATCTGATTTGATCTGATGTGTAGTCACAAACTGTCATCTCCCATTAAAAGCTACAAGGTATATATAAAAAAGAGAAAAAGTTAGAACTGGGAGAGTTTAATATTTGCAGTAAACTGAATAATTGAGATGCTATAGGTGGGCGGGAGGTCACTGAAGACTCCCATATTAAAATGTCTCCCTCAGAGAGAGGTAATGAAGGTAGGCTGTATCTATAATTCAGCAGCAGAGGAAACAGACTGTTGGGGGGGGGGGGGGGGGGACTCTGTTAACAAGCTGTGACAAAGGCGATATAAACAGACAGATAGAGCCAAGAAGAACAAATTGGCGGTGGAGAAAAAAAAAAGTCAGTGACGGACTGATTATCTAACCAAGTGACCAGCTGATGACAAGCTGACTGACTCAGTTTATGTCAGTCAAGACCGGTGCATGATGGAAAAACAACTCAAGAGGTGAGTGTTCATATTGAACTGATGACAGCACAGTTACAAAGTTATTTTCTTCCACAAAGCTAAAAATACACTTGAGTCCAGATCTTAAAAGAAGTGAAAATTGATAACTTCTGCACTAAGCTATAACCAGCTCCAGGTAAAGATAATTAAAATTCCTCAGCTTTTTCAATGGTAAACCAAGCAGCTCGGTGGCAGCAGGACAGAGCAGTTATGTCCAACTTTCTCTGACCTGAAAAATACAACCTGGATATGTTCGCTTATTCAAAGCCAGGCAAGCTGCTCAGGGTGTTCCTGGTCTTTGACCGACGCCAGCTGGAATGTTCTCACAGCCACTTGTGACTCTCCCCAGGATAAAGTGTTCTTGGCTGAACGTACACATGGAAACATCGATCCCCCAAACCTTTTGGATTCTTCACTTCACTTGTTTGTGCACAACAACTGATAAGCGTTTTAGTATTTCTAATGAGACCAATATTTTTTTGCATTAAATAAAATGTATGAAATTATTGAAGATGAAATGCTAATTGGGCGATGCCTTTCATGTGAGAGTTATATACTAAGATTTTCTTATTTATTCAACCTTTATTTACACAGGTTAGTCTCACTGAGCCACAAGGACTCATTTACAAGAGAGACCTGTTTTAGACAGACAACATATAAAAAACAGAGGACAATAAACTACAATAAAATGCTATTAAAATAAAGTAGGTTAATAAAACAATAAATCAAGGTGCCATTTAAAACAAGGTAAAATACTAAAAACAAGAACATATTTGCGTTGATGTTTCTAATGACCTTATCAAATGTTTAAAATCCCCAAAAGAAATTACGGTGGACATCTTCAGATCTTGCTACAAGGTGTTCCAGGTTACAGGAGCAGATAAAGAAAAGGTCTATTTGCCAAGTTCAGTTCGCGCTGAGGGGACACTGCAGGTAATGATGGCCATGATGGAAAACAACAGTCATGTCCACTTTGGTCAAATCTGGGCAATAGCATTAAGCACAGTCATTAGCAAATTTATCAGATTTTTTTGTTATTTGTTAGAGCTTTGATTTGTGAATGATACAGCCACAACAAATTTGAGCTCAGCATCTGTAAAACAGCAATTTTTGTCTTGTGTTTTATGTTGATTAGCAGTGATCATACTGAATTAGTTTGATGATTTTTTTTTCAAGTTGTTTAAGTAATTTCTGGGTAGTGGTATGGCAGTTATAGTATTAGAGCTGTCATTTTAGAGCAAGAAAGTTGCCTCCCACCTGGGTCTTTCTGTTTTGAGTTTACATGCTCTCCTTGTGCACACGTGGGTTTTCTCTATGAACTCTAGTTTCTTCCCACAGAGCAAAAACATGCATGTTTGGCTGATTGGCAACTCTAAATTGTCCCTAGGTGTGAGTGAGACTGAATGGTTTGTCTCGTTTGTCTCTGTGTGTCCCTGTGATGGACTTGAGACCTGTCCAGGGTGTCCCCCACCTCTCACATAGTGACTGCTGGATATGGACACCAGTGATCCACACGACCTATAAAAGAAGAAGTAAGTAAAAGATAATGGATGGATGGCTGGATGGATGGATGGCTGGATGGCTGGATGGATGGATGGATGGATGGATGGATGTTTGCACAGGGTGTAGCACTCCTTTGATCTGTAGAAGATGACTTCCAGCTACTTCCAAACCAAAATTAAGCTCAGTACTGTATCTGTAAAATTAAAGGTGTAGCCACTTTGGTCTTGGCTATTATTAGTTAGATGTGGTGGCCCTTTTGAATTGTTAATTCCAAAAAAATAATTAGTTATTGATGTACATGTAAACACAGCTATAATTTTTTTTAGAGTTTTAATAAAATCTGTCC
Source organism: Nematolebias whitei (assembly GCF_014905685.2). Taxonomy (NCBI): domain Eukaryota; kingdom Metazoa; phylum Chordata; class Actinopteri; order Cyprinodontiformes; family Rivulidae; genus Nematolebias; species Nematolebias whitei. Next base: position 21,426,670 of record NC_056513.1, read on the forward strand.
AGCCGTGCATGAACTATTTTGCCATGGCTGAAGACAAACAAACAAGCCAGCTCAGACATATCACACTCACATACACAAGTAAAAAAATTGTTGCTTTGCCTTCAGTTGCCAGAAACACACACACACACACACACACACACGCACACACACAATCACACACACACACACACACACACACACACACACACACACACACAC
>NC_056513.1:21426967-21435883 GCF_014905685.2 Nematolebias whitei
GTTTTGTTAAAACTGCACATTTTTTTCAACTGTCTAAACCAGGACAACATTTTTATCCATAGGGCCAAATCGAGAGGCTTATGCAATCAGATAATTAAAAAGAATATTTCTTTAAAGACAGATAACATGCTAGATTTTTTTCTAGTTTATTTATTTACTTGTATTTGTTTGTTTATTTTTGTGTTATTCTAGCATTGTTAACATGTTTGATAAAAATATGTCTTCCCCAATAGACATCCTTTCTGTAAACTGGCACTTGTCACAACATACAGTTCAGATTTGAGATACGGCATTAGCATGTCCTGGTTTCCCTTAAATTTGTGCACAAATGTTTGGAAACTGTTGAAAAAAATGTGCAGTTTTAACAAAACTTTCAAAGTTTTCATCTAAGCTTACAGTATATTATCATGAAATGAGGCTTATAAAATGCTATCACATCTTCAGAGAAACTAGTGTTTGCATAACGAGTAGTTATTCATTACATTCAAATGTAAAGAGACTATCATATTCAGGTAGAAATCTACTCATGAATGTTAATGGCACATAGCTTCAGTTTGAGTCTGTGTTTGCATTCATCTAAATAATAAGCATCAGTGGGCTTCATGCACGGATCCTGAGCCAAATAAGCCTCAGGATGATTTCTGCCTGTCAAGTTTGGTTGATTTTGACAGAAAAAAATAAAATTTTAGGAACAACAGGTGGTCAGCTCAAAAAGTACACGGATGAAAAGTCAAAGCAATATTCTTAAAAACCTTCCAACGTGAAACCTTTAGACAGCTCAGACGTGACCTCAGCAACTATTTGTAAAAACGGCCCATGTAAGGTGACATAGTGTGAAGGGAATAAATTATTTATTGATCTGCTCCCTGGTACATTGCGATGTTTATGTATTGTACAATATTATCTTCCTGTACACTTCATAATTCCTTATTTGACTCAGTGTCCTTGTGAAACTGAACATTGTCAGGTATGATGGTCGTTCTGTGACAATCTATGCAGGTTGGGGCAGTCTTTGCAGGTTGGAGCAATCTATGCAGGTTGGAGCAGTCTATGCAGGTTGGAGCAAACTATGCAGGTTGAAGCAATTAGGATGGAGCAAACTATGCAGGTTGGAGCAATTAGGTTGGAGCAATCTATGCAGGTTGGAGCAATTAGGTTGGAGCAATCTATGCAGGTTGGAGCAATTGAGTTGGAGCAATCTATGTAGGTTGGAGCAATTGGGTTGGAGCGATCTATGCAGGTTGGAGCAATTGGGTTGGAGCGATCTATGCAGGTTGGAGCAATTGGGTTGGAGCAATTGGGTTGGAGCAATCTATGCAGGTTGGGGCAATCTATGCAGGTTGGGGCAGTCTATGCAGGTTGGAGCAGTCTATGCAGGTTGGAGCAATCTATGCAGGTTGGAGCAATCTATGCAGGTTGGAGCAATTAGGTTGGAGCAATCTATGCAGGTTGGAGGAATCTATGCAGGTTGGAGCAATTAGGTTGGAGCAATCTATGTAGGTTGGCATATATGTTTTTTTTTTTTTTTACCTTCCATGCAACTGTTTATTTTACTCTCCGTCTGTGGGACTATTAAAACAACTGATGTAACTTAGTGGTAGAGACAGCTCAGAACTGATGCCAGCAGAACGGGCAAACTAAAACTCTGTAAAGTTTAGACTTTCTGCTAAACTGTTTTCTCATTTGCCACAAATAAAATATTTGATCAAGACTACACCTGACCGTTAGTGAATCAGCTGTGTTTTTTCTACAGTAGGATGGATGGTTGTACACACTCGAGCCAACTTATCTTTCAGTCTGAAGATTGAGTGTAATTTGTTCTCAGAAAATAATCTGAGCGCAGAGAGAAGAGGTAGAAAAACTTGTTTTAAACCCAAAGTATTTAGTTTTACAGAATTATGGCTTAAATTTATTTAAATACCACACACATATTTTGTGCAAAACATGAATTTATAAGTAAATTTCTACTAATTCTTTAAAAATACCACACACAAACTATAGTGTACTCTGTACGCCTTCTACAGTATTTGAAATATTGTTTTTTTTTTTAATGTAAGGTTTTCATATTTTTCTGTTTAAATTAAGGTCAAAAATACTTCTGAAAGAGCAAGTTTGTTTTTTGGCTAATGTCACAATTCCTCTTGCTATAATAAGGAACAAAACTGTTACTTTGCAATCAATAAAACATTTTCAAACAAATCTCTAAATTGCTCATTAAATTTGCTGCGCTGACAATGTTTCTGTCATTCTTCATTCACTGCCTTCTTTTTGGTGTTCAGCAATCAGGTGAACATAAACAACCCGGCAACTTTATGGTAAATAATAAAACAATAAAAAAGATAAAGAAAACATTTGGTCTGATTATGAGAAATGACATTTGTACTGTTTTGACTAGAGGAGGTTTGAGTTTATCACAGCCAAATTTATGATGTAGTCCTCTGTAAAACAGCCTCAGGGTTGAAATTGTGAGAGTTTATACTCACCTTGTTGTTGCTTCTTCACTACCGTCACCCTTTAAAACCCCTTATAGTCTTCCTACAGTTATCAGTGATTTGTCTATGTATACAGAAGTTTTAGAAATACCAGATGACCGTAGTTTTTCGGCCTATAAGTCACAGTTGTTTTGCATAATTTAAATGCCCTGCGACTTGTAGGCCGAAGCAAAATATTTATGGATTTTCCCCATATTTATAAACCAATTTTTGGCTGAGATATGACCGTTTTCATTCATTCTGACTGAAAGAAAAAACTACGCAGTACCACATTCAGCCACTTGATGGAGCAGAGTAGTAGTTGCTGTAAGGCATTTCGTTGTATCATGCAATAGGTAAACGTGGCTATAATGACAAATTCAAAAAAATTCTAAACAAAAACAACTGGACCTTATTTATTATACTTTAATTTATACTTTATTGTTTTTTTCTTAACTTTTTTGAACTTACCATGTCCTGGATGACGTAGAATCTTCACCAGTTATTAATGAGACAATCGGCTTGCCATATTCCCCACCTTCGTTCTGCTCGCTGCTTGGAGAAAGTCAAACCAGCTGCAAAAAGTTCAACTGAGACACACTTTTTTGGCTATAATTTCGAGCAAACAAACAATTGTTTAATAATTAATCTTGTTAAATTCTTGTTAAAGTCCTCCCGTGCATGCTCCCGCAGCCGATATTCGGCAGCCCATCCATTTTTGGCACATCACCGGCCCACATTTCCGGGTTGTCGGCGGTGATGCATAATGGATGTGACGTATACAGCGAAGTGACATATTTATGGATTTTTCCACTTTATTCGACAAATATGGACTGATGCGACTTATAGGGCGGAGCGACGTGTACGGCGTAAAATACGGTAGTTAATCTTGTTTTTTCTGTTCAGCCCTTAAACAACCACAGTTTTGTTTTTCTGTCCCTAACTTGTTTGTTCCAGGATGTTTTTACTTCAATAACACTTCCAGTTTGGATGAAATGAGTATCTTTACCGACAAGCTATGCACTTCAGACTGTAATTAAACTTTTATTTAAAGGTTGCTCCTACATTTTGTCCTACATAACAAATGTCAAGCTTTTCTTTGAATCACAAATTACAGACTTATTTGGCCCACTTATCCCACCCCACGCTTCTCTAAACAGCCACAGTCACATACACACTGCTCCACGTAATATGAGCTTTTCAGCTTTTTCTGCCTGAGGCCTTTTATAATCTCCTCCATGCAGCAGCAGCTATCCAGAGGCTTCCATCTGCAGCAGGTTACAGTTTGTCATTATCACTGACAGGCGGTGTCGCTTGCTCGAATTTGCAGGACTTTTCTAAAAATATTCTGGCGTTTCTGCTCAATTTTGTGCAGCGATGACACTCTCAGAAACAGCACGGAGTAAAAGAATTAACAGAAGCTGAAGAATTGTTTCCAAGTTCCTCTTTAAAAATCTGAAAAAGCTGCAGCGTAGAAGGCTTTCATTATTTTTCCTAGCCAAAAAAAAAACCCAACCAAAAATAGACCTGTTTGGAAATTAAACTGGGCATTAAGCTGAATGTTAAACTATCACTTCCTGTTTTTGTGTTAGAAACTTCCCACTTTCTTTCTTTGAAAAGAAAAGAAGTCTTTGTTGAGCCGAGTCTCTTGTGAGGTTTAATTAGCTCAGATTTTACAACTTAACTTTTATCACCCTGGATCACAAACCTGCCGGCATTAGCAGCCACTAACAGCACAGGTTAACAGTGTGTCAGCTGATTGCGGTAAATTACCGACACTAATTGTTTACCCTTCATTAATTTCTGTCTCAAGCAATCAGTTTGTTTTGCTGCAGTGGGGAACACAAGACGTGTCTAAGAATACAAGTAGAGGAAGGCACTTTTTTTTTTTTTTATTACAACCAGTTTGGGCCCAAATGTTTTACTTGAGTAGAAAATGGGAATTTTCTGACGTACATTATTGTTTAGGCTAAGATAGATTATGTTTTTGCCTCTCTGCTCATGTGCCCATTACCAAAATATCTCATGAACCACCAAACAATGAAAGTTGTAGTTTTAACTCTTTACCATTTGGAGTCAACTAGATTCAAGATGGCTGCCACAGCCAACTGAACTTCGAAACACATATGTAGCTTTAATTCAATCATTTTTTATAAAAACTGACCTACAATTTAGCGCGGTAGTAGTTGAGACTGATCATCATAACAAAGATCTTTGTTCAAAATGTTGCTGTTACCTGTTTAAACTCGACTCTGTCTGTCTGTTAGACAAATATCTCATGGACGGCTGAATGGCTTTTAATGAAACATTCAGGAAATAATCATTCGATGTATAGGTCATCACAGTTAATAGTTTTTAAAAAAAGGTTATAATTCAGCCAGTTTTACAGCTATTGTGATGAAATTAGCTGTGGTTGTAGCCGAGTCCATTCATTGTCTTTACCAGCTTCTTCCTCTTCAGGTCACAGGGGTCACTGGTGACCATCACTGTGTGAGAGGAGGGGACACCCCCTGGACAGGTCTCCAGTCCATCACAGGGACCCAAACGAGACAAACATTCACTCTCTCACTCACACCTAGAGACAATTTAGAGTTACCAATCAGCCCAACATGCATGTTTTTGGTCTGTGGGAGAGAACATGCAAACTCCACGCAGAAAGGCCCTCGGCTGGGATTTGAACCAGCAACCTTCTCATTGAGAGGTGGCAGCTCTACCAACTGAGCCTAGTTGAGTCAGTCTCAATAAATACTCTAAGTGCTTCTCATTGTTCAAGATCTTTATATAAAACTTCTACGTTACCTGTGGAAGGCAGCCCTGTTTGTCTGTTAGCAAAATATATCAGGAACCACTTGACAAAGTTTAGTGAAGCCAAAGCAGCTAACTGACAGTAGCTCGGTTAATTTTACAGATGTTGAGCTTAACTTTAAGAGCGACATCTCATGAAGATGTATGAGACTGCGTTCTAACGTTCAAGGTTTCACTGAAGTCTCCTCAACTCAAAATTTCTCATCAGAGTATGAGCCCAAAGTCTGGCATGAATATCCATTCCTTAAAGAAATGCTAGGCCGTTAAATTATTATGATTGACAGATCAGTGATACTTTCTGTTGTTTTGGTTGTTGACTGTTGTTTTATCTTCGACAAACAGATGCCTGCAAAAAACAGTGGGCTAAAAGCCTAATGCACACAGTAATGGTGCCGTTTCATGTATTATTCTCATTTTACATGATTCAAATCTATAACAGTTCAACTTTGTACTCATCCAGTTTTCATACTGATTATTCTGCTTACATGTCATAAAACCAAAGAACTTTTTTTTAATTCTTTTTTTTTAATGTCTTCATTTGGAGGTGATGAACAATTTTTAGGCTGAAATACATTTTCAAAAATGTTAACTTGATTATTTTTCTTTCCCAGGTTTATGGATACAGAAAAATGTAAATAACTCATTACTTCCTGCTACATTTAATGAGCAGTGTTCTTATAAATACAATCTCAGCTGTTTATTTCAAATTACTAACTCAGAATTATGAACCTGAATTAGTCAAATGTCATAGTTTTTCAGGTTTCATGTGTGATGGATACTAATGAGATGCAGTGATGTGCTTAACGGTGCTGCCCTCTAGTGGTATGACTGACTGATGATGCAAACAGCTGCAATTTAACCCCCCCCCCCCCCACACACACACACACACACACACACACACAAACACACTTCTACAGATGCTTCAAAGACAAACAAAGGCAGTGAAATTTTTAAAATTAATTTAATTATATGTCTTTGTCATAGATCTCATTAGTTTTTGTTCATGGTTAACATAGTCATTCGTATAGAGAACAAACAAGTATCATCTTCAGTGAACTTAGAAATTTACACTCTTTCCTGTGAAACCCCCCCGGAGGAGAAAAATATCCTTTATCCAAAAGTATCTCCTTTGTGTTTTTAGTTCACCAGCAGGAAAATAGTCTTTTTTCCTGTTTCTCCTTAATGTCTGCTGTTTTGTGTTTTTTTTTTGGATCAGTGGATATCGAGGCGTGAAGGGAACACCTGAACACGTCGGCACAAACGATGAACTGAGTTCTTTTTAGGTGGCGAACATTAAACATCAGAGTCTCGTTGTTTTTCATTCACGCAAGCAACACAAACTCTCTGCCGCTCAAATATTAACGGTTTCCCACAAAGATGCATACAATAAAATTTAAAAAAAGAAAAAAAAGCTTCAACGTAAAAAGTAAACAAAGGGCCAACAGTTTAAAAGAATTAAAAAAAAAAAACGATGCAACTACCTTCCGTTGTGTTCAGTGCACGGGTACAGAGCAGATTTATTCTAAATCTTCACAAGTTCTGAATAAAACCTATATTTTCTTGTAAGGGGTCAATAGTGTCTGCCATGAACTTCTGAGAAGTGTTGAAACCTGAAGTTAGGGTTATTACTTGTTTTTATATCTCAAGGTTAGGTCAGGTCGTCTGGATTCTTTGTTGAAACGTTTCATCGTTTCAGCGCGAGACTGAAAGAGTCGCTCTTTAACAGGATGAAGATGTTCACATCCTGGATAGAGAGAAACGCTGGTTTGAGAAGAGTGAAGGAAGCCATCTTTGTGAAGAGAACCTGTTGAAACAGGGGTAGAGGCCTCGATGTCCAACTGTCCCCCTCTTACAATGCTGTTATTGCATCACTCAGACCCCTGCGAATAGCAAGCGGCCATCAGGGCACTAACTAGGTTGATGGTCCTCCTTTTGCATGTGAACTAGTTCTGGCTGTCAGCAGCAAGCTGGTTGTTAAACTATGACAAGTTGCTATTTATAAGACTGAGATTCTTGCAGGGTTTAAGACTGAAGAAGTCTCTTGGATAAAAGATGAAACGTTTCAACAAAGAAGGATCCGTCCAGAGGACCTCACTTCACCTTGTTAGATTTTTCGACCTGGATTATTGAGCATGTATCAGGACAACTTGTTTTTATGTTAGACCAAAAAGACAAAAATAATAAGTAGACAAAAGGGAATCAACAACGTGCAACAAACTTAGTTTGATCTCAGCAGGAGGAAGGAGAGGATTACGATCTCGCTAATACACCTATTGTTTTTCAGTGGTTCCCAACCCTGGTCCCTGAGGAACACCATCCTGCACGTTTCAGTTGTTTCCTGCTTCAACACACCTGATTCAGTGATTTAATTACTTCAAGTTCTGCAGAAGCCTGTTAATCACCCATTCATTCAAATCAGGCGAGTCAAATCAGGGAAACGAGGAAAACATGCAGGATGGTGTTCCTCAAGGACCAGGGTTGGGAACCACTGGTTTAGGCGACTGCAGAAAGATCTCTGGCCTGAAGACATGAGGTCAAATGTCAAGGCTGTGATGTTGGTGTGTGTGTGGGTCACTGTAACAGAACAAATGATGCCTTGGCTGCTGCTGAAAAGCTAAGCACGTATATCATTTAGCTTTTGTTGTTTTCTAGATGGCTTCGAATTTGTATTTTTTTCTTCTCAAACTTCAGAGACAAACAAACTACACCAAAAGTGTCTAATCCAATCAGAATTTCTGTGTATATTTTTCAATGATGAGGTCTGCTTTTAGTTGCTACATATTGATTACCGGTAGTTTAGCCATAATATTACCAGTAAAAGTCGTATTTTTAGATTTAAAGTTGTATAACCGTTCAGGAAGTAGCTCAGTGGTCGGTGCCACCATCCTGCAATTTGGAAGCAGCAGGTTTGAGTTCAGCTTGCGTCAGGACGGACAAAACAAATGCCAAATATTTCAAGAGCGTTGGCTCGTTGTGGTGACCCCTTTAGAAGAGAACAGCTTAAATCATCAACCATAGTTATGTTATTCTGGAGATAGCCTGTTGAGGTTTGCAGATGCTTCGTGAGACCGAGCTAAAGAAACTGACTGAATTATAAAAACTGGCAATGATGAGCACACACAGTTAAATATTAGAACCCTGTTTGAAATACATATTGTACATTGTTTGGCTAGCTGTAAGGAAATAATCCTTAGGCCTGTCACGATAACAAATTTTACTGGGAGATTGTCTCAGAAATTATTGTGATAAACGATATTGTTTGAAATTTTACAAATTAATTAGTAATTATTGTCAAATTTAAGAAGAAATGTTAGATTGGTTTTTCACGTAGTACCCGTTTTCAACCGCCAGATGGCAGTATAAGACAGTTTGAACTGAAGGATGGATAGTGAGGGAGCAGCAGCGTGTCTCTTTAAGAAAAATGGGAGGGAGGCCCCTTGACGTGACATGGGCTGTCTCTCCTTCCTTTTTTCACTTCTCAAAATGGCGAACGCTCGGTGTGGTTTGAGCTCATTAGCATAGCATTTGTCACACAAAGCTTTTAATAAAAAAAAATAGTAAACAAGTTCTGAGCTTTTTTGCAGAGAAAAACAACTTTTTACACAAAGGCACGGGTTTCAACCATGAATTTTGGAGCTTC
>NC_056513.1:21435983-21472649 GCF_014905685.2 Nematolebias whitei
ATATATATATATATATACATATATACACATAAATACACATATATATATATATACATATATACACATAAATACACACATATATATATATATACATATATACACATAAATACATATATATATATATATATATACACACACACACACACACACACACATATATATATATATATTATATATATATACAGACACACACACACACACACACACGTAGTGAGACTAAACAAAGGTTCAGAGAAGATGATGTGCTGAATCCACTTAAAGCCAGTAGGTGTTCTGCTTATGGTTTATTTATTTACTATAGAACAATTTTTGCACTCCAGCTTCCAAAGACTCAAGAAAAACATGCTATACTGTTTCCTTTTTTAAAATGTGCAGCTTTTATTTATGTGTTTCCATATTTGAGGCATAAAATGATATTAAAATGACAACAGTGTTCTTGTTCGTGTCTTTTTATTGTCTGGAAGATAATATTTCTAACATTAAAAAAATAGAAATAAAGAAAAGATCAGGATGGAAGTTAGATTTTTTTTTTATGTTTATTGTGATAAAACTTTTTAAACAATTGGGGCATTTTTCACAGTTATCTGCCATATCCAGATCCAATTGTATTTTGAGTTTAAGCTTATATTCTAAAGAGCAAAGATAAATCAGTCTGGTTATCTGCAGGGATGTTTATCATCTCCTGAGAAACAGTGGAGCCATAAATCAGGAGTGTTTTACACCATCTTTATATTGGAATTGTTTTATGGAAGATAAACAACATAATGTTTTGGCTCTATTATTCATAACTTATAGATCTGCCTTAAAGGATTTCATAGTTTCAATGTGCACATGGACTGTAGAGTTTCTGGGGTGTGGACTTGCATGTTGTGCTTTCCTCATGTTTGCCTGTCACCCCTCAGTGTTTCTCCTCCCTGTGTTCCAGCAGCCTGTGTTCAATCTAATCACCACAGGTGCCTGTCATTTCACCTTGTTACTGTCTGTATATATTCAGCCCCTTGATGTCTTGTCATTGTCTCTGGATTGTCACGTCTATGTGTAACAGTTGTGTAACCCATCCTGTCATAAACACTCTCAGAGGCCGATGGGTTGGATGAGGTAGCACTTTACTGTAAATGAGTGGTCCAGAGCATAAACATGGCGTGGCCAGCTCCTCTACTGGCACAAATATCACAGCAGAGCTTTGGGAAGACTTGATAATTTTCAAATATCTGTTACAATGACTTTTAACAATATTATTTTTAACATGTGATCGTATAGTGGTTTTAGCATTAATGTTTTACAATAAATCTAATACAGTCTGTTGGAACCTGACATCCATTTTTTTCAAGGAAATAAGAAATTAGAAAAATAAATACAGACAGTAGTTGAAATGATTTATTAAATTGCTCTACAACACCCTCTGATGGTTCACAGAAAATATAAGACACGTGTCGTCATGACAACCAACAGACATTGCGCAAACGTAACTGACTTAACGCAGAACATTTAGTATAACACAGTTAATTACCTGTAAATGAGTGGTTCAAAGCATAAACATAGTGTGGTCAGCTTCTCTACTGGCACAAATATCTATAAGAAAAATAAAATTAGACATATTGTCTCGTGCGCTTTTTTCCTCTTAGAAGAGAACCGGACTGTACAACTTACCACAGCAGAGCGTTAGGAAGACATGGTAGAATTTCAGTTTTCCAGTCATATTTATAGCTTACCAGTAGAGAGTGCCAAAGACCACTCATTACTGGGCAACTATAATACATATTTTAGCAGGAATTTCAGTACAATAATCTAAGTATTTCTTATACCCATTACATATGGCTCATGTTTCTGCATCCCTCCGTGTCACCTCCTTAAAGTAAGTTTACTGTCCCACCAGCATTTTGTTTTGTTTATTAAAATAAACTGTTAGTTTTTAGTGATGGCGAGATGAAGCTTCATGAAGCACTGAGGCTTTTCCATCATATAGTTAGACTCATGATCCTATAAAAAGTGTTCCCTCAATGAGGACTGAACTAGGCAAAAGGGCTTTCTCCTATTCCGCTCCTGTTTCCTGGAATATCTTACAAAAAGATTTGAAGCTCTCGACCTTGACCTCTCTAAGTGGCTTTAAGAATCTGTTGGACACCTGGCAGGGTCCAATGCTGACATGTTCCTGTTGTTAGTTTTCTACATTTGTCTTGGAATCTAGCTGTTTTTTGTTTTGTTACCTTTTCCTTTTAGCCATCCTATTTGTAAAAAAAAACAAAAAAAAAACACCTGTAGTATGCTTTTTTATAACCGTTTATTGTTGTTGCTGTTGTCCATTGTTGTCATCTTTCTTTGTTGAAATCAGGTCTCTCTTGTAAATGAGTCCTCGAGGCTCAATGGGATTTACCTGTATAAATAAAGGTTGATTGATCATGATCCTATAAGTGCCAAGGTGCTTGATTTGCTCTACTGCGCCATCAAGAGGACTATAAATGTAAAACAGGTTGATGGATTATAATAACAAACTGGTTTTTGAAGCTTTCAGTTGAATTAAAGAAATTGTGTTTGTGGATCTCAAAGTCTAATTTTGATCTGCCATCCATCCATCCATTTTCTTCCGCTTATCTGGGGTCGGGTCGCGGGGGTAGCAGCTTAAGTAGGGAGGCCCAGATTTCCCTCTCCCCAGCCACTTGGGCCAGCTCCTCCAGGGGAATCCCGAGGCATTCCCAGGCCAGCCGAGAAACATAGTCCCTCCAGCATGTCCTGGGTCTTCCTCTGGGTCTCCTCCCGGTGGGACGTGTCCGGAACACCTCACCAGGGAGGCGTCCAGGAGGCATCCTAACCAGATGCTCGAGCCACCTCAACTGGCTACTCTCGATGTGGAGAAGCAGCGGCTCTACTCTGAGTCCCTCCCGGATGATCGAGCTCCTCACCCTATCTCTAAGGGAGAGCCCAGACACCCTGCAGAAAAACTCATTTCGGCCGCTTGTATCCGAGATCTCATTCTTTCGGTCACAACCCAAAGCTCATGACCATAGATTTTGATCTGCAAATGAGCTTAATCTGTCTTTATGATGTGTGTGATTTTGAAACAGTGCTTATGATACTGGAGACTCATGTTTATGTTTTTGTTGTTGCTGTTATATTTGTTTGACTTCCATTTACAATAATTACAAACCCCATTAAACAGAAAAAAAACGTTAGTTACGTACTGTAACCCCAGATTCTATGAGTATAGGCGTAGCCCTTTAAGGCTGTCGCTGTTGGGTTTATCCCGTTATGCGAAGCATCACACAGAAAAAATTTAGTCCACGCCCACCTGCTGTGTGGGCCCCACCCGATCCGTATAAGTTATGTTAAGAGTGGGTAATCGGCTCCCAAATAGCTTTTTTTTTCTTCAGCCATTCGGGAGCCAGTGAGGCCCGACGCTTAAAGGGATACACCTATACTCATAGAATCTGGGGTTACAGTACGTAACCAACGTTCCATTTCGTATAGGCTTCGCCCTTTAAGGCTGTTGCTGATGGGTTAAGGGCGAAGTGGATGTGGTCCTCGCCTCACTGGGTCCATTCGAACACCGTATGAAGCAGAAGCTTGCTCAAAAAACGTCTTGTCACTCAGCTCCCCATTTGCATAATTACGCATTGCGTAGTTATGTGTGCCATGCACAGACGCATGTTTTGTAACTATGCATTCTGAAAAACATGAACGCCCCGGAAAATTTCAACAGGGAGGGAAGATGTTGAAAAAGAGGGGGGGGGGGGGGGGGCATGAACCAACTGATTCATGGCTGAACAGTATAAACAGATTAATAATAACAAATGAACTGATTATTAATCAAATGAACTGATTGGTAACAATAGTCATGAACTGATTAGTGACAATAGAACCAAAATAACAGACACAACTTGTGACTGATAACAACATCTCACACTGTGAAACATGCAGACAGATGTGAGCTTAAACAGAGTTCCATGAAAACAATAATATTCATTCTGTTAGAGCATTAAGGACAGAATGTGTCATGGAACGGGCCGTCACATCACGCAGATAAAAGCGAATGAATGAGCAGGGTGTTGACCACGCGGCCGCAGTGCAAATATCCTGCATTGACATACCATTATGCAAAGCAGTAGAAGATGCGATACCCCTGGTCGAGTGTGCTCTGAGGTTGGCAGGAGGCTTTAAATCTGATGCTCTGTAGGCTTCAGAAATGGCCTCACACAGCCAGTGTGACAAGCGCTGGGTGGATAACGGGCGACCTGCAGATGCATCTCTATAATGCACAAACAAATGTTGAGTTTGGCGCATTACATCTGTGCGCGCTATGTAACACGTCAACACCCGCACCGGACAGAGAAGATGGAAAGATGGGCGGGGGGGGGGAACCCCTCCAACGATATCGCTCTTGATTTAAAGGAGCTCGTGATGTTTTTAGGCATAAAGATGGGTTTGGTCTTAAATCAGCTGAGCTGCCTTCAGCCTGAACTCTGAGACAGGACGGAGCGACAGAGAGGGCAGATAAATCATTCACCCTCTTAGCGGATGTTAAAGCCAGCTGCAGGGCTGTTTTAAGAGACAAGAATTTAAGTGGAACCTGATCCAGAGGCTCAAATGGAGCTTTGATCAGGGCTCGCAGGACCAGCGTTAAATCCCACTGTGGAGCAAGTGGGCATGAAACAGGCTTGCGTCTCTGTACACCTTTTAGAAAACGCTTCATCAGCGGATGATTAAAAGCTTTTCTGTCTCAGAACCCTTCGTGGCAGGAAGAGATGGCTGCAGCATACGTTTTAATCGTGCTGAATGCCAAATTCCTGTCCATCAGCTGTTGTAGAAAAGACAGCACGCCGCCTAATGGACATGAGGTGGCCTCTACACCTTTCTCTGTACACCAGCGCTGGAAAGCTGTCCACTTTGATGTGTACAGCGCTGTGGTAAATGCAGCACGTGAATCCTGGATTGTGCGCACTACATCCTGTGGGAGACCCATCCTCTCTAAGCGGAACCACTCAGCGGCCAGACCCACAGGTGCTGGCCTATTTTTGGGTAACTCCTGATCGCTCCTCCTGCCTGGAGGAGAGCATCCTCCCTGCACGGCAGTTTCCACGGGCGCCCCGACAGTAGGCATTGCAGGACTGGGAACCATGGTGCGTTCACGCGCTCGGGGGCTACCAGGGGAGCTGTCAATCCCTCCTCCTGAACTCGGTTCAGGAACCGTAAAATCAGAGGAGGTGGAGGAAACGCGTACAGAAGCATTTTGGGCCATGGGCTGTGGGCAAACGCATCCACCCCCAGCGGTGGTTCGTCTCGCGGGCTCAGAGAAAACCATAGTTGACACTGAGTGTTCTCTCGTGTCGCAAACAGGTCCACAGCTGCTTTGCCAAATTTCTGCCACGTCTGAGTCATCAGGTCCAGGTGGAGAGTCCAGTCCCCGTGATGTGGACTGCCCCTGGACATCACATCTGCCCCTTTGTTCAGAACACCGGGTATGTAAACTGCTCTGATGGAGAGCAGATTTTGGTGAGCCCAACACAGTAGCTTTCGCACAATGTGTAACATCTGGGCTGAGCGAACCCCCCCCCCCACCACCACCACCACACCCACCGGTCCGTCCTATTGACCAAGAACCCATAGCTTACATGACAACAAAACTATAGGAGTTAGGTCATTATACATTCAGCATTATGCAATCTTAAATACTCATCAACATTTCAGATCTACTTCTCTACATTATGTTTTTCATTGGAGACTGTCTAGACAGGCAGACACTTATTATTATCCACCTGAAGAGGGTCTTGCTCTTCTACCAACTTTAATGTGGCTTGAACCACAACGTGTACCCCCACAAATATTATATCAAAACGACATGCTTGGCAACGTGATGTGTGATGTTAATTTTTAAGGTTTCAAGGTTCTTTATTTGTCATACACACCACCTGTGGTAATTGTGGTGGAACAAAATCGTGTCGCAGTATCGCAGTTGCATCCAACAAAAGTATAAAATGGAAAAGAAAAACGATAACAAGATCTAAGATATGAACTAAGAAAAATGTTATAATAAAAATAAACTAAACACTAGTAGTATAAAAACAATACGTCAAACATCAGCACGAACATGAGTCTATTTGAGCAGAGGAGTATGAATGAAAACAGCATCACGAAACAGATCAGCAGCAACATGATGTGATTTTTTTTCACAGTGATTATTCTGGTTAGATATTCATGAGTCTAACAGCCTCAGGGTAGAAGCTGTTCCTCTGTCTAGTGGTTTTACTGTTAATGCTCCTCAACGTCCTGCCTGAGGGGAACAGAGCTAAAAGTGTGTGTGCTGGGTGAGTGAGATCCTTCATGATGCAGGTGGCCCTCTTCCTGCATCTGGAGGTATAGATATCTGTGATAGTGGGTCGGTTGACTCCAACAGACTTCTGTGCAGCCTCATCATCTGCATCAGACTCCTTAACTCTGGACTCTGATACACACACATGAAGGACTCAGATACACACACGCGATGGACTCGGATACCCACACACACAATGAACTCTGATATACACACACACACAATGAACTCTGATACACATACACAATGGACTGATACACATGCATGATGGATGCCGATACACACACATGATGGATTCTGATACACACACACACACACGATGGACTGACACACAAACATGATGGACTTTGACACACACATATGATGGACTTTGACACACACGCACAATGTACTGACACACAAACACACACTGACACACACACACACACGTAGCGAGACTAAACAAAGGTTCAGAGAAGATGATGTGCTGAATCCACTTAAAGGCAGGAGGTGTTCTGCTTATGTTTTTTTATTTACTATAGAACAATTTTTGCACTCCAGCTTCCAAAGACTCAAGAAAAAACATGCTATACTGTTGACTTTTTTTAAATGTGCAGTTTTTACTTATGTGTTTCCAAATGAGAGGCATAAAATGATTTTAAAATGACAACAGTGTTATTGTTTGTCATTTTATTTTCTGGAAGATAATATTTCAAACATTAAAAAAAATAGAAATAAAGACAAAATCAGGTTGGAAGTTAGATTTTTTTTCTAGAATGTTTATTGTGGTAAACTTTTAAACAGTTGTGGCATTTTTCACAGTTATCTGCTGTATCTGGATCCAATTTTATTTTGACTTTAAGCTTATATTCTGAAGAGCAAAGATAAATCAGTCTGGTTATCTGCAGGGATGTTTGTCATCTCCTGAGAAACAGTGGAGCCATAAATCCGGAGCGATTTACACCATCTTTATATTGGAATTGTTTTATGGGAAATAAACAACATAACAATGTTTTTGCTCTATAATTCAAAAATTATAGATGTCTTCAAGGATTTAAATGTTTCAATGTACACATGCACAACATGTTTCAGGACTGACCACAGAATCACTGCTGGCTGTAACTCTAACCTGTCAACATAAATTGGAGGTTTTAAGCCCCACATTGTCTGAGTCAACATTTCTTGTACAATGTGGATTTTAAGAGTTTTTAATATTATTTTATTAGTATTATTATTTCCACATGTACCCAGTAGTACCCAGAGAAAACATACACATGCACAAAGAGAACATGCAAATTCCACCCATAAAGTCTGGGACTTGAGCCAGTGACCTTCTTGCTGAGAGGCAACAGCTACCAATTGAGCCACTGTGCCACCCATCCCCTGACTATTACAACAAAATTTAGGTGGAAAAAGGGAAGCACCCTTACACTCTGCCTCCCCTCTCATTTGTCCCAATCTGGACCCTTGAGCATGGCCTTGAACCCCCACCCCCCTACCCCATCTGCTCTCCTGGATGCCTTAAATGGCTATCCTCCTGTTGTGGTGTTGCAATATTGAATTAATGTAAAAAAATAAGCAGACATCAGACTTCACTTCCGTTCTTCTCTGTCACCCTGCATACAGCATCTTCTAACATACAGTCTCAGAGCGCTCAGTGGTGTCCTTTTCATGCAATAGCACAACACAACATTTTCCCTTTCCCCGAAGCACTCATTGCAGAAAACTAAGTATGTAAAATTACCATTTCAATGAGCCAAGAGTAATATGAAAAATCTAAGAACCGTATTAGCTAAGACAGCATTATCATAAAATAACCACAGTTTCACTGTCAACCTTAATCATCGTAATATAAACCAATGAATTTATAATTTCAATTTAAACTTGTTTGTCTTCTTGTGTTGTACTTTAGCAGAACAGTAGAACATCTTTACTGGTCTTAAAGAACACTTGTACCAATTTGAACAGTAGTAATTTACATTTCGTTTTCACTTTATCTTACAAAACCTGTTAACCATCTTGGTGCATTTCTAGATCTCTGACTTCTTCTAAGTGCAGCAGCAGATTCATTAGTGCTTCCAGGAAGTGCAAAAGTATCCAACACAGTGTCATTGTTTTGTTCTGAGCCAGTTAAGGCTTGTTTTGGGAAGTGTACGGTTTTTGATGCATGTCACTTGCATCTGTCGTTTAGTAAATATGTGTTTTGTCCAACTTTCTTCACGACAGTTCATGGTTCTGCAAATCTTGAAGATCCTATGGGAACGTGCCCAGGTCTACGAACACGAACTGTGTAACCCACTTTGACTGTTGATGTTTTAGCTCGCATGTTCTTGTCTGTGCATTCCTTCATTTTATTCTGCTTTTGTTTCACACTTTTTTTCATTTGAGTGCGTGTTTTGTTTTTCAGTGCTACTGGGAATATGTTTAACTTGGTACACATTTTTCTGTTTCTCAGTAGCTCAAATGGAGTTGCTCCCATGGTTGCACGAGGAGTAGCTCAATAGTTGTGCAGGAACTCTGTTACAGCTTCTTTCCATGAGTTGTGGCTTCTTTCACATATCTGTATGCAGTTCTTAAGTACTCTGTTTACACTGGACCTTAAGTGCTTTATCTCCCTCTCTCTCAGAAAGTTAGTAAATGCATGAGAAGTAAACTGACAACCGTTATCTGAGACAAGGTACATAGGATTACCTTCCTTACTGAACACAGTGGCTAAAAAGTGAATGATGACATCTGTAGTTACAGTAGAGGTGAATGCAACCTCAGGTCATTTGCTGTAGTAATCTGTAAGTACAATAGTGTAACGGCAGTCCCATGTAGCGTTTTCAAATGGGCCTGTAATGTCTATTGCAACTTTTTCCCATGGTTTTGTGGGCAACTCAACTAGTGTAAGTGGAGCAGGAGCAGTTAGCTACTTTATCCCTGAACTGGCAGTTAACACAGGAAGCAATGACAGAATGTACAAGTTTGTCCAGTTGTGGCCACCAGAACAGTTCGCACAGTCTCTGCTTGGTACAGACTATGCCTTTGTGTCCCTCATAAGCTAAATCAAGAACTCTGGCATGTAATGGAACAGGAACAACTAGTTGATCAGTCCCTCTCATTATCAGTGAACCATGAACTGACAACTCATCTCGTAGCTGATGGTATGAAGTGAGGTTCTCGGGCAGACCTTGTTGCCATTTGGGCCAAACTATTTTAATCTGGTTGCGCAGAAGTGACAGTTCTGGGCAGGTTTCACTGGCAGAAGTAAAATCTGAAAGAGAAATGGCACACAGTAACTCTTTAAAACAGCTGTAATCATGTCAGGTTCCTCCTCATTTGCAGCAGTTAGTGGTAGCCTGGAAAGGCAGTCTGCAGTGACGTTTTGATGTCCTGGGCAATAAGTGACGTCATATGTGAAGCAGAGTAATCGAGCTGACATCTGGTGATCCTCAGTCTAGCACGGTCAGAACCTTTGGAGGCAAGTAAGGTTGTAAATGCTTAGTGATCTGTACGAAAGGCAAAGTGACGACCCCAGAGGTAGGTTCTCCACCTTTCCACAACCCACGCACAGGCAAGACCCTCACGTTCAACTGTGGAGTACATGTGCTCAGCAGGAGAGTGTTATGGATGCAAAAGCAATAACTCTCTCTCTTTGATCTGAATGCAGTTGTGTCAATACCACATCCAGTCCATAATCAGAAGCATCATTATTAACATAAGTTGGCAACTCAGGATCATACAGAGCTAATGCAGGACTATGGATTATTAGTTCTTTAAGTACAGTAAAGCTAGATTCTGCTTCTACTGTCCACTTGAAGTTTAAGTCCTTGGAGTCCCTGACCACTGCATGTAGTGGCTCAGTAACAGTTGCAAAATCTGGAATGAACTTATTGTACCAGGATGCAAGACCAAAGAAAGATCTCAGAGAAGATGAATTGTGCAGAGCTTGACCATGGATCACAGTAGTGACTCTGTCCTGGTCCAGTTGAAGCCCTTCTTTTGAAATGGTGTGGCCCAGGTAGAGATTGAACCTGCATTTGTACATTTTAAGTTTGAGTCCAGCATCAGTCAGGGCTTGGAGCAATCTCTTCAAGTTTCCATCATGTTCTTTTTGTGTAGATCCATAGGAAATTATGTCATCCAGGTATGCTTGTACGACTGGCAAACTTGCAAAGGTGATTGACATTATTTTTGACAGGCAGATGGGGCAGAAGCTAAGACAGATGGAACTCTGCAGAAATGGAAAAGTCCATCATGAGTGATAAACACAGTAATATCACAACTTTCAGGCTGCAGAGGCATTTGGTGGTAGGCAGATGCTAACTCAATAGTGAAAAAAAATAGTAGCCCCTCGTAGAATTGGAAACAGTTCATCCATGTGTGGTAATGGATGACAATCAGCAAACATAATTTTATTTGGCTTCCTTAAATCAACACACATGCGTGGCTTTCCACCATCTCTCCTTTGTGTCACGACTATGGGAGAAACCCAAGGTGAACCATCAATATGTTCAATAATGCCCTTAGCTTTGAGATCGTTGGGTTCCTCTGAAACAACTTGTCTCACGGAAAATGGCAGTCTCCTGAGTTTTTGTTGCATTTGAATGGCATTTGTCAGTATGTGTACTTTGTGTATGAAGTTTTTGGCATAGCCTACTTCCTGGATTGGTACTTCTGGAGCATTTTCTGCTTCAGTCTTTGGCACAGCAGGTTGAACAGTAGAGGAAGGCGGAGTAATAGTAGTAATAACTTTTCATCCTTCAAGGTTCATATGAAATGCCTGAAATAAATCTAAGTCAAGGTGAGTAGCACCTGACTCAACAACAACTAGAGTACCTACAGTAGAATGATTATCATGATAAATATTAGCTTTTAAGCACCCTTTTACAGCAATTTTCTCTTTTGCATAGGTAACAAGAGCAATTTTTTTTTTTCAACCTTTATTTAGACAGGTAAATCCCATTGAGCCTCGAGGACTCATTTACAAGAGAGACCTGATTTCAACAAAGAATGATGACAACAATGGACAACAGCGACAACAATAAATAGTTATAAAAAGTCATAATTTTTTTTTTTTTTTTTTTTTTTACAAATAGGATGGCTAAAAAAAGAAAAGTAACAAAAAACAGTTGGATTCTAAGGCAAATGTAGAAAACTAAAAACAGGAACATGTCTGCAATGATCCCTGCCAGGAGTCCAACAGATTCTTAAAGACACTTAGAGAGGTCAAGGTCGAGAGCTTCAAATCTTTTTGTAAGATATTCCAGGAAACAGGAGCGGAGTAGGAGAAGGCCCTTTTGCCTAGTTCAGTCTGCACTGAGGGAGCACGTCAGGTAATAATGTCCTGAGAGAGCACGCTGTAGCTGCACTCACGCAGAGACATGTAGGAGGAGATGTATGAAGGCAGCAGACCAAGAAGTGATTTAAAGATGACAATGTACCAGTGAGAGAGTCTGCGTGAAGTTAATGATGTCCAGTTAACCAGTGAATACAGGGTGCAGTGGTGGGTATGATAATCACAGCCAGTTATGAATCTTAGTGCACCATGATAGACAGCATCCAACATCTGCAGGGTTCTTGTAGGAGCGTTCATGTAAATAATGTCACCGTAATCAATGGAGGGAAGGAAGGTCACAGATACAAGGCATTTCCTAGCATTCATTGTTAGACAGGATCTGTTTCTGAAAAAGAAACCCAGTTTAACTTCCAGTTTCTTTACCAAGTTTTCCATATGGAGCTTAAAAGAGAGATGTGAATCAACCAAGATACCCAAATATTTAAGGAATCAACAAACTCAATCGGGACACCATTTGAGGACGAAATCAGAGGAATAACTGCTGGGACCAACTTCCTATTTAGAACAAAGCACCCCTTTGGTTTTGTCGGCGTTTAGGACAAGTTTGAGGTGGAACAAATCTGTCTGGATGATGTCAAATGCAGATTTCAAAAGCTGGAAAGCCTTTTCAACTGTTTTAGCTCGACAACAAACAACTGCGTCATCAGCATAGAAATGTATGGATGCATCAGGGATGTTTTTACCTACATTACGTATGCAGATTGTAAAGAGGGTGGGTCCTAAGACTGAGCCTTGAGGTACACCATTGTTGACTGTTAAATAACTGGAGGAAGTACCATTATGTTGAACACATTGCCTCTGGTCTGAGAGATAGAGAACCAACCAATGGTGTGTTCAGAGAAACCGATTTCTGGGAGTTTATGACACAAGATGTTATGATCCAGTGTCAAAAGCTTTAGACAGGTCTAAGAAAAGTGCAGCACAATAATCCTTAGCATCCAGTGCTTCAACAACATCATTAAGAACCTTCAGTGAAGCAGTCGCTGTGCTGTGTTGTTTCCTGAAACCAGATTGAAGGCGAGGTAAGATGTTAAATGAGTCCAGGTAATTTTTGATTTGAGAGTTTATCAGTTTTTCTAGAACTTTGTCTAAAATGCAAAGTTTAGAGATTGGCCGATAGTTGTTCAGTGAGGTGGGGTCACCTCCCTTGAGCAAAGGAAGAACAAAGGCTGTTTTCCAAGCATCTGGAATGGAGTTTTGGCTTATGGAGAGATTGAAGAAATGTAGGTTCAGTTAGGACACATTCTGAGAAGAAAGTGCGATAAATGTTCTCTAGTATAATGGACACAGATGAGCCTATATCTACAACCAGCTCAACATATTTACATTGTCCATTAGCAGTCACTTGAACTGTGCAGAGGATCTTGTCTTGTACTGTATTGTTCATGTAAAGAAATGTGGGCTCATTAATGACAACTTCACATACCGCCTTTTGGGTTGAACGGCATACTTGTGAAAAATTTACCACTTTACCACACTTGTTGCAGGTCACTTTATCAGCAGAGCATGAAGGTTTGTTAGCAAGGTGGTTGGAAGATCCACAACAAAAGCAGGAATGGTGGTTACAGCTTGAGCCGTGGCAGGAGCAGGATCCGGCAGCGGCTTCTTCTTCATGTCCCAGTGGCAGCTTGGTTTTGATTGTTTCTGTATGGCCCTCACCAGAGCAGAAGTGCCAGCAGCAGTAGCATCAGAGAGAACATTAGCATCCCTTAATTCACTTTCAATTTGTAACACCAATGCTTTAACAAGTGTAAGGTCCGGTTCAAGTAACAATCTCTCTTATGCGAGTGTGTGCAACATGCTCGATCAGTTGATCACATAGCATTTGTTCCTCCATGTTGCCAAAATCACATGCATCAGCTAAATCCCATTGAGAAGCTAAGAAATGTTTTACAGTCTCATCCGGCCTCTGTGCTCTTGGTCAAAACTTGTGACGTCCAGCAATGACGTCCACCTTTGGCACAAAATGTTCTTTTAGAGCAGTAATAGCCTCAACAAATGTGTCTCCAGTGTTTGGCACGGTGTAGAAAAGCCGATGACCCTTTGTACCCAGGGCAAGAAGTAGAACCACGCACTGTCTTGCATTGGGCCATTCGTCGAGAAGGGGTTCTCTGCAGACCAAAAGTGGGCGTTTCTGGCGAATAGGCGTTTATGGGCGGCGAACACTGATTGGCTAACAGTATTTAATAGGCGTTTGTCGGCGGCGAACACTGATTGGCTGTGGGTAACCCTGAAAGTCACGAGTCATTGATGAGGTAACGTTTCTTTGCGATGTTTGACAAAGAAATATGATTTATTGTACTTATAAAGTATGTTATGTTTTCACTTATGAATTTTATTGAAGTACGTTTATTGTAGGTCACGATAGTTTCGACCGTTCTCTCGTTGTTGTCGTAACGCACTGAGGTAAAGTGAGCCTCACTCGGCTCCTTTTCAAAATAAAAGCTGAAAATAAAAGTTCTTAATACTTGAAAAATAAATATTTAAAAGCTGTGTATAACTGAAAAATATGAAAAACAAATAAATAAAAGTTGTTATTAGCTGAAAAATAAATAAATAAAAGCTGTTAATTATATCTATGTCTTTCTGCCATGTCAGGGACCACTCTCACTTCAGACTGACTCTAGAAGACCCCAAGATGTTGCCCAACAATGTTGACCAACATCTGATGTTGACTTTCATCACTCAATAATGAGTAATAACTTATTCAATAAAAAGTCTGTAATTTGTCAATAATGGTCAATAATTCATTCAAGAATAGATTATGGGTGTTTGGTATGGCTCAGTGGCTAAAATGGGTTGGATGTTAGAGAAATTACTTAATTTTCAATTACCTGAATGCACAAATTCCTTCATTTATAGTTAAACTTTAGGAAATCAACTTTTTTTTCCTTGTGAAAAAAATATCAAAATTAACTTTAAAATCCAATCCAGGATTAAGTAACAACTAGCAACACCCTAACTGTACTATGTTTTGTGTTTCCAACAGATGCTACGATGACTTCTAAAAATGGATGTCCCATTAAACACAATAAAAAAAATTCAATGATGCATCAAATGTTGTCTGAGTATGTTTTAAGGTAATAACAAATGTGAAATCTGGAAAACAAAGACAATTCCTGAATCTGTCTTGTGTGCTTTGATGTGTACATAAGTTTATTGGAGGTCCTGAAACAACTTTTCTGAGAACACAAAGATTTTTATTTTACCTTTGGCCAAGATGTCAGTTTGAAATCAGGTTGCTTACTGCAAAACCAAGAGGTTTTTTAAGACGGTCTTCATTTGTATTGTTTTGTCGACTAAGCTAAATGTAATTTCTAAAATATGGATAAATCTGATCTCATCATGCAGCATAAGCAACTGGGTACAGGTGTGAGGGCCAAAAATCTGGTTATGTACTGACTCCTACTGTTTTCTACTGAAACATGGAGTAGGGTTGACCTTTAAAATGTGAGAAAGCTGATGAAATTAACCAGTAAACAGAAATACCTGCTCCAGTTGCAGAAATCTTACAGAAACGGACAATCACTCATCTGTAGTGACTGCAAGTTGAACAAGAAAATGTGAAGTTAAAGGAAACATCCTTTGTCCCAAGGCCAGTTTAAGTATCATTAAAATTTTTCTTTCTTTATGAATCGATTGTAACTTTGTTCACATTTTTCAACAACCAAAATGGAATTTGTTTTTTAATGTTATGGCTAGGTATTAAAAAAAAACCCTAACATTTAGCTCTCCCCACTACCCAGTTATGTTGCTCTTATTTTGAAATGTAACCGGAAGTTCTGTGTTAAGAGAGTCGAAAAAAGAAGTTATGGAGACGCCGCGGCAGTATACTGTAGCAATGTCGAACCGAGACGCCGCCAGTGTTGAACCTGAGACGCCGCTAATGTCGAACCGGTTAACACCATAGACATAATATGCCTGTGGTTAACAGAATCTGCCTATAACACCTTGTTTTTAGACATAATGTGTCTGTGGTTACGGCATTTTATCGTTCAGCCTTTTTTTCTATCGTCCAATCATATATGGCCGACCAGACACGCCCATTTTTCTATCGTCCAATCAGATGCGGCCGGCCAGACACGCCTATTTTCATATAGTCCAATCAGACATGATCGCCCAGATACGCCCATTTTCCTATAGTCCAATCAGATATGACCGCCCAGATACGCCTTCCGAATTTGGCTGCAGAGATACCTACTTGCATTCGTCCCCCGACGCCGCTGTCACCAACATGTAGTTTTCAAACATTTTTTAGCCATGTTGGAACTGCTCTTGCTGGTTCCCCTGGGCATGACATGAATAGAGCAGGTAAAGGCACAAAAATAGGTCTCCTTGTTGCCAATGCTGTGGTGTTGCAAAACTGAATTAATGGGGGGAAAAAAAAAAAAAAAAGCAGACAGCAGATGTGGATCAGCTTCAGTTTCTCATTTTACTTTCACTTCCGTTCTTCTCCTTCACCCTGCATACAGCATCTTTTAACATACAGTCTCAGAGCACCCACTGGTGTCCTTTTAATGCAATAGCACAACAAAACACATCCTCTCCCCACAAGTAGGCTGAGGTAGTTCAGTGGTCTGTGGTGGTGTTCGTAAGGGCATCCAGAGTACAACAATTGTGAGGTGTTCATGTGAGTTCTCTCTCTACGGCATCTCCTGCCAAAGAGAGCAACCTAAAGAAGAAGAAAAAATAGTATAAAACATGTTGTGTGATTGTTTAATTACTTTTTGTAGGGTGACTTTTTTGTTATACTATATTAAAACTTGTACTGAGAAAATTGTCATATGATTTTAAAGTTAGTTCAAAATATTTATCTTCTTATATATTTATCTGTCTTCAATGTGAGGAAGTGGTAAAAAATATAAAAATACAGCTTTTTATTCCAACTTAAATTTCAACCAATCTAATTTGATGAATTCCCACCTGATTTTGTGTGTGTGTGTGTGGTGGTGGTGGGGGGGGGGGGGGTGAATAATTGAATATAAATCTCTTTTTAGGACTAATCTCATCATATTTGTCTTATACGCTGACAGTGTGCATGTGTGTTTGTGTGTGTGTGTGTGTGGGGGGGGGGGGGGGTCCAGGGGAGGGGACAGCTCTTGTTTCTCTCAGCTCACAGATGAAGCTCAGTGTCGATCTCAGCGGATTCATACATTCAGTTCCATTTATTATCAGTTCAGCTGCAGCTTCACAGCAACAGTGACCACAGACTAAACTGATAACGGTATGTATGCCTTTTTAAATCCATTTATCAATTCTCTTGATTGCTGTGTGCTTTCTGCTGTGGAATGCATTACAGTGATTTAATGGCATGCTTTCTGCCAATCATGTCAGTCACATTAAAACCTGTTTATTGTAGTTTTTACCTGAACATTGACCTGTGCATTTTCGAGTTGTTTTAACCTATTGTGTACAAAAAGGCATTAAAAATATATATTTTTAATCGTTTAAAAATTTTATCACCAGCTGCAAAACTACTTCTATTGACATTTTTTCACTTTTATTCATTTTTTTATGGCAGGTTACCATAACATAAACAGGCTTTATATTTAGCTTTTGTGTAGTATATGTTTTTACGTGTACTGTTGTATGTTGGAACTGGAATCCATTTTGATAATTGTGTCCATCTCTCCGATTTCTTCCTTAAAGTGACATTTTAGATTAATTCCAATCAATTAATGAAAAAAAACAATTCTTGCAGTTGAAGAGTGGAAGATTTCTCTCAGGTGAACATGTTCCCAGCTTATTTACATTGTGGCTATAATTTACTTTGACCCTAAAAGGCTAAAAATGCTTAAAAAAAAAAAAAGTGAATCCAACAAATATAATGAAGAGGTGGGAAAATTAGAAACAAGTGCTGGTGACTATATGACGAATGGGAGTCTTTTGTTCTGTACAATGAGTTTGTGATATCTGAAAGACGTGAAACAACATGACATAAAAAGAATGAAGACATAAAAACAGACACAGGGAGGCGAGGGAAACAGGTCTGGTGTTGCTGTGCTGTGATCTCAAGACCAAGATCAGTATCAAGATCAGTCAAGCTCACAGCTGTGTGGAAATCCATGTTCGGCCAGAGCACTCAGACTGTGATTTACACCAACTGAAACCAATGACTCCTTTCTTCTTTTTCTTTACCCCCTTTATTCATGCAACCTTTATTTATACAGATTCGTCTCACTGAGCCTCTGGGAATCATTTACAAGAGAGACTTGATTTCTTTAACAAAGAATGATGACAACAAAAAACAATCATAAAAGAAAGCATATTAACTGAGAAGAATACATGAAAGAATAATGAAATAAAATGGTATTAAGAAACAAAACACAGAACAGCTAGATTGTAAAAAGATGTAGATTACTAGAAAACTAAAAACAGGAAGATGTCTTGGTTGGTTTTTGCCATGAACTTAGCAGATGTTTGAAGCCACTTAAAGAAGTCAAGGTTGAGAGCTTCAGATTTTTTTTGCAAGATATTCCAGGAAACAGGAGCGGAGTAGGAGAAGGCCTTTTTGCCTAGTTCAGTCCTCACAGAGGGAACACTGCTGGTACAAACCAGATTCCAAAAAAGTTGGAACACTAAACAAATTGTGAATAAAAACAGAATGCAATAATGTGGAGATGGCAAATGTCAATATTTTATTCGTAATATAACATAGATGACGGATCAAAAGTTTAATCTGAGTAAATGTAACATTTTAAAGGAAAAATATGTTGATTCAAAATTTCACAGTGTCAACAAATCCCAAAAAAGTTGGGACAAGTAGCAATAAGTGGCTGGAAAAAAGAAATTGAGCATATAACGAACAGCTGGAAGACCAATTAACACTAATTAGGTCAATTGACAACATGATTGGGTATAAAAAGCGCTTCTCAGAGTGTCAGTGTCTCTCAGAAGCCAAGATGGTAAGAGGATCACCAATTCCACCATTTTTGCGCAGAAAGATAGTGCAGCAATACCAGAATGGTGTTACCCAGCATAAAATAGCAAAGACTTTTAAGTTATCATCATCAACCGTGCATAACATCATCAAAAGATTCAGAGAATATGGAACAATCGCTGTGCGTAAGGGTCAAGGCTGTAAAACTCTACTGGATGCTCGTGATCTCCGGGCCCTTAAACGTCACTGCACCTCAAACAGGAATGCCACTGTCAAGGAAATAACAGAATGGGCTCAGGAATACTTCCAGAAAGCATTGTCAGTGAACACAATCCACCGTGCCATCCACTGTTGCCAGCTGAAACTCTACAGTGCAAAGAGGAAGCCATTTCTAAGCAAGCTCCACAAGCTCAGACGTTTGCACTGGGCCAGGGGTCATTTAAAATGAAGTGTGGCAAAATGGAAGACTGTTCTGTGGTCAGATGAGTCACGATTTGAAGTTCTTTATGGAACACTGGGACGCCATGTCATCCGGACCAGAGAGGACAAGGATAGCCCAAGTTGTTATCAACGCTCCGTTCAGAAGCCTGCATCACTGATGGTATGGGGTTGCATGAGCGCTTGTGGCATGGGCAGCTTGCATGTCTGGAAAGGCACCATTAATGCAGAGAACTATATTCAGATTCTAGAATAACATATGCTCCCATCTAGACGTCATCTCTTTCAGGGAAGATCCTGCATTTTTCAACACGATAATGCCAGGTCAAATTCTGCAGCAATCACAACATCATGGCTACGTAGGAGAAGGATCCAGGTACTGAAATGGCCAGCCTGCAGTCCAGATCTTTCACCTATAGAGAACATTTGGTGCATCATAAAGAGGAAGGTGCGACAAAGAAGGCCCAAGACGATTGAACAGTTAGAGGCCTGTATTAGACATGAATGGGAGAGCATTCCTATTTCTAAACTTGAGAAACTGGTCTCCTCTGTCCCCAGACGTCTGTTGAGTGTTGTAAGAAGAAGGGGGGATGCCACACAGTGGTAAAAATGGACTTGTCCCAACTTTTTTGGGATTTGTTGACACCATGAAATTTGGAAACAACAGATTTTTCCCTTAAAATGATACATTCTCTCAGTTTAAACTTTTGATCTGTGATTTGTGTTCTATTCTGAAAAAATTTTAGATGTTGGCACCTCCACATCATTGCATTCAGTTTTTATTCACAATTTGTTTAGTGTCCCAACTTTTTTGGAATCCGGTTTGTAATAATGTCCTGTGAGTGCACGCTATAGTGACATGTAGGAGGAGATGTATGAAGGCAGCAGACCAAGACGTCATTTAAAAATGAAAATGTACCAGTGAAAGAGTCTGCATGAAGTTAATGATGTCCAATTAACCAGTGAATACAGGGTGCAATGATGGGTATGATAGTTACAGCCAGTTATGAATCTTAGTGCACCATGATATTCAGCATCCAACGTCTGCAAGGTGCTTGTAGGGGAGTTCATGTAAATAATGTCACCACAGTCAATGGAGAAAATGAGAAAATGACCAATAAATCCAGAAGATAATGGCCAAGTCACTTATTAAAAAAAATATATCTATTAATCAAGACTTACTGAGGCACTTAAAATGTCCAACTTTATCCTGCAATTTACTGAATGTAACAATACTGTAGGATAAATGGATTGAATTGATTGAATTGAGGGGAGTGATGGTGCAGAGGATAGAGAAGATGAGCCTGCTGTTGGTTCAACTCCCCAGACCAACAACATCAAAATGTGTGTGGGATAGGTGAAACACCCACACCTGCCTCCACTCACATTGCCCCACTCTGGGCTCTTGAGCAAGGCCCTTAACCCCCATCATCTGCTCCCCCGGACACCCTATGGCAGCTCTCTGCTCCACACAGAGGGCTGTGGTAGCTCGGTGGTATGTGGTTGCGTCAGGAAGGGCATTGGGCGTAAAAACAATTGCCAAGTCTTTTGTGTGAGATAGTTTGCTGTGACGACTCCTGAAGAAGGGAGCAGCCGAAAAAAAAAATTGTACTTCAATAATTGTATATGATTGAATTTGAATCGGGTAGCACGGTGGCGCAACTGGTAGAGCTGCTGCCTCTCAGCGAGCAGGTCCTTGGTTCAAACCCCGGTCCAGGGGCCTTTCTGGGTGGAGTTTGCATGTTCTCTCCGTGCATGCGTGGGTTTTCTCCGGGTACTCCGGTTTCCTCCCACAGACCAAAAACATGCATGTTAGGCTGATTGGTAACTCTAAATTGTCCCTAGGTGAGTGAGAGAGTGAATGGTTGTTTGTCTCTATGTGGCCCTGCGATGGACTTGCGACCCGTCCAGGGTGTACCCCGCCCCTCGCACAGTGATTGCTGGACATGGGCACCGGCGACCCCCGTGACCCAAAATGGAACAAACGGGTAAAGATAATGGATGGATGGATGGATGGATGAATTTGAATCTGGATCTGCTTTGGATTGAACTTAATTTGTGATTTATGGACTTATAACTTGTTTTGTTGCCGTAAAATGATTTGGATGTGAACTGATAAATTAAAAAAAACTAAATAAACTGAAGAAGTGAATTGCAGATGAAGATAAAGATGAAAAAGCAGGTTGTCAGTGACTCCAGCAACGTGGGTTGTAACGGTATCATTCTGTCTTTGTATACCTCAAAAAATATTAGGAATATATTTTAGACTACCTTGGCAACAAAAGACGAACAAACATTGAAGCCATCACGAGAGAAACTAAACAACTCTGCCTGGCCAACATTCAAATCTTGAAGGAGATTTAATTATTTACAACTGCCTGATAGTTTTACAATGCCGTTTTATCCGGTTATCTTATTTAATTTCATTGGAAATTAGTTTCACCACAGGCTGGTTGTTTTAAATAGACTCTTTCGTGTTACAGTAATGCAACTTATTGAAAGCAGCCAGTAAATTTGCAACCTACCAAGTGTTTGAAAGAGAAAAGGAACGACTTACAAACTGTGGTAATTACAGCCTGTAGTAAACAACTGCTAAATTATTTTAGTGTACTACAATCATTTTGTTTGGAGCAAAAATGGAGCCAAACTTGTTTTTTGTGAGTTTAACATGAACCTCAATGTCCTGCGTGACTCATTCATAACAAGCTGTTAACACAAGAGGAAAAACAGTGATGGGAGCAAAGTAGTTGTTCTGAACTAACTTCTGTTTGTGTTAAACCACAAGGACCAGGTTTATATAAAAACCCATTTAAAAGATAGTTTGGATTTTTTTTTAAGTAGGTTTGCATACATAAATATGAGCAGTAAATATATTACCTGCTCGTTGAGTGACTCAGTTTAAAGAAATTAAGGTAAA
Organism: Nematolebias whitei; assembly: GCF_014905685.2. Classification (NCBI taxonomy): domain Eukaryota; kingdom Metazoa; phylum Chordata; class Actinopteri; order Cyprinodontiformes; family Rivulidae; genus Nematolebias; species Nematolebias whitei. Next base: position 21,457,843 of record NC_056513.1, read on the forward strand.
TTAATAAGTTAATTAGTCAGCATGTGGTCAAGATCATTACTGCTGTCCTAAACAACTCCATGTTTAAAAAGTTTGAAAAACATTCATATGACCACTGGTTGAAACAGCCGAATAGAATGTTATTAGTCCATTAAATGGCCGTTATCACTTATCATCCCTATAGGTTTCCTTCAGACTGTCCCTCCTGTACCTCCTAGTAGGTTTAAAGGTACGTTCTTTTTGCTGATAATATGCAGCTTTGCGCACGTGTGAAAGCAGAAGCTTTTTGTTGTTAGCTTTATTTAAAAGCTTTATTTACAATTTACCTACTACTTTTAAGCTGGATATCAAGGATTTATTTGAATTCCAGATTTGTCATAAGACTTTAATTCGGTATCTAAAAATAACTCGCTTAAGAGAGAATATGAGGGTTTGTTGTTTTTTTTGTTTGATATGAGCAAAAATCTGATCAATTCATATAGCAATATATAAAGTACTATAATTCTGTTCAGATATAACCCTAACCTTAACCTTATAAATCTGTGATAACAACCTACTGAGCCTGCTAGGAGGTACAGGAGAGACAATCTGAGGGAAACCTATGGGGATGATAACAATTGATAACAGCCATTCAATGTGTGATAACATTCGAAGTGGGTGCTAAACATTTCCCCTGCTGTCAAACTTGCATTTCATCAGTATTTAAGTAGAAGCACTACGATATTTGTCAAATAAATAAAATAGTTCCATGAAACGTCACTTTAAGAAATCTAAATTATCACTTTAATGCTGAGTTAAACACTGCAGAACTAATGTGAAAGTTAGAAATATAATGGCAGCCTGAGACTATTTTTTTTAAACAGATGTGTGTAAATTTAGGCTTAGTTTGAGCAAATCTAAAAGATGAAGGTAAACAACTTGTTTTTGCTTAACAGTTCTTTGGCTTGTATGATTTGGGAGATATCCAAAACAAAATGGCAGGAGCCCACAAAGTCTTAGTTTGTTTCAGTACCCTCTGGTCTTTGGGTGAGTTTGATTTTGGCTCAAGTGTCCTGATTCATGCTCAATAATCCAGGTAGAATAATCTGCCAAAGTTAAATCAGGTCCTCTGGACGGTTTCTTTTAGTTGAAATGTTTTGTCTTTCATACAAAAGGCTTCATTAGTCCAGGGAGCCACAACAAACTCACACCTTCTCATAATGAGTCAACCAGTTTGATGGCGCTTGGTGGTTTATGGATTATTGAGCATGAATCAGGATATTTTGAACCACTTTGGCTATGACTGCCTCAAACGAGATAGCAGGGGAGAGGGCGGACTCCATAAACCACTGAGCAGCAACAAACTGGTTGACACACTATGAGAAGGTGCTATTTATAAAACTGAGTTTGTTGTGGCTCCTTGGACTGATGAAGTCTTTTGGATGAAAGACGAAACATTTAAACTAAAAGAAACCGTCCAGAGGACCTGATTTAACTTTGCCGGATTTGACTCAAGTGAGTTTTACTACAGGGCACTTTAGTTACATCCCAAAAGAAGAGTTTGGGATGGCGTAGGAGACAAAACATGTTGTTTAGTGGGGAAAAAGGTAAATTAGAGAACAGTGCAATGTACAGTAAAATCTCCAAAATCTCCTAAATTTATCTGATGTTTTAATTTTCTTTTATTCTCTTATCAGTTTGAGTATATAACTGTGGCAAGAGGTGCCATAAAATAGAAAATAAATATCCGCTCATGACCCCGGTTTCCCTCCACCTGATTCTCTGTCACTGGTGGTAGACGGAGAAGCTTTTTATTTAATTGATCAGCATCCACTTTGTAGCTTTTAAAGCTTTTTAGCTCGTTCTTTTCATCTAACCAATTTGGCACAAATTTGTATGGATGCATGTGTGCAGAACATTGTGTGGGTAGAGCAAATCATTTTTGCAATCATTGTGAAGCACTGCATATCAACAGAGATATGTGCAAGACTGCATGCCTTTCTCTCATACAGTCTCACTTTTTAAAAACGTCTTGGGGATATGTGACGTTTGGGATTATTGGGTTATTTGGATGTGTGTTTATCTGTGCCTTTTGACCTGTGCTTGAGTATATTCTGTGTTTTGAACAGACGTAACGAGCAAGCCACTCTCTGAAGCATGCTGTCACCATGTTTACCTTTCTACCTTTAGATCTGTAGGACAATCTGGTGGGAGTATTGATCAGATTGTGGCCAATCTTTGAGGCCTTGTCAGTCTTTGTAATGAAAAATGTGAATGCAGCTCTATGGCTGTAATGAAACTCAACCCAAACGCTGCAAATCCGTTAACGGAGCAGCAACAGAGGAAGTAGACTCCCTCAGGGACTAAGAGTGATGGATTGATACACCAATTAGTTGACGTATCTATTTTAACGAGGGCTTTTTGTTCTTGAATTGCTTAAAAAAAACGCTACTCCATCATCTTTCATCTAAATCCCATCTCACAAAGAGATTACTGCAACATATTCACCTATCAGCAACTAAAAAAGGATGAATAGCATCACATTGTATTTATATTGTGAGTTAGGGGTGTGCATCTGTTTAAACTTAACAATAAGAAGTACCCAAGTCATCACTTTGGCTGTTTGCTCACTATTTCTCAAACTGTGTCTTATAGATTTAGTTTATTATATGATTTTTTTTTCTGAGTTAATGTTTGTTTTAAAGCATCATTCTGAAAATGACTTGTAATATTTAAAGGTCTATCATTCCTTGAAGGAATGCACCTCGCCTTTTATGCCAGAGTTTCAGACAAAGATCATCGTGCGCTGAGAAATAATGGAGCTCGAGCTGTTTTTATCAAAATTTGAAAATAGTATTAGACACAATTTCAAGTGATATGCCAAGATGCCACACTCAGTATGTGTTGGGAATGACTCTCAGCTACCACAGCATCAGAATTTAGCTCAGTGTCTGTTAAGATGACTGAGTTATAGTGATTTTTGTGTTGGCTGATGTTGATTAGCTGTTGTGGACTTCTTGACTCTAATAAGATGCAGATGTAGTAGGTCCTATAATGACTTCCTGCTTTCTGGAAGTTTCATTAACATTTGTCCAGAGATTTACGAAATAATTTTCTAAAAGACAAAAGAGTATAGACGTCTACTATTAATGTTAAAGTTTTAACCAAAGTATTTATATTTCAATTCAACTGAGTTTATTGATATAGTGCAAAGTCACAGCAGAGGTCGTCTCAGGGCACTGCACAGAAAAACATTCATATACATAAAAAGTCAGTTAATAACATTAATTATCTAAGGAACCAGCAGATTTTTAAACAGGAAACCTGATCAATGCACGTCTATCTTGGGGGTGGGTTCTTGTGACTCAATGAGAGTACTGTACCTCATACAAACATATACAATGAGAAGTGCTTAGATTATGTGTTAAGAATGACTCAGTTACTACCTCAACTATCGTTAGCTCAATGTCTGTAAAACTGACAGGATAATAGTGAGGTTTTGTGTTTTCTTTTTAGATTAGTAGATTTTAGTGGCTATTTTTAAATGAGTTGACTCCAAAATTGAATCTGTTGTAAAAACAAATCCAGTTCTTATTTTTTGCAAATGTTAGTAAAACCTTCTAGGTGGTTTAAGAGTTATTTTCCCAACAGAGTTGACTCCAATTAATTATTGGCAAGATTATAAGCAAAGATTTTTGCAGCTTGGTGTTGCTCAGAAAGTTTGAGTATTGGTCTCAGTTACTAAAACGCCAAATTTTAACTCAATATCTGGAAAACTGCCAGAGTTATAGGAATTTTTGTCTTTAAGTCAGTTGGTTGTGGTAGCCATCTTGAATATTTTATATATATATATATATATATATATATATATATATATATATATATATATATATATATATATATATATATATATATAATATTTAAATGGAGTAAAACATTAATGATTTAATACTTTATTTAAAAAGACAACCAACAAACCAGAAAGTGATATCAAAAGAAAACATTTTTCACTGTTAATATCACAAGGCTTCGCACTTGACAAAATTCCCATATTTTATACACTTTATCTTGATTTTAAAAGTTAATCGAAAAGTCACACTACGTTTGATTTTACGTAGATGTGGAGTTGTTGTATATTCACATGTGGAGCACCATCAAAGCTAAAGTTAAAAGGTGTATTGGTAACACTTTACAATAAGGTACACAAAATTTGCTTAACTACTAGGGAACACCTAAGGAACAAATCAGGAGCTATTGGGTAGTTAACCAGTACTTACTGGGGAACACACAACCAAGCCTTATTAGGGGGCTACTGGTTAGTTACCTTGTAAGTGAAGAGGAACGAATCAAGAATTTATGGGCAGTTACCAAGAAAACCAAAGAGGAACAAATCAGAAGCTAATGGGTAGTTAACCAGTACTTACTGCGAACACACAACCAAGCCTAATTGGGGGGACTACTGGTTTGTTACCACATAAATAGAAAATAAATTATCCATGAGAGTTCTGAATAAACCCTGCACAGTGAGGTCACAGCTCATAATTGTCAAAAACCTGTTTCCTAATGATTACTGACTTTATTACCCATTAGCTCCTGATTCGTTCCTCTTTAGTTTTCTTAGTAACTACCCATTAGTTCTTGATTAGTTCCTCTTCATTTACAAGGTAACTAACCAGTAGTCCCCTAATAAGGCTTGGTTGTGTGTTCCCCAGTAAGTACTGGTTAACTACCTATTAAATCCTGATTTGTTCCTGATTCGATCCTGAAGTGTTCCCTAGTAGTTAATCAAATTGTGTGTGCCTTATTGTAAAGTGTTACCGGTGCATTTCCTAATTTATACCTTTTTGAGTTTATAATTTTGATCCGCTGTTGGTGGCAGCACGGTGGCGCAACTGGTAGAGCTGCTGCCTCTCAGCGAGCAGGTCCCTGGTTCAAACCCCGGTCCAGGGGCCTTTCTGGGTGGAGTTTGCATGTTCTCTCCGTGCATGCGTGGGTTTTCTCCGGGTGCTCCGGTTTTCTCCCACAGACCAAAAACATGCATGTTAGGCTGATTGGTAACTCTAAATTGTCCCTAGGTGTGAGTGAGAGAGTGAATGGTTGTTTGTCTCGTTTGTCTCTATGTGTCCCTGTGATGGACTTGCGACCCATCCAGGGTGTACCCCGCCCCTTGCACAGTGATTGCTGGACAAGGGCACCGGCGACCCCCGTGACCCAAAATGGAATAAATGGGTAAAGATAATGGATGGATGGATGGATCCGCTGTTGGTCTGACTGTAAAGTCAGAAAAAGTTCTCCCTCACTTCTTTCATAAGAAGACCAGTGGGTGCAACACACAGCAGAAGACCATCTCAGCAGGAAGAAAAATGTTCCAGTCATGCCAAATGTACCCAATATTGCTTCTAATATTTAAATCCAAGGTCTCTCAGGTAAGTGTGGAGTTAGAGATGAGCTATAAGGTGCTCCACTGCACATGCAATGAGTTTTATTCAGCCAGTTTGTGGTAAAATATTTGGAAGATTCACTTTAAAAATTAATAGTGGAGACTCATAGTTCATTCTACAAGAGTCATGCTGCTTCAGTTCACAAAGAAAAATGCAAACTATGTTTACCTGTGTGAATATCAAAACTGAGACGATTTCCTTATAAACCATGGCTCTCATCTTAATCAAACGTGTTAAAGTAGTTTAGACTATTTTATATTAAACTTGTGCACCTGGTCTTAGATCATGATGCGGCTGAGGTCAAACTAGATTTCATTCTTTCTTCGTTCTGGAACAAATTATGGGAACAGTCTGTAAAAGAAGTGGCTTTTTTCCTTGTTTGAGTTTAAGTTCAGCTAAAACTAGCAATAATGAAGGAGGACAGACTTTAAACTTTCCCCAGTCCTTTAAACCAGAGGGTCTCAAATTGGGGTCCCAGGACCCCCAGGGGAATGCAAGCTGTTACTTGGGAGTCCACAAAATAAATTTTCATTTTTTAAAGTGCATGAATACTTATGGGGACCAAAGTATCAGTAAAACAAACATATTTATCCAAAAAAACAGAAAAACAATAATAATCCCACTGCATTTAAAAAATGGCATTAAATTACTTTCAATCAGCGTGGAGTTCGGGAGGGAGTCCCTGGCAAATTTTTTAGAGAATCTCTTCATTAAACCAACCTGAAACTGTATTTAACATAAACGTTGGTGTGTCATTTTCAGGACTAAAAATAAAAGTACTTGTGTTAAAAGATCTGGAAAGACAAAATCTTAAATGCTGAGACAATATGGCGTCGAAATTAGTTCCAATCCATGCTGTTATAGTATTATTTTACATATGAATTAAGAATTAAATTATCCATACAATTCTTATAAAAGTCCTGACAAATAGTTAGGAGTTCCCAACATGTCTAAACATTCATCTGCACTCAGCAGCTGCACAGAGATCACATTCTGCATAAACACGTGCAGAAATGCTTCACACACTTGTATGTACACTTAATGTAAAGAACAGCAGTTTCTCTCTCCGCATTGATTCACTTTCTCATTTATCTCTTTGATTTGTTCCATATATGGTATTTTATGCTTTGTTACCTTACATTACCATAGCAACGTCGCAAGGGACTCGTTTCGAACATCTGCTCTTACAATGGCGAACAAAAGAGGAGACTCGTTTTGGGAAGAAAGATTGTCTGTCTGCCCGTATTGTGTTTGTCAGAGATTAGGATGGGATTCTGTTGTAAAGGTGTAATCAGGAGAATATGGGAAAATGTATGTATGTATGTGTGTGTGTGTGTGTGGGGGGGGGGGGGGGGGGGGGTAAATGTGTCATAGTGTTTTATGTTTATGTAAAACCAGCTTGTGTAAAAAGCCCATCAGTTAATTGGGAATAATACTCGAGTTCCATTTGCACACTCAAGACCTGTGTGTATTTTTCACTATACAGATTATAAACCTGCTGGTTCTTCAGAAATCTGTTAGGGTTGAAAGTTAATTAAAAGTTTAGAGATTTTCTTTATCTTTACTAAAATATATTAAGTAGACAGTGTTTCGACATTTAGCTCTACATGCAAGAATTTTGTAAAAATGTCACGTCAAAAATTACATGAGCATTAAATTATTAAAAACGTATATCCTTCAGACAACTGCATATTGAGATATATGGCCACTTAAGAAGCGTGGATGTGAGGCAACGATACAAAATGTAGTAAAAGATCATCGTTTGGTAGCCAAAATAAAACAGTTCCATCAGAGCTGTGTAACATAAAAAATGTAACATTCTTAGTGAAGAAAGAAATAATATTCAGCTTGGTAAAGCAAACTTTGCATTTTTTAAAACCAGTTTATGAGCAAACTCAGGAGGCTTATCGACAAGTTCAAAACATTCAAAAGCTTTAATAGAAGAACTAGAATAGGCTTTGTAAAAAAAAAAACTCCCCACAAAAAGCGAGACCATCTATGAGATCATGTTCAGTAATTCAGGTATAAAATCCTACAAGGTTCAGTCAGGTCAGTGGTGTAGTCTACATTTTTGTAGTGGGTATACTGTGCTTAGAACCCAAGTACACCGGTTAGTACAATGTATTCGTCAATTTATTTTGATTTTTAAGCATATTGAACATTTCAAAATTTCTCTGATGCTTATTATATTTGAATACATGTACAACAAACTTTGCACAACACTTGGCGTTGTGTTAAAAACATGTTAAAGAATTTATAAAACTGTATCAAAGCAAAACATGTTCACGTATTAAGTAGTAAGTACTTAAGTATTACTTATACAAAAAACAGGTTGAACCAAACTATAAAATGTTCCAGATGTGTTGACAATAACACTTGCCCAATAATATGTCACGTATCATTGGGCACTTTTAAGTGGTTATACTGAAATTCCCAACCTTTTCTAGTGGGTACACTCCATGCGTATCACATAGACTACACCACTGAGTCAGGTCATCTGGACGGTTTCTTTTTTCGCTGAGACGTTTCGTCCTTCATCCAAAAGTCTTCTTCAATCTGAAGAGCCACCAAACAAACTGATTCCCACAAACAGCACATTCCCATAGTGGAAAAGCCATTTTACTGGTGCTAAGATGCCCTCCGGGGCCCACCCTCTCCCCCGTCAACTCCTCTGAGAGAGTCATGCTAAAGTGGTTCAAAACACCAAAGTTCATGCTCAATAATCCAGGTATAAAATCCAACAAAGTTCAGCCAGGTCATCTGGATGTTTTTTTTTATTGCGGAGACATTTCATCCTTCATTCAAAGGACTTATTCAGTCTATGAGAGATACTTTGGATAGAAAAAAAAAAGGGAGCATATTGGGAGATCTCATTGTGGTGGTCCAGCTTGAAGGGCTATCATAAAATGAAGGCTGAACATGAGAGTTTTTGACTTGAACACCCAATCTCTAAATGAAACTAACAGTCCTTGAATGAGTGCATACTGTCTGCCGCCTTGTCCGACAACATTTTAAACAAGGATCTTTCAGATAATAGTGCTTAGGATATGAGATGAGGATGATTCTCATCTAATACAACCCCATAATTTTAGTTCAGTGTTTGTCAGACCGACTCAGTGACAGACATTTTTGTTTTTGCTAAGTTGGCTGTGGTGGCCATCTTGAACTGGACTGACCTCGAATGTTAATGTTAGGCGTGCATTCAATTAAATTGATCTTTTTAGTTATTGTACTAAAAAAAAAATTAAAAAAAAAAACATGGTTCTGTCTTTAAAAAATTAATTAAAACTCTTGTAAAAAACGACATGATTAAAATCATATCTCATTTAAACTGTGCAAATATAACAAGTAACAATATACATGCAAATTGCTATGAGATGGCATCAGTTAATTACAAAAAGCATGCATATCTGGGAGATGAAAGCTTCTGCAGACAGACCACAGCTCTCAGCCTGCCTGAGGGGAGAATTAAAAAAAAGCCTGTCCTGGGTGAGTTAGGTCCCTGAAAATCTTTTTTCAGCATCTCTGCAGACAAGATGAGTAAATATCCTCCAGCCATGGAAGAGGAGATTTGATAACCTGATCAATGATTGCTTTCTGGGAGTTTCACTACAATCTGTCCAGATATATTTTTGCTTTCCTGGCAGCAGACAGTAAAAAAAAAGATTCTACAACCTAACAAACCAACATGACAGGCTGCAGGCATGCTCTACATTTACACCTTCACAGGTGCAGCCAGTCAACAAAAACAAGCTGAACCTGAGTGTTGCGGCCAGTCTTCATGCAGACATTAAGCACTCAGGAACTGAAACTTAGAAACCATCATAATGTAGAAGTATTGTACTTCCAAATTCATGCACTGTTTAGGGAAACTGGGTTACTGGTTTTAATGTAGGAGCGACACAGCCAGGTGAATTCTGAACTGTGCAGAACACTTGTAATAGTGTGAATGCTTGTGAAGCATTCACACTATTGTGATCCATTTTCTTCCGTATGTTTTTCAGCATCTTTCTCGTTCCACAGTTTTTGTGCTATTTCAACAAATCATCATAATGTTCAGCTCTTTCAGGACAATCCTGCTATGACTTTTGGTATTGGTGAAACTTCATCTTTTTGAAACATTTAGACTTTTCTGCCATTTTTTTTCTCTCATAGAAAATGAATTGAGCTCATTTTACATCTTTCAAATCTTGAGATCTGTTTACATACTTTTACTGCTCCTTTCACGTTTTATTCTGCTTCAGCTTCTTTCAGCTTCTGCAAATTTCACTATTTTTTTCAGCTACTTTCAAGATTCAGGGATTTTCATTGTCATTCACATCACATGTGGTACATGAGATGGAACGAAACTCCCAGTTATATCCAACAAAAATACAAATTGCAAAGAAAAACAGTAATAAGATCCAAGACATGAACTAAGAAAATGCTACATTCACTAAACTAAGAATACACAAAACTAAGAATACACTAAGCACTAATAGTAGAAAACAATGCACTAAAACAACAGCAGCACGAACATGAGTCTGTGTGAGAAGATGAGGACTAATGAACACAGCAACAAGAAATAATCAGCATCATGGATGGTCAGCAGCATATATCAACAACCAAGTGGCATTACAGTGATTTTTCAGGGGGGGGTTTTCAGTGATTTTTTACAGTAATTTTCTTGGTTAGAGATTCATGAGTCTAACAGCCTCAGGGTAGAAGCTGTTCCTCAGTCTAGTGGTTCTACACTTAATGCTCCTCAGCCTTCTGCCTGAGGACAGCAAGGCAAAAGTGTGTGTGCTGGGTGTGCGGGGTCCTTCATGATGCAGGTGGCCCTCTTCCTGCATCTGGACATATCGATGTCTGTGATGGTGGGGAGACTGTTCTGTCAGCTGTGCCTCTTTCAGAAAATATTTTTGTGCTTCTTCTAACTTTGTTTTACTAATTTCAGTTTGTTATGCTCCTTTCAGCTTATGTCTGCAAGTTTCAGCCTTTTCTGATTTTCAGCTACTATTTAGCTGTTTTTATGCTAATTTTAGCTTTTTCAGCTAATGCCACATTATTTACACACATTGCAACTTTTTTCAGCCTAATTTAGTAGAAACGTGCTTTCTGCACTTCCTTCTGGTAATTTAAGATTCTTTCTGCCTTTTTTTTTAGCAACTTTTCAGCTGTTTTGGCAAATTTCTGCTTTTTTTTCAAATAATTTCCACTTCTTTGTGGAAAAAACTAGCCAGTAGGGAGCACAAGGCAGTGTATCTCTTGTAGTAGTGTATTCTTTGTGCTCATTTTTCTGCTTCTTTAAGCCTAATTAGGCAAAGTTCTTTCTGTCTTCTTCTGCTAATTTAATTTTTTTTCTAACTTTTTAGCTACCTTTTTAGCAATTTTAGTTGTTTTCTAATAAATTAAAGTTATTGTAGTTATTTGCGATAGTTTCAGCTTCATTAACTTCTTTATGCTAATTTCAGCTTGTTTTGCTTCTTTCAGCTTATTTGTTAGTTGTTTCAGGTACTTTTTAGCTGTTTTATGTTAATTTTAGCTTTTTTAGATAATTCCACATTTTTTAGCTTATTTCAGCTCCTCTTTCTTCTGGTAGTTTACGCTTCTTTCTGCATTTTCAGCTACTTTTTTTATTTTTGCTAATTTCAGCTATTTTTAGCTAATTTCCTATTTTTTGTGCCAATTTCTGCCTTTTCCTTTTTTTTCCATTTACCCTTTATTCATACATGTTGTCTCATTGAGTCACGAGAACTCATTTTCAAGAGAGACCTGTTTTTGGGAGCAGAAGGAGGGGGTTGAGGGCCTTGCTCAGCAGCCCAGAGTGGAGAAAATGAGGGTGGAGGCAGGTGTGGGTGTTTCACTTTTTCCACCCACATTTTGATGGTACTGGGAGTTTTTTTTATTTATTTAAACCTAATTCAGCAAATATGTGTTCTTTGTGCTTCTTCTGGTAATTTAGGATTGTTTCTCCATTTCAGCTGTTCTTCTGCAAGTCCTTCTGCAATAAGCATTCACACTGCATTGTCGCAAGAAATGCAATTTCTCTAGTTCTAGTAACGTTGGATCAATAACAACACGAGCTGTAACAAGCTGTTTTACGTGCTTAAGCCTAAAAGTAGAAAAAACTGAATGAAGCTGCAAATACAACAAATCTGAGACCAAATATCATTATGTGTACATTTATATTTAAATGTAACTTTTTCTCATAAATCAACAGTGTGATGCCAACATGTGACTTCATGTGCACTTTTACTTCATAATAGTATTGATTCATTGGATGTTAACTGGTTTTCACAATAGTTCTCAATCAGCTTGTATGAAATTAATCAATAAGTAAAAAACATTAGGTTTTTGTTTTGATGCATTCGATAAGTTTTTGGTCTGATATTTCTGGAGTTGTATGAACTTTGACGTCACGTTTCATCAGAACTCTTTATTTAATCTCATTATTGACTAAAGCAGTTCCTTCTTTTCAGATTTACCCACAGTCTGTGTCTCAAGCATTTTTTCTTGTTTTCTCTGTGCTGCTGTCAGCTATCATTTCACTGCCCAATTGATGAAACCTTCCTCCACCTCGTTCACCTCTTTTCATCAGGACCAGCGCTCATGGATCACTCGAATTATCTCATCAGTGGTCCTGCTCTACGTCACATCCATCTAGATCCTCATCATTACTTCTACTCACTGCTACACCACCACCACCAGTGACTCATTGGAGCAGAATATACTTTCACAACTTATACCATCACTACCTTGACTGAATGATTTTTGGCCAAAAGGGGTCAAATGGCCAAATGTCCACATGTTTCTTCAACCACTTATTGTCCACTTCTTCACGTATTTTTAAAGCTTTAGTGGGTGCACAACTGAAATACTATAAGAATATAATAAGGACACAAAATTACATAAATAAACCAAATGTTATGTGTATTTGTGGGTTATCACTTTTCTTCCTCTGTGAGAAAGATTTTTTTTTACCTTCTTGATGCAACCACAGATCGCCAAACTACCACAGCCCTCCTCAAGGGCCCATAGTGCGGCAAATGCAAATGCAAATGAGGATGGAGGCAAGCATGGTCACCTTTACCACCCACACTTTTGTTGTTGGTCTGAGTATTCGAACCGGCAACCTTCTATTCACAGGCTTGCCTTCTCTCCCCCCTTAAGCAAAACATATTTCTGCCAATATCTGTCCACGCTTGACCTGACTTTCTAACTCAGGTGCTGCTGTAGCTGCCTTTCAAGACTGAAATAAAGAAAATGCAATAAAAGATCTACTTATTTCCCTCGTTTCAGATTTTCTCCTCATATCAAATAGTTTGTAATATTTAAAATTTGGAGATACAATCGTGGTAATGGTACAATCTCATCAAAAGAACTCATAAATCTAGGTCTGATTGTTTCTAATAAAATAAACATGCTATTATCAGTTGTTTCCATTTTGTGTTCAAACATTTTGAAATGCATGTTGAGAACTCTGATGAATAAATCATAAAAATAAATTTTTTTTTTTTTTTTTTACTAAATATTTCCCCCACACAACCCTGCTTGCTCTGCTGGGCAATTATTCTTTCTTTTTTTTTGCCATTCTGAATATCTGAAGCCAAGTTTGTAGAGGACAAACTATTTTTTATTTTTTTTTTACTTTATTTTTCCTCCATAGGTCAGTGCATTTTGTTTCTAATGCAAAACCAATTATTAGCCATTGCTGTAAAGGATGAGGGTGTGACTGTGTGTGGCTCGGTGGTTATTAAGAACCCAGGATGGCTTTATAAACAGCTCGTCCACTAATCGGACTAAATGCATATTGTTTTTGTTCTGTTACAAGCTTGTTTTTGTTGTGACGGAAGGAGGTCTGTTCAGCTGATGAGTGTTTTAGTATTCGTCGAGACACCGAGCAAAGATCAAACTTTTTAAAATTTAGTGCTTCTGGCAACATCCTATACATTTTTTGAAGCAATGATCTTTTTATTTAGTATTTATTGTATTCATACTATGTCATTTTATTTGATTTTTCTTATAATGAAAGAATCATCTTTGTTACCTTTTTGTCAAAGTATGGCTCTCAGCAACTTAAAAAAAACATGACATCGTACTCAAAAAGGTCCATGCTCAATAATGCAGGTATACAATCCAACAATTTTCAGTCAGGTCAAGGATTATTGAGCACGGCCCTTTTTGGTTTTGAACCAGTTTGATTGACATGACTGTCGACGAGGAAGAGGGCCGGCACAAGAGGAGGGGGCGTGCCAAAGACACCATCTTATCACCAACATAACTGGTTTGTTCAAGGGTGTCCGAAGCATCTGTAATGTGGGGGGGACACAATGAGATGTGTGTGTGTGTGCATGCGCATGTGCGCATAAAGAAATGTACACTAGTGTACAAAAAAGCAGCATTTCACCTAGATTTCCTTTAATTCCACACATTTAAAACATGTTTCTCACCAAGTTTGTGTAAATTCAGCTGTGGGTTTTAAAGACATTTGAACTTTAATACACTTTAGTACAGAGCGTCAGGTTGGCACTAGTTGTGTTTATAGAGAAATAAAAAACATCACCACTAGACATTTTTACTTGTGTTCAAGACTACTCATCTAAATGATGTTTCTAATGAAGCTTGAGGACAATAAGGTGTGGGGTTTAAAGACATTTCAACTTTAATGCACCTGAACACACAGCGTCTCTTACACCTGCAGCGTCTTACAGAGTCACAGTTACTGCTAAGCTAAGATGCTACAAACGTAGCGATCCTCTCGCATCCTCCTAATCATGAATCTATGTTGATGATCAACCCCCTGCTCAACAACTGCCCGCACTAAGCTTCTAAACTGGCGAGCGAGCAACACAGAGGTGTCTCCATCTCCTCCACCTGTGCGCGTTTTCTGCCAAGGCAGGAGACTCAGCAACTGCTGCCTGCACACTTTCTGCTCTGTCAGAGCTGGAGGTAACCAGGAAAACCTGGAGTGGAGTTTTTGTGGCTTGAGTATTCTCCTATTAATCAAGTGGAATGGATTTGTTCACGAAGAAAGAGAAACTGCGCCGCCTGAACTAATGTTTCATAGTAAAAGTGTGTATGGGGGGGGGTCCAAATGAACGTTTTTTTTTATGTGAGGGGGACTTGTCCCCTTCACATATAATGGTTGCGACACCTATGGGTTTGTTCCACTTTGTAGAAAGCTGTTTGGGGGAAGAATCTGTTTTGTGTTGTGTGTTTCCTTGACTGATGAAGCCTTCCGGATGGAAGGTGAAACGTTTCAGCAAAAAAAAGAAAATGTCCAGATGACCTGACTGAAAACTGTAGGATGACATCGTACTGTTATTTAAATATTGAGATTCAAAGGTGCAATGAGATGATTTGCTCTTTTGTATATTTAGACTAAATACACATTTTGTCCTGTCTTGAGTGCACACCCCCTCTCAC
>NC_056513.1:21473049-21478264 GCF_014905685.2 Nematolebias whitei
GGGGGGGATGGATGGATGGATGGATGGATGGATGGGATAGATGTTACACTGTATGCCAGTATCTTACTGGGCCACAACTTGAATACAGTTGGGAACCTTGAAGCAACATTTGAAAGGGACTCTCCAAAACATCACACAACATTTGTGTCCATTCATAATGTCCTTGTATGACCTACAGATGTTTGTAGTCTCGTCGCTTGAAGTTTGAACATGTTCAAAAAACGAGTGTGACAAATTCACTGAAAATAGTCACAGAGTTGCCACAAGTGTCTCAAACCTGTTTTACATCATTCTCAGTTTAGTTCCTGTAGCTCCAGAGCTTAACTTGGACGCCTGCACAGAACATCTGGATTTGACAGAAAACATCCAAGGCTGCGGTCTCAAACGTAAAGCTCTAATAACGATAAATAATAGTTACTTCAACACTAGTCTAATGTGACCCATCTTGATGTCAGTAGATTAATTCATGATGGCTGGTGTGGCCAACATGGTGGGTACAAAGCAGGCCAGGTACAGCGTGGGGAACAAAACAATGTGCATGACCTAAAATACAACTTTGCGAGCCATGCACGCAAAATGAAAGCTGCAATTTTAAACTTTAAATTTTAAACTTGTCCACACAAAATGTGGCTGCACAACTCACCGTTCACAAAGAAGAATTCAACTTAATGCAGCTGAAATTGTTATTTTTACTATTTTCTTGCCATTTTGAACCCTAAACCATTATCCAACAGTTTGACCCAAGTGAGACAAACAATGGTTAAACTATTGGGCTTAGCTAACTTGTTGGTTTGTGGAGTTTTGCTTGATGGTATCATGTTTCATATCTACATGTTTACCTTTTAGTTATATTTAAATATGTATTTGGCTTTGTTATTCATATAATGCAATAAATAAATTAACTTATCCTGTGTGTAAATGTGCAATGTATTTTTTGTTGTTTTAAGCTGCTCAGTATTTTATAAAAGTTTAAATGTTTCTTTAAAAAAGCAGTTTTTGATTCTTGTTTTATATTTAACACCCCCCCACCCCCGTTTTTGTAGAGCTTGCACCTCTGGTGTATTTTTATATTAACATCTTTGTCCAATGTTACAATAATTTAGTGCACCTATTGTTGCAATCAATGAGTGGTTATTTCCTTGTCCCTCAACATTATCTCTTTATAGGTTTGAATGTAAGGTTGTCTGATTTCTAATTTTCTTTTTTTAGTATTATTTTTCCTTCTTGGATAATAAAAGCTGATAATCTTATGTAATATCCTGATTTTGTACTTTGCACAGTGCAAAAAAAAAAACATTTTTCTGTTACAGTAAGTATTTTTGCTAGAGCTAAACAACTTTTTCATTCACAAGTACAATGGCTTCTATTCACCTCTATCTTTTTACACAATATATAATTTTTATAAAGCCCAACTACATCTTCATGCCTTTAACCATATTAGATTGTCACTGGGTATGAAATGTTCTAATTATTATTTTTTCCTTTATAGGTGTTTTCTGCCACTGATGGGATCGTATCGGCTTCATTCATGTGCCATCCTCCTTAAAACCTCCATGGAGCTCATTCAGGCCACCCAAGTTTCCTCACCGCCTCAGGAAGAGCCCACAGCTTCCTGGAGCAACAGCTCGGTGCTGCCTTACTCCAATGCTTTGCTTTTTGTGACTCCCTCTGCATTCTTTCCCAGCATCAGCCCAACCGATGGGTCGCTCTTCTTCAACAGCAGCTGTCTCAACTGCACAAGCAGCACGTCTGTCTCCCTCCCTGGTTTGGCAGGAGTCTTCATCCCGCTCATCTATGGGATAGTTTGTATTGTTGGTTTAGTGGGAAACACTCTGGTCATTCATGTTATTGTGAACTACACAAAAAACGAGTCAGTCACAAACATCTACATCTTGAATCTAGCCATTGCCGATGAGCTTTTCATGCTCGGCCTGCCTTTCCTGGCTGTCCAAAATGCTCTCCTCTCTTGGCCTTTCGGCTCGTTAATGTGTCGTGTGGTTATGACAGTCGATGCGTTCAACCAGTTTACCAGCATCTTTTGTCTAACTGTGATGTCAGTGGATCGATACCTGGCTGTCGTCCACCCCATCCGCTCCTCCTGGTGGCGACGCCCCCACGTGGCCAAGGCTATCAGTGGCACAGTGTGGGCAGGGTCCTTTGTTGTGGTGCTGCCAGTGGTGGTGTTTGCAGACGTGCTGAAGGATGATGGGAACTGCAGCATCGTGTGGCCGGAACCAGCGGAAGTGTGGAAGACATCTTTCATCGTGTACACGTGCACCGTCGGATTTTTCTGTCCACTGCTTGTCATCTCTTTATGCTACTTGCTCATCATCATCAAGGTATGGCTTTTATTGTCACACAGACCAACTAAAAATACTTCAAAATGGAGTTAAATGTGACAAAACATTCATGGATCGATCAATAGAGAATTTCTGCACAAGTCAAAACATGAAGGAAAAACTTTGTTTTGTGAAAAAAAAGTGAATGTTAAATGTGCCAAAATTTGTTGAAAGATTGTGCATAGTTAGATTTCAAACAAGTAGAACTTAAGATAAAATAAGCAAAACAGTAGCTAAAAGCTAAAATGATCAAAACAGTAGCTAAAAGCTAACAAATGCTAAACTGTATTTGTCGACACATTTGCAAACAGTCGTTTGTTCTGTGTACACGACTGTGTAATGATGACCTAAAGCCAGTGGTTCTTAAACTGTGATCCACAGACCCCCGGGTGTCTGCGAGACAGTGCTTGGGGGTCCGCAAATTTTATTTATTCATTTTTCCTTTTTTTACAAGCACATAGATGTTTAACAAACCATTAAAATACACCAAAATGCATGAAATGGCATCCATTTTATTCAAAATTTTCTGGGGGAGGACCCCCAGAACCCCCCCCCCCACCCCCTGCTCTGCAACTATTTGCATTCCAGCATCAGTCAGTTTACAAATGAAGCCCTGTTACCTGGTCTGACTACTGCTGTTATGATTCTGTTCAGTTTTATGTAGAGTTTTCTGTAATGATTTGAATAAGTACCAATACATTTATTATGTTCATTATGTGAAGAGGTCAAGTTTTAAAGTGTTTTTTGATATTGTTAATTTTCTCACAACTGTAATTTTTGGAAGTTGAAATTAAAAATGTTAACTGTGTCTTGAATGAAAAATACCCATGTTTAAAAGTATAAAAATTGTATTAACACTATTAAAGAACAGATCTCAAGGATTTATGTTACACAAATATTTCCATTGCATTAGAGACAAATTTTTTTTTTTTTTTTTTTTTTTTTTTTTTGTGAGCTCAGTTTAAGTGTAGAAACATTGTGAAGTGTTTCAATGAACTTATCATCGCTCAATTAACAACATGCACAGCACAATGCCACCCACAATATCACCATGAAACATTCGACATCGCACAATGAATCATCTAGCTTCCGCCACTACCCAACCTAGCGTGCATCTGTCAAAGCACCTGAATCCAAACACCCGAGACAAATTAAAGAAAATTATTTAATAAACATGAGGGTTATGAGGGGTCCCTGAAACTTTTTCTCCCCTGTAAGCGGTCTCTGAACCCAAAATGTTAGAAAACCCCTGAAATACGCAGACAGTATGATTTCTTCTTCCAGTATATACCATGTACCCCCCCCCCCCCCCCTTTATTTTCCATTGCAGCAGCGTTCTTTAGCCTTAAAAGCATGTTAACGCTGGTTTCGGCACTGGTTGAATTTATTGTTTTGGGACCTCGCTGACTTGCAATCTCTGTTTATTCTAAATTTCCTGTCAGCTTACGATTCATAACCAGTAACGTGTATGTAGTTTATCTCTGAATCCTCATAAAGGTGCAGACAAAGGCAAAGATTCATCTTATTATTCTCTATCTCCGTTTTCTTCCTGAACAGAAAACTGAATCAGGGACATGCTTACTAACAGCATCCAGTCTGCAATATTTTAAAGGTTTTGAGCTGCATGTAGTCTCAGAGGGACCTGGGGGATGATCTCAGACAGGCAAAGACGACAAAATTTATGTCTACAGGACACTGCGGTCAGGAAAACCATGAATTCCCTTTAATGCTTCTAAGTCCCTGCCATGTGGGTTATAGGCTGTTTCTGGAATGCTTTTAAGAAAATTACTTTAAATAAGGCGCAAATATCAATTTTAACACAAGAATGAAAGGATTGGTTTTTATGCATTTGTGCGTTTATCATTTCATTGTTTGTGTCTGAAAATTATATTTCTGCATTGGCTGTTTAAGAGGTTTTTATTTATTTTAAAATCTCTTTAGTGACGGGGACCGCAATTTAGTTACAGAGAAGATCTTTAATAA
The DNA here is from genome assembly GCF_014905685.2 of Nematolebias whitei. Lineage (NCBI taxonomy): Eukaryota > Metazoa > Chordata > Actinopteri > Cyprinodontiformes > Rivulidae > Nematolebias > Nematolebias whitei. The sequence goes on from NC_056513.1 coordinate 21,477,372, forward strand.
AAAGCAATGAGTAAATTGTTTGCATGATTGTTTCTGGTTTTACATTACAATTAAATTTAACTGAAACAGAATTTGGCAGTGACTTTCCAAACATGTTAAACGGTAAGATCGAGGATTATTATGACATTTTGTACAAGTGTCTAGTATGAATAAAAGGATTAAACAATTAACATTTCATGAACAAAAGGTTAAAGGTCATTCAATCGAGCACTATACCTCGGGGATTCATGGGGAAACAGTGATCATATTTTACATTTATACTCCAAATGAGCATATTCCTTATCTGCTAAAAGGAATGTTCAGATAATTTGAACTAGAGTTTAATGGAGAGATTATGAAAGAATAATATTTTACCTGTTGTAGATACCCTTTCAGGCTTCAGTTTGAAAAACAAGAAAAATAATTAAATACAGTAGTCACTCACTACTTCATGGTTTGTTTATCGCGGACTTGCTCTATTGCGGTTTTTCAAAATAAGATTGGACATGACACACAATTGGCTGATTGATGGATGAGCAGCACGATTGGCATGGAATTTTTATTTAAAATTAATTACTTTAAATTATTTAGCACCTGCTGCACATCTGTGCAGCCCAGAGCTGCAGAAAAAAACTTCCTCCTGCAGCTTTGTGCAGCCCATAAAGCAGGACAAATTTCCTGCTGCAGCTGATCAGCTGTTCTCTGTGCAGCGGAAAAGTGGGCGTGGCCAAGAGCGCTTGCAGGCGCAAAGAGCAGAGGCAGGGAGCTGAAATCAGGACATTCTGTGCTCTTTTAGAGTGTTTAGAAATTAGAAACATTGTTTAGAACATTGAAAGAGTGTGGGAAGGGTTTAAAACGCCTTTATATTATATATATATATATATATATATATATATATATATATATATATATAT
>NC_056513.1:21478274-21492062 GCF_014905685.2 Nematolebias whitei
TATATATATATATATATATATATATATATATATATATATATATATATAATAAACATAAATCACTACTTACTACTTGTATTAATATTCCTATTTTGTGGTTTTTGACTTATCGTGGGTCTTCAAGGTATGGATCCCCCACGATAAACGAGGGTCTAATGTAGTCCCTCAATACTTTTCGGTTCGACTTTTGCGGACACACCCTTTTGCGGTTTTCAACTAAGATTGTACATGACACATGATTGGTTGACTGATGGAAAGCAACTAACCAGAGCATTGTGCAGCCCCCGTCCCCTAGGTAGGGGGTGGGGTCCGTCTTTGCCCATTGCTACTGCTCAGGGAGCTTCAGTGAGACAGATACCTGAGTGAGTGGCATGGATTGTTAATTTAAAATAATCAAGTTTGACATGAACCAAGCCTTTGATCCAGCCCCTCGGCGTTCACCGAGCAGGCCAGGCCATCAGGAAATGTCCCGGCGTGCCCGATGGTCAGTCCACCCCCAGGATTGGCTCAGTAACCATAGCATAAGTCTGTCTGCTCTCTTTTAAAGCATTTACAACATTGTTAAGAGCATTACAAAAGTGTGGGAAGGGTTTATAAAGCCTTAAAATATATGTAAATACTAAAATAAATATAACGACCCTACCTCGTGAATTTTCACTTATCACGGTGGTGTCTGGAACATAACCCACACGATAAGTGAGGGATTACTGTATTTACCAAATTGACAAGCTTGTCATTTTGTAAAATGAATTGATGTATGTGGATTGATTTGTCTTAAAACAACACCAATCTATAAAGGTTTTGATTTTTATGGTTAGTTTATTAAGAAAGTACTGACAGAAATGCCCTAGGCTAACATGGAGTGCTAACCTTAGCTGATGCTGTTGCTATTTGTTGTTGCAACAACAACAAAAAGATAGAACTGTATGTAGATGACCGTGTAACACAAAACATTACAAAACTGAAAGTTATAAAATAGTTTGTATGACCCTTTGTTTATTTTTCTTATTGTTGTTGTTGTTTATACTGGAGTTAAGACAGCAACAAATCACTGTTGCCTTTCCTGTGCTCAGACATTAGCTTGTCAAGCTGAGCTGTTCCTTTAAAATATGTTTTTGAAGGAAATTGGCGAAAGCTCTCAATTTTTTCTTCTCTTTTAAAGGTGAGGAATGTTGGAAAACGTACACAAGCCACATCGTCAAGGCGCAGGAAGTCCGAGCGAAAAATCACCCGGATGGTGGTGGTGGTTGTAGCCGTCTTTGTCCTCTGCTGGCTACCATTCTATACTCTCAACATCTTAAACCTCATGGTGGTCCTGCCTGGAGACTTCAGAGGGCTCTACTATTTTGTTGTGGTGCTTTCATATGCAAACAGCTGCGCCAACCCCATACTGTACGGATTCTTGTCCGACAACTTCAAGAGAGGCTTCAGGAAGGCCCTGTGTCGCACATCGCGCAAGGTTAAGAACAATGACAAGGCTGGGACTGAGGTACAGCGGCCAACAGAGGAGTGGGGGGGCATTGTGCTCCAATCGCAGAAATGTAACAGAATCGCCACCATGCACAGGGAAGGCTGCGGCGAAGATAATGTAATAGAGGAAATCGTTGGAGCAGAGGGGAGCTTACAAATGAGAGAAATTGGCAGAACGTCACAAAAAGGAAACAACTATGAGGTGAGCGAGGAAACCAAAGCACGCGTTGTGCAGAGGACAAACCCTGAAGCGGCTTCAGCTTTTGCTCCTCTTCAGACTGTGTCCTATAATGGCAATAAAATTAGAAATAGTAACTCACAAACTGAAAAGCTCCCAGAAAAAACAGCTGTGCTTAAAATCAGCTATCTGTAATGTTGACGTATTTTCTGTGTCACTTGAGTGATTTCTGAATCAAGCAACATGCAGGTCATCCGTTATCTTTATCACCTGTGGCCATTATGGTAGTTTAACAAAGCTTGTAGTAAAAGTAGGTTTTAGTATCCAAAAAAGTTCAATCTGGTCCTCTGGACATTCAAAAAAACAAAAAACAAAAAACAAAACAAAGCAAAAAAATATAGAAACATTTCGTTACAATGTTTCCAAATATCTGGCGTCTGTACTCATCCCTTTAGACAGCAGCTCAGAACATCACATACAGAACACCATGGACTTTGTGGATAAGGTGAGGGATGTCATCATGGAGACTGATGAAACAATGGTCTCTTTTGATGTCACATCACTCTTTACGTGCATTCCTGTTGATGATGCAGTAGAGGTGGTCAGTTTAAGGTTAAAATCAGACACCACTCTGAGCACCAGGACCACACTTTCCACAGAACAACTGTGTCAACTCTTGAAACTGTGCCTGCAGTCAACCTACTTCACATATGGGGAGCAATATTATAGGCAGAAACATGGGTGTGCTATGGGGTCTCCAGTTTCTCCTATTGTTGCCAACCTGTACATGGAGGAGGTAGAAAAGAGAGCCTGGACGTCCTTTTCAGGGACACCACCAAGTCATTGGTTCAGGTATGTTGACGACACCTGGGTTAAAATTAAATCTCAGGAAGTCCAACATTTTACTGACCACATCAACTCTGTGGATATATACATCAAGTTCACACGAGAAGATGTAAAAAATGGCAGGTTGGATTTCTTGGACTGGGAGGTCTCAGTCTCTGATAGAGGACATTTGCAAACTGAGGTGTACCGCAAACCCACCCACACAGACCAGTATTTGCAGTTTGACTCCCATCACCCTTTGGAGCACAAGTTAGGAGTCATCAGGACTCTGTATCACAGAGCAGACAGCGTCCCCACTAGCTCAGGAGCCAGGCAGAAGGAGAAATCCTACACAAAACAGGCTCTAGAGCAATGTGGATATCCTAACTGGGCCTTCTTGAAAGCAGAGAAGAAACCCAAACAGGACTCCAGTCAGCCATCAGGTGAAAAGGAGGAACCCAGACCCAGACCAGTGGTCATTCCATATGTTGAGGGAGTATCAGAGAAACTGAGACGTTTATTTTCTAAACATAACATCCCAGTGGCTTTTAAACCCCAAAATACATTACGGCAAAGACTGGTTCATCCCAAAGATCCAGTCCCCCGGCACAAACAAAGTAATATTGTGTATGCTGTTCAGTGTCAGGAGAGTGATCAGTCTTACATTGGGGAAACTAAACAGCCACTGGCCAAAAGGATGGCCCAGCACAGAAGATCAACATCATCAGGCCAGGATTCTGCGGTCTACACTCATCTCCAGGCCAGCGGTCACTCTTTCAGGGATGAAGATGTTCACATCCTGGACAGAGAGGAACGATGGTTTGAGAGAAGAGTAAAGGAGGCCATCTTTGTGAAAATAAATCATCCATCATTAAACAGGGGTGGAGGCCTCCGTGTTCAACTGTCCCCCTCTTACAATGCTGTGATTGCTAGTATCACTCAGCCCTCTGTGAATAGTAAACAGCCATCAGTGTGCTAATGATCCATTGTTAGGCTGATGGTCCTTCTTGACCATGTGAGCAGCTGGTTTTGGTTGTCAGCAGCAAACTGGTTGATCCACTCTGAGAAGGTGCTATTTAAGAGACTGAGCTGAATACAGCACCTCAGACTGAGGAAGTCTCTCGGATGAGAGACAATACATTTCTACATTTTTTTGCTTTGTTTTGTTTTTTTGAATGTCCAGAGGACCAGATTGAACTTTTTTGGATTTTTCTACCTGGACTATTGGGCATGCATCAGGATAGGTTTTGGTATGTTTAATATTTGGAAATGTGCTGGGAAATTCTTAAAAGTATTTATGTTGCACACAGATTTTCAGTTTTGAGAATGCTTTTCTTTTGCAATCTGTGGTTCAATTAAACTGAGAGGTTTAGAATTTATACCCAAATTTGGGCAGCAGGGGCTTTGTTTATATAATTCAAATATCATCAGTACTTTACTTTTAAAAAGACATTTAAAAAAAGAACAGCTTGTACTGAAATGGCGAATGCATTGTATGAACTGTGTCCCCACTGGAATCCAACAACAAATGTTTCCCTTTGCGATAAAAATGCAAAGATCCTGTTGTTGCTTCAACTTCTGAAAGCATCTTACAAAATCATGTTGTTTCAATTTTGTTGGATCGTTTGTGTATCTGCACAGAACTGACCAATATGTAGGTCACATATTTTTTACAAATAAACAAATCTTCATTTAAGTTAAAAAAGTAAACATTAAAAGGTTTTACTGAGTAAAACATAATTCTTTGTGATGATAAAATACCTCTGAATAGTTTTTTTTTTTTTTTTTTTTACATTTTTGTTCTTTTTTTTATGGTTTTGAAGTTTGAAATCAATTAATAAAAGCATGTTTTCGTATTTTTATTCATGAATTCATCTAAAAACGTTGATGTATAAAAAACTACGATAACACGTCTGCTGTCTCTATTGAAGGAACACTAATTTGTTGTGATGTAAAGGAGTACAAAGTGTGACACATGTACACGATAACAGTAAATGTGATTAAATCAGTCGTAACGGCTGAAGGAGCACTGTTGTATTTTGTTGTGAAGACTTTGTTGCATTGTTTATTTAAGACTTTCAAACATAGATAAAAAAAAGATAAATTCAGTATTCAGATATTTTATATTTCATGTGAACTTCAGTAAAAGATGAAAGCCAAGTGTTGTGTGTTGACAGTGGGCTTAATAAATGTCGAGTACAACCTGATGTGTGTGAAATTTCCTATTTAAACACTTCACGTACTGTAGCTTAAATGCGAACACACAAAACGTAGTTGCCAAGAAAAACATCAAAACATTTTATTTTACAATGTAACACTCACTGAAACAATAAGTTGTCTTTTTTAGAAGAAAATCAACGCTGCCCTCTAGTGGTCAAAACACTGGAAGGTTAAAAAAAATACCCATAACTTGTATGATGGCTGCAACAACTGTTATGTTTTATACAAGGAGAGTCATTTTATGTTTGTCAGCTGTTGATGACAGTAAAACAAATTTAATAGTGGCCTTGTGAGAATCTTATTGGACACGTGTTCACATTATTTCAGAATAACTTTAAATCCCTCCGTTAAGTTCTTGTGTAAACGTCCACCTCTACTCCGGCACAACATCTCCTATCCACTTCAGGTAAGGCGGGTTGCCCTGGTCTATAGGCAGGCTGATGACCTCGGCAACCTCATAGGGATGGTTAGAGCTGGGGAGGAAAACATCATGAGTCAAAGCAGACTACACACAGAACATTTAAACAGCAGTACTTAAAAGTTGTACTCTTTGACTTGTATGAACGGTGGCAGCTAATGGAGCCGATCAGCAACATAATTATCTTGTTCTCCTGGCGCTACTGTGTTTTGTTTTTAGTTTTTTAATGGTTAGAATAAGTACAGAACTTACCGAACATATTCAGCAAGAGCAGGCACCTTGGAACTTCTTGTTTTGATCATCTGAATGGGAGAAACACAAGCTTGGGACAGTGTTCTGTGGTGCACATGGTGATGCTTTAACAAATATGTGATCCGGAGGTCTTTCTACTGAAAAGTGCTCATTGCCCCTTCAAACTAACACATGCCGGTAAAGAGCAAGTTATTGAGAAAGCCGAACAAGTTCAAAAGACAACATGATAGGACTTTAGCAAGACCAGTAAGACCTTCTTATAAAAATGCTTTTATGGAGAAGTTTATGATATATTTTTTAACTCATTTACATCTTGTACAGATGTAAAAAGTAATGCAGTTACTGCAATAACATACGAGTTGTACTTTACTAAGATTTCAAATGTAGGATTTATTGTTTGTACTTTTATTGTTTTTTGTTCAGTTTTTGTTTTAGTCATTGTTTTAAATATGAGGCACATCTGGAGTATTTTTGTTGCTGTTCTACAAGAAAAACAATCCAATACAATTCAAGAAAGCATTTTAATCCTTTAATTCATGTTTATTGCTACATCACAATTGCTTGTGGTCATTCTTAAGCCTCATCCTCTGCAGTTTTGGTGAATATAGACTTAATCCGTTTGACTGTGACAGTATGAATAGCAGAGTGTGGATGATACACAATGCATGTCTGCAACAACAGCTACTCCTTTGCTTAAATGACTGAGACAAGAAAGCATAATAAAAATAATAATAATTAAAAATGTTAAGCGATGCAAACAAATTCTGAGAGCAGGTACTTTCATAAGAGCTACTCTTGGGTGTAAATGATGTCTCCCTCTACTGTCTGTTGAATCTGTAGACTTCTTACAGTAGAACCTCAGTTAGAAAAGCATTTATCATTCAGTGTTTCAACAATTAGGCTACACTTGTGATGGTTTTGGACCAACACGTACCGCATCCCACTCTGCAATTTAAAAGAATAAAATTCCCCAGTCATGGCGGTGAACCATCAAACCCTGGAAACAAGCACTTGAAGGGACCAATCCTATTTTGCTACAAGCTCACTGAATGATCTTTTACTGTATAAACGGTAAGTTCAATAAAACAGCTTGCAAAGCAGATGTTAACTTACAGATCATCTTGTTTTACAAAATATTGTGAATATAATCTGTTTACTGCTGAAGTAAACCAGAAAGTTCGGTAACTACTTTTATTTTAAGTTTAAGGATATTAGTAGTAATAGAGCAAAACATTCAAAATCCTGTCCTCGACTTTGGTGATAAAAAAAATATTTTATATGCAATATTTTGTTGCATTCTTCTCTACAATAGTTGTTGATTTTTTTATATTAAAAATGCAAGTATCTAAATACAAATATATGAAAGATGCTATTGCTTAAACTAATACATTCTGAGCTGTTAAACAGTGGTATTCATGGTATTCAGAGATTTGGTGAAACATAATACTAATGTTAAATTCTGCAGTAAATAAGAAAGCAATGTATAATAAGAATTAGAACTAGAAAAAGTGTGAGGGCTTATTGCCGAAGAGTTTCCCAAAAGCACCTGAATAGCAGCTAAAGAAGCAGAAAGAAGCTTAAATTAGCAGAAGGAAGCCGAAAGAGCACGATTCTGCGTAACTAGGCTGAACAAAGCAGGAATGTGCACAAAAAAGTGGAAATTATCGGAAAAACCTGAAATTAGCAAAAAACAGCTGAATAGTAGCTAAACAAGCAGAAATTATATAAATTAGCAGAAGAAAGCAGAAAGAGCACAAGTTTGCCTAATTATGTTAAAAAAGCAGAAATGAGCACGAAAAATTAGAAATTATTTGAAAAAAGCTGAAATTAGCAAAAAAATCACAGCTGAATAGTAGCTAAAATAGCAGAAAGAAGCTTAAAATTGTTAGGACGTGGAGAGAGCACATTTTTGCTGAATTAGGCTGAAAAAAATTAAATGATTGCAAAAAATGTGGAATTAGTTGAAAAAGCTGAAATTAGCATAAAAACTGCAAAATAGTAGCTGAAATAGCAGAAGTAGCTGAAACTTGCAGAAATGTGCTAAAAGAAGCAGAACAAGATGAAATTTGCAGAAATAATGTAGAATAAGCACAAAAATGTTTAAGTTAGCTGAATAAAGCAGAAAGGAGCACAAAACAGCTGAAAAAATGCTGAAACTAGCAGAAAGTAGCTGGATTAAAAATACAATTGCACAAGGAAGCTGAAAGAAGCTTAATAAGAACAAAATGTGAAAGGAGCAGTAAAAGGTTGTAAACAGATCTAAAGTTACAAAGGATGTAAAATGAGCTCAATTAACATTCCATGAGGAATAAAAATGGCAGAAAAGGTGAAATATCTCAAAAAGCTAAAGTTGCACCAATACCAAAAGTCATGGCAGGTTTGTCCTGACAGAGATGAACGTTTTATGAATTGTTGAAATAGAACAAAAACTGTGGAACGAGTTAGATCCTGAAAAATGTACGAATTAGGGATAGTAGGCAGAATAATAAATATAAACAGGATCACAATAGTGATATTACAAAGGTCAATAAATAAGTATGACCGGGTTAGGAATATAAACATTTTACTTAAACCCACTCCTTTTCACGCAGATGGCTTTGTAAGTTGTCCAAAATGTATATGCTTTGGTTGTTTTTTTATGTTTATTTAAAATAAACACTGATTTTTTTCCTTCACTTAACGCAATTTTAAAACAATTTATATGTTTAATAAAATTGATTCAGCACTCACCAGAAGCACTTCGCTGTCCTCCTCAATCTTTCCCTGCCACTCATATCTAGAGGAGCAAAAAGTGTGTTTTTGTTAAACAGTACCTATATCTTAAGAAAAGAACATGTAAGATTTTTTTTTTTTTTTTTTTTTCAGCCTGACTGAAAGACTTTTAATAAACATAACAAACAAGCATCCTTACACAGAAACAACAAGCAGGGGTGGTAAACTTACACTGATGTAATTGCTGGGACAATGTTCACACAAGCAGCTAGTTTCTTTTCCACAATACCCCTGAAACAAACAAAAAATAAAACAATAAGATGTAAAAAGTAACACTTGGAAAGAAAAAAAAAAAAAAAAAAGAGACATCCTGCCAAATGTGTGGCATGTCTTGCTTGCTGACACAATCTAAAATATAAGCCAAAACATATTAGCAAGTCTGCTGCAAAGCATGATTAAGGTGTTACTCATTGCATCACCTAGCCAGGTCTTTAGCAACGGTGTCATTAGGACAGGTGACAAAAGCTGCAGAGTGTGTGCCCGATATGTACGTCTCAGAAGCCATGGAGAACGCCCGCAGTCCTACAGTCCTCAGCAGCTGGAACATAAACACACTCAAAAGCACCGTCTGGGGGGGGAAAACCAAAACAAAACAAAATATAATAGTTAAAATCTGCATTAGATTCATTTAACAAGAAACACATCCAGCTCTGATTCCACTTGTACAATTTCTCCATCCCTACCGAACTTAGCATTAAATCCTGCTGCAGCTATTGGAGCACAAAAGTAGGAATTTTGCACTTGCATTTTGGTTCACTGGAATTTATAATTTATCATCAGAGAAAAAAGTGAGTTATAGTGCTCAACTGGCACTTTGTCTAAAGTTTTATATCATGACTGATGGTTTGCATCATTTTCCATAGCAGAAATGGAAAATTCTAATTCCCCAGAGAGTCTTTTCAGTGCAATAAAGGAAGTGGACATAACAAAAATATAACGTAAAATAAAAATAAAAAACTGTATAAGAAACATGTATATTAACGTCAAAAACGTGAAACAAAAATCCCAGAATAAAATGGACAAACAGTCTTTGTGGTTTATATGTGATGAAGGATGTATGATGCTATGACACTTGGTATTTTACACGTGTCCTCTTTATTACATTAACCAAAGACTGCATCTGCAATGTGTTTTTGAAAACTAAGTGCTAATGAAGAAGTTTTACACTTGACACTTTAAAACTCACCAAAAGCAAAGCTTTTAAAGACCCAAGCTGCAGTGTCTCTGCAACAGGTAATCCAATACGCATTGCCTGCATGGTTGAGGCAAACAAGGGTCAGTTGGTAATTACATAAAAAAAAAATACAGGTTCTCTGTATAAAACCAGTTGTTTTTACTTTTAAATAATGTTTTTTTTTCCTGTTTTGTAGTCGGTGTATCAATTTTAGTGACGCAAATGTCATGACATAATATAACAAAAAACAGGAGTAAATTATGTGTGTACTCTACAAATTTGATAGACAGCAGCACAACAACAACAACAACAACAACAACAACAACAACAACAACAACAACAACAACAACAACAACAACAACAACAACAACTTTACATCAAGTCCAAAGAAATGGCAGAAAAATAACAAACCAAGAATCTTTTGATATTATTTTTATTCCTATAATAGGTAAGACGTAAATATGTATTTAAAAAATATCCATGAGCTTGAAAAAGGAAATGTTTACAGGCTTGCAGTATAAATGTGCTACAAATAGATCACCTACCACACAGGCCAATTATATATATGACTGATTGTTTTTGAAGTAATAATTTATTTTAAACATGACCTTGACGTTAACTTGAGTTTTTAAGGAAATTAGATTTAACCGAGCAAATAAGTCACTTTCGGATCATCAAGGTTTGATGTGTGTTACTAAAATAAAATTTGTTTCCGTTTGGAGATAAACTGACTTTTTTTTTTTTTTTTTACTGGGTGTAACATTTAAGAGTCGATTGCCGAGCTTTTTGGAAAATCAATATTTTAGATTTTTTTTTTTTTATCCTGTTTTTCCTTAAAATGTACTAACTCCACACTCGCAGCTAGTTTGATGAGAGCTTTATTAGCATTAGCGTCAGGCAATTTTACAAAAACACGGTCGGCTACACAAAAATTATTCAACGTAAAGACATGGAATATCATAAAATGGTTTAAATCGTTTATTTATTTATACAATTTTTTTATTTTGTTTTTTTTGTTATGTAAAAGTTACGATTTATTTAACTTTACCTTTTCACGACTGCGCTTCTCGTCTACAGCAGCTGCCGTAAATCGTGACGGCTTAATGTTTGTGAAACTGTCGTAAATCAACCGCGGCTGCTCAAGAAAACCACGATTATTTTAATTCTTCCTAAGTAAACATTTTTGTTTCATTCATCGCAATAAGGGAGCCATATCCTTCTTATGTAAAGTTGTGCGGACTTAATTTAAGTTTTTTGTTTTGGTTTGGTTTATTTGTCGAAATTTTGGGAATACTGACATTACCACCATCTTATTTCTTTCATTTGAGAGGTAAGATAATATGAAACGAAATAACAGTTATTATTAAATTGTATGTGTTCTCTTTATGCGTGCTCTCTGACTAACACTGAGAGAACATGTCATGACAGATAGTAACCACTTGATGGCAGCCTTTACTCACCAAACGAAACTTTTTTTCTTTAAAATGGGTTTTGAATGTTACATCACACACAAACATACACATATAATAAATCATGCTTACCAGCAATGCAGTCTATGTACATACCCTGTCTTTGCTTGTTTTATTATAAACCCTGCGTGTGTGTGTGTGTGTCCACACATAAAATAGATATTCACTCTGTTTCTTAATAATCACAAACTCCCCCACTTCTCTTCGGTCTCTTCTGCCCCATCCTTGATTAAAGAATGGGACAAGCATGTTCTATGTACTGATACACACTCACACATGTGCCCCCTTCACACACACACACCCGCCACTGGCATGCACAATTAGAAAAAAATAACTGAGCTGCAGCTGATTTGAAAGCTCAAGCGAGAACTTGTGGACACATGAAGACAAAACGAAAAGCATTGGAGGAGCTCGTCAAGCTTGAGCAAGTGCAGTGAGGAGCAATGTTGTTGTTGGTGGCGGTGTGTGGGGGTTGTTCCCATGGAAACCGTGCAGTCAGCACATCTGTACGGATTATGCGCTGTCCTCTCCTATTGGAATCTTGCAGCCTTTCCTCACCTCGGATGGACATGACAGCGTGCACTCCCTTGTAAAAGGAGGAAACTCATGCAGGCATGTTCAAATGCTTGTCCAGACCTTGTTGTCATGGCAATATAAGTTGTCAGTCCATTAGGTGGCATATAAGGATTTTAAACAATGCCCATAGAGTTCAGACACAAGTAGCGATGTGGAGGCAACAATCTCACCCTTTCTGTTCCTTCATCAGACTCTCTTGCTCTCTTTTTTTTTTTTTTTTTTTTGCTCCTGTCTATCCCCTTTTCTTCTTCTGTCTTTTTCCCCCCTCTTCCTCAAAGCGTGAGGAGAATCAATATGTTTTCAATTTGCAGCAGAGCCTTCCTCCTCTGCATTCTAATCAGGCTCCACTGGCCCTTTAACTTCTGGACAGAGGCTGAGGAACAAACTGAAAGAGTGAAACAAAGTAAAGGTAGATTTACCTAAAGGACATTTCGACATGCAGCTGAGGTGTCAAGTTCATAATCGGTGGAGCATGCCTTTATGAGCATCTCTGCAGTTCTATTACCAGCTTTGACTCCTACTGGGAGAAGAAGTCTTGTCACATTTGGTTTATCCACAGTTTGATAAAGTTTCACAACTCATTGAAACTTTTTTTTTTTGTGCTTAAACGTGTTTTTTGTTATTCATTGAGTAGTCACAAAGCCAAACCACTCGCACTTGTACATTTCTTACCTCATAAATAAGTGCTTTTGGATAACTTATGGTACCACTACATGCAATCCAAAACTTTTCCAGATATTCATACGTACCAACGAGTAAATAATTAACTTTTGTCATATTGTCTTGCTAATAAAATCAACACTGCCTTGAAAGTTTCTCATCAAGCAAGTGTAGCATGAAGATACGCTCTTCTGACCATGACCTCTGACCCTGAGGTCACCTTTCATAACTACCCTGAACTGGTTTCCTTTAAAGTTCATTTGAATACTCTGATGTTTTCACACTCCAGTGTGACCAGGACTCCATTGTCCTGGACACTTATTCAGTTCCAGTTTGATAAATGATTTTAATTTTGATAAAGAAAAAAAAATTTGAAGTTTGTTTAATTTGATTTTGACATTTTTAAAAATATGATTGATGTTGATTGTTTTACTTTCAACTTTCATTATTAAATTATGCTATTTTATGTTTAATATATTTCCTCTGCTTTGTTTCCAGAAGTAACTTAAGAGATGCCACAACTCTAGAGTTCTGGGGGACTGAAAGGAATTCTTGAACATCTGAGATACAATCTGGAAATTCCAGCACTGTCCTTGGAACTGAAGTCCCTCAAAAGCTGCATGTCTGTGTGACATGTTCAGTTCTGTCTTCCACCTTTTGCATCCTGATGTGTTTCATGTTGTCCCTCATGTTCATTATTCCTGAGAAATTATTAAAAAAAGTTTTTCTCAGGAACTATTTTTGTTAAAACCAAGTCGAAAGAGATAAAATATTTATCTTCCACTGCAAGGCTTCATGACTTTAAGATAACCTTTGGACTTATCATCTGCTGACTATTCTCATCATTGTCTTCCTGCCGACCCTGTTAACATCTCACCTTGGTCAACTTGGATGAGCGTCTGGCACGATCATGCAAAGACCCACTGAGCCATAACCTGTTGGGAGTTTTGGAGGCTCAATCAGCTTCCAAAGTCATAAAAAGACAAAACAACCATCTGCTGTACTTCCCCGCTCCATCCTGAACAGGGTCAAAAATAGGTAAGCTGATGCAACTTGACAAAATATAATTCCCATGCTTGCAAGGTTAGCAAATAATCTAATCAGATAAAATCTAATAAGATCTCTCATCAAAATTCCATCCATCCATCCATTCATTATCTTTACCTACTTCTTCCTTTTTGGGTCGCGGGGGTCATTGTTGCTCATATCCAGCAGTCACTGTGTGAGAGGCGGGGTACAGAACAGGTTGCAAGTTCATTCAAACTCCAAAGCAAATTATTTATCAAATAGTTAAACTTTGTCTAAATTGTTATGTGTTAAAAAAGTATAATCTGTTTTGTTTGATTATCCTGGATTAATCCTTGTTGCCTCATGGTGGCATGTTGGCTCAGTTGATAGAGCTGCTGCCTCTCAGCGAGAAGGTTAGATCGTATCCTGGTCCGTGGACTTTCTGTGTGCATGATCTCTCCGTGCATGTGTGGGTTTTCTCCAGATACTCTGGTTTCCTCCCACAGACCAAAAACCTGCATGTTAGACTGATTGGTAACTCAAAATTGTCCCTAGGTGTGAGTGAGAGAGTGAATGGTTGTTTGTCTCATTTGTCTCTATATGTGTCCCTGTGATGGACTGGAAACCTGTCCAGGGTGTCCCCCGACTCTCTTGCAGAGTGACTGCTGGACATGGACACCAGTGACCCCCAAGACCAGAAAAGGAAGAAACTGGTAAAAGATGGATGGATGGATGGATGGATGGATGGATGGATGGATGGATGGAT
>NC_056513.1:21492072-21497814 GCF_014905685.2 Nematolebias whitei
TGGATGGATGGATGGATGGATGGATGGATGGATGGATGGATGGATGGGAATTATATTTAATGTAGAAAATCAAATTTCTACTGCACATAATATTGTTGATGGAATTATTATGAACTGATACACTGTATTATTAAAAATCAAAAATGAAATTACAAAAAATATAAACCTGTTTTTGTAACTCCACCTTTGTCACAGATATTTTTTTCCATAACTTTTATGAATGGATTTTAGGCAATGCTGTGTAGTAAAATCTTTCCAGTTGAGTAGCATTTGGATTTTGCTTTCACTTTTTGCAGATGATGTGTTCTTGTTGGCTTCAACAAACGATGACCTCCGCCAGTTACTGGAGTTGTTTTTAGCCAAATTTGAAGCATGCTGAGAGAAAATTTGTCCTTCCAAATTTGAGACTTTGATCCTCAGACTGAAAAGGGTGGATTGTCATCTCTATATAAGAGGTACATGCTATTTTCCTCTTTGTGAAACACGTGAAGTATCATGAGGCCTCTTGGGTAGAACAGACCTGAGATTGTGGCAGTGATTCCAACACTAAACTCGTTATTTGTGATGAAAAAAGATGTTCTGAAGCCAAAGCTGTTGATGTACTTGTTGACCTACAGTCCAACCTGTTTACATAAACATATAGTGATGGCCATCTTGGATTTTGATGTAGTACCCAAAAATTTGAAAGAAAACTTTCTTACACCTAGATGCAGCAGCACACCAAAAAGGATATTTGCCGGTGGCTTATTTTGTTATCTAACTCACAAAGTTTACATATGTTGTATATATTGTATGGCAGTGGCCTTGTTGGAGTCTGACATGGCAACATAATTTTAGAAAGGCATCTTTCCTATGCCTACACGCAGCCACACACCACAATTGAAGTCGTTACCTCATTTAATTTTTCAATTCATTGTGCTCACAACATTCACTGACTGGTGGACAAATGGTATTTCCAATTGTCCCCCTTTCGCTCTGCGACAAGGGGCAAAAATACAAAAATCAAGGCAAACGCACAGCAACAACAATAATAATAATATGTGAAAATGAGAGGTAGCATACAAAAGGTACAATTTTAATGAAAATGATTTTTAATGCACCTGCAAAGCACCATTCCATTTATAAAGTTGCAGACAATAATTTCAAGCATGAATAAACAGTTTATGCACAAGAAATGTATGTCTATATTGTTATTTCTTTTATTTTATTTTTTTATGAAGTCAGAACATTGTCCTAAATTCAATGGAAGTGTGACCACCAGTAGTTGTACAATTACTTGACCTCTTCTTTAATTCACTGTTAAGAAACAATTAACGTAAGAACAATAAATAAATGGCCATAATCAGTAATGATGACATTAGAGTGCATTTTAATTACGTACTTTTTGTAATACCACTTGTTATTTTTATGTTTTCTGATTAACTGATTAGTTTTAACCTTCCTGTAGTGTTAAATTTCTGCTGGGGTCAGTTTTGACCCCAGTCTTAAAGCAATAATCAAAGCTTATTAATTTATCTTTACTTGGTAACACAGGATACCAGTTACTGCTTTTCCCTTCTGTGCAGATTTTTTTGGGAACTATGTGTATTGACAAAGTCAGTTAATGAGCAACATAAATTAAAATAAATGCAGCTGAGAGTAAACATAAAGAATTATCCTGCAATAATATATAATTGTTCCAGTTTTGTGCTTTGCTGAAATAAATCCCATTACTTGTTCTCAGGCCAACTGAGAGACATAGTCTCTCCAACGTGTTCTGATTCTTCCCCAGGGTCTCCAGTCCGACGTGCCCAAAGCACCTCAATTGGCTCCTCTCGGTGTGGAGGAGCAGCGGTTCTACTTCGAGTCTCTCCCAGATAACTGAACTTCTCAGTCTGTCTCTAAGGGAGAGTCCAGCCACCCTGCAGAGGAAACTCATTTCAACCACATGTATCTGCGATCTCATTCTTTTGGTCACCACCCAGGTTTTGTGACCATAGGTGAAGGTAGGAACGTAGACTGACCAGTAAACAAAGAGCTTTACCTTACAGCTCAGCTCCCTCTTCACCACAACGGACCGGCACAGCGTCTGCAAACCTGCAAAAGCCACACCAATCCATCTGTCAATCTCATGCGCCATTCTTCCCTCACTCATGAACAAAACCCAAAGATACTTGAACTTCTCCACTTGAGGCAGAACCTCACCCTCGACCCGAAGAGAGCAATCCACTCTTTTCTGACTGGACAAAATGTTGACATAATTTAATAAAATAGTTTGAGATAAAATACTTCTCCAGGAAGTGAAAATAAAGTTTTACATGGATTTGAAACAATCCAGCAAATTAGTTATGTCTTACATGGATAAGCCTTTGAAACCCCAGTATAAACAGGAACACGTTAGTGAAGAAGCTTCACACACACACACACACCAAAAAAAAACATGAAAAATAAAACAAACTATGTTTGTGGTTTCCTCATAACTGTTACATGTAGACTTTTACATTTACTTTTTATTGTTCTCTTCCTGAAAGCATTGGATTATCTGAATGTGCTAACATGCTATTTACATTAAATTTGCATTTGCACACTTTTTTTACCCTCTCTTTCATGCTCATTTCACCCCTCTATTTTACAAAGTACTATAATGCCAACACACCACCTACATCCAGCTGTGACTTTGCTGGTAGCGATGAGACAGAGCAAAGGAGTTTTCTTTCATAGAGGCCAGTTGCAGCAGGTAACACAAAGTTATCAGGCAAACTGGAAGGCAGTAATGAAGAGAGCGAGAGGAACAGGACGTCCTCACTCTTACTGAGACAACAAAGACAGAAGAGACGAGAGAGGCAGAGGAAAAGGACAAAATGAAAATGATAAAGGGCAAAAGGTGCGGAGATGTGACAAACTGAAAAAATCATTAATTGTGAAAAGAAAGAGCAAAGGCAAAAAAAGTAGAAATGAAGGATGATGAAAAGGAAAACAGCAGCAGAGACATAAATTTGACATGCACAAACAAAACTATTAGTTCTTTCTCAAAGAGCTGTTGGAATCCTCACAAAGCTGAATAACTTATACGACTTAAAAGTTAAAATGCTCATATTGTCACATAACCTGCACAAACCCATACATACTTTTCCATATCACTTTATCCCATAAAGGTTTGTTGGGAGCTGACATTTTTATCCTGCTAAATCCAGTTTCATCATACAGATTGCACGTTTAAGTCAATGATTGGATGTGTCCTATATATTTTGTTTGTTTTGCAGGAGACAGTGATTTGGCTAACCAACCCTACATATGGCAATTATTATTCATGTTATATTTGTTATATTGTTCTAGAATTGCGCCGCTCAAGGTGGCTGCATGCTGGAGCAGCTCTGTTACTTTCATTCTGAGATTTTGCTTTTGGAAACTTTAATTCCTCTTTTTCTGGATGTAAATCACAATTTTTTGGATTAATGTTTCCTCTGGTATCAGATGCTGTGCAGCTGAAAGGATTTTTACTGAAACTTTTTTAGTTTTGGACATTTGTTATGATGCGTAACCATGGCAACAAGGCAGTTTTCTACAACCAACAGCAGCTGATTAACATCTCAAAAGCTCAAATAATATCTCAACTATGGCCCCAAATCTCAAATGAGTTGAAAAGGATGTTCTGTGGACGCATTCTCATCTACCAGCCAGCTGTGCTCGAGTGCCTGACCACTGAGATCCTGGAACTAGCAGGAAACACGGCTCATGACAGCGGAAGGACAGGATCGTCTTTCGGCACCTACAGGAATCTGTCCGCAGTGACGAGGAGCTTGGCAGACTGCTGGGAGGAGTGGCCATTGCTCTGGGAGGAGTTCTGCCCAGCATTTGGGCGGTCCTACAGCCTGAGGGGAAATGAGAGGCCAGCTGAGTCTGAGTGGACGAATCGGACGGCATCTGCAGTCAGTTTCTTAGGATCCACTGTGGGATGGACCTTTACAAGTGATCCTTCCTGCCTACAGCCATCAGTATCTATAACATCTCTTAATGAAATGAGGATAACGAGTTACAACAACAAATAATTTCCCTCTGGGATTAATAAAGTATTTTTGAATTTGAATTGAATTGAATTGAATTGGGGGCAGCACGGTGGCGCAACTGGTAGAGCTGCTGCCTCTCAGCGAGCAGGTCCCTGGTTCAAACCCCGGTCCAGGGGCCTTCTGGGTGGAGTTTGCATGTTCTCTCCGTGCATGCGTGGGTTTTCTCCGGGTACTCCGGTTTCCTCCCACAGACCAAAAACATGCATGTTAAACTGATTGGTAACTTTAAATTGTCCCTAGGTGTGAGTGAGAGAGTGAATGGTTGTTTGTCTCGTTTGTCTCTATGTGGCCCTGTGATGGACTTGCGACCCGTCCAGGGTGTACCCCGCCCCTCGCACAGTGATTGCTGGACATGGGCACCAGCGACCCCCGTGACCCAAAATGGAATAAACGGGTAAAGAAAATGGATGGATGGATGGATGGATGAATTGAATTGAATTGAATTTTAAACCAGTGACTCTCGAAGCTAGGGTCGGGACACCATGTGAGTCATGAAACAATAAGTCAGAGTCCTCATAAATTTCAGCAATAAAATAAAATGTAAAACAGATTAATAATGGAAAAGTTCCACTACAATTATTACAAAGAAAGGGTATAATAAATGTTGTCACATTAGGCCTGTCGTGATAAACAATAAATCAATTAATTACATGATGAATGAAAATTAGGGAATAAAGTTGTTTTTCTCTGCAAAAAGAAGCTGAGAACTTGTTTACTGATTTTTTTTTTTTTTTTTTTTTTTTTTGTGAAAAATGCTATGTTAAAGAGCTCAAACGGCACCGAGCTTCCGCCCTGTCAGCCCATGTCACATCAAGGGCCCTCACACCCATTTTTCTTAAAGAGACACGCTGCTCAACTATCCATCCTTTGGTTCAAATAGTCTTATACTGCCGTTGGGTGGTCAAAAAGGTACTACATTCCAAACAAATCTACATGTCTTCTAAAATTTTACAATTAATTATTGTTAAATTTCAAACAATATTATCGTTCATTGCAATAATTTCAGAGACAATTAATCGAACAGCAAAGTTTGTTATCGTGACAGGCCTAGTCACAGTGTCCTTTATTTATAGTAATACACAGACATATTTTATACTTAAACTGGCAATATCTGATGTGGAAGTAAGAGTCACGAGCTTCTGACATTACTATCTTGTGGGTCAGAAGCTGAAAGGTTTAGAAAACACTGCTTTAAACAAAGTGTTACAATCTGCACTATCCACAAAACTCAACTTTTTTTATGCTGTTAAAATATTTTACAAACAAAATATCACAGTCGGATAAGGATGTGACCCAGATGCAGGCAGACACGAGCATCTTGAGTAAAATAAAACTGATTTAGTAAATAAACAAAACAAAAGGCTGACATAGAAGCAATACTTACAAAACAAAACAAAGGAGAAGAAGACGCACAAAAACACAAGGAGCACGAGGGAGCACGAGAAGGAAGACATCTGACAAGGAGCCAAGACAATGAGATGACACTGGGATGGTGATCAGAGATGGTTTAAATTAAGACAGAGGGCGAGTGGAAAGTAGTAGCACGAGAAACAGGTGAGAGTGAAAAGCTGAATGAGAAAACATGTACAGTAGTCCCTCATTTATCCTACGTGTTATGTTCCAGGTGAAAAATGGCAAAGTAGGAATGTTATATATATATATATATATATATATATATATATATATATATATATAT
>NC_056513.1:21497824-21503102 GCF_014905685.2 Nematolebias whitei
TATATATATATATATATATATATATATATATATATATATATATATATGTATCAGTTTGTATCAGTCCCTCTGGACCTCAAAGTTGCCTTTTAACAAAACTTGTCATGAATGTTTAGAAAACTTTAAACGTTTCTGCTCCTCAGAGTTTTCATGTGACCCATGATAACTTATACCAGACGTCATATAGTACTAAGTAAGTATAACAATGTTTCACTGGGAAATGTTATAAAAGCTTCTTGATTAGAAACGTTTATTTTAGATATTTTACTGAATGTGTTGCAGACTTTGATAAGGATGTGTTTAAAATAGAAACTCAACAATAAAAGACTAACTGATGTTAGATGTCGCTTGTGTCGAATGAGTTCATAGCAGGCAGTAACAACAATGCAGCAACAATGACCGGGGTGGTCATGATTAAGGGATTTACTGCACCTCTCTCCTCATCTCTGGCCATCAGTAACCAGAGTGCAGCAGGGACTTGATGGCGTGGCTGGATGAGAGGAGAAAAGGAGGAGCAGAGCAGAATGTTAAACATGTCCTCTAGACCCCAGAGGAGGAGGAAGAGAAGAAAGAGGAGGAACGGCAGCCAACATGGCAGACTGTTCCCTCTCTGCCTCTCTCCACCTGTACTCTGACTCTATATCCCTTCCCTGTCTTTCTCATTTCTTCACTGTCATCATTTTGTTAGGAAATTGTCCACACGTGTCATTCTGTGCATCTCCTTGGAGCGCTCTGATTTTGTTTTATGGCTCTAATTGAAATTCACTCAGCGCGTGAAATGTTATTAGGCTTAATGATGTGCCTCACAAAGTTAGGTAAGTCTCATGTGACAAAAGTGCAACTAGATCTTTTAGAATAAACTGAAGAACAAAATAATAAATGGAACTATTGTGAACACTAAGTTATAATAGACGTTTTGTTGTATCAGATGACAAACATTAAAGGTTTAATTTAACATTGAACAGGTCTGCTTACTTTTGAAAAACAAACTAGAAGGTTGATTGTATCTGGTCATCTGGTTTGAACTAGCTAAATTGAAATTTGCAAAACCTCTTGAGGTAGGTGGACAGGAAGTTTGAAAAATATGAAGTTTTTAATATAAAATAGTGCTTAGAATCAGCAATAAGCTTGAATTTGGTGTGAGTTGGGGGGTAATGGATCCAAATCCAAGACCAAAGCACAAAAGTGTGCTGGAAACCAACCTGAAATACTTAATTAAATGCAAAAACAAAGATAAATTGTCACAAAAACAGGAATTACTGTAGAATAATTAAATGTATGGCACAACAAGGCAAATAAAGGAAAACTAGCTTGAGGGAATTTGATGGAGGTTGTGGTAATGAACACAAATTACAAAACTGCAAAAAGGAGACTCCCATCACAACTATAATTCCCCAAAAAACATATTACAAATGTTCATAGTTCCCAAAAGGGAGACAAATTGAGGCTCATTGGGATTAACCTGTCTAAATAAAGGTTGAATGAATGAATGGAAAATTAAATTAAACACATAGCATTTCTCTAAGATCATGCACATAAAGGCATTTCTTCAACTAACTGTAGCTTCAAACTGCTAAAAAAAAAAAGTCAAAATAATTTATTTCCACATTTGTACTTGCTGGAGAGATGCAAGTTTAAATACTGGTTCAACCAGTTATTGCATCATACCTCTGTCTCCAAAACAGTTAATTATTTTAGCTCTCCATTAGAAGCATACTGTATAAGCTAAAGTTGCAGCAGAAATATTACACATCACAGGCAACAAATGGCAGTAGAAGATAGTTGTGAAAATTATGTACTTTTGTCCCCATAAATCATCAAAACTGTGTATAAGATGCTCTTCCTCTGTCCCATTATACTGCATAACCCTCCACTATGCTGCTCCTTTGTGTGTGGGATGTGAAATGCAGCAGAACCATCACAACTACTTATTTCTGAAAATATTATTCACATCTTTGTGAAATCCTTTAGGTTAAATTAGTTTTGCGCTCTGCCGCAGTGACAGTGTAAGTCCTTTTTAAACAGGGTCATGCGTCAGCGCTGTACCTTGCAGAAATATCTAATATTTATAAGAAACAAAACTCACTAAATTACATATAAGGCTTTTTTTTAATCATGTTTCATATTGTTTTTAAACTTTGGTTGCTTTTTCTCTCATTTCCAGTCCAATACCTTATATTTCTCAGAAGAAGTTGGATTGTTCTTTGTTAATCTACAGTAATGTATAATGCTGGAATAAATAAAAGGTGCTCTTAAACTCAAGAGATGAACCAGTTTTGTGTCAGCACATAACAGATAACTTAGCAACAACAATTTCAAACAGGATCTTTTTTGGAGCTTATGATCCATTTAATTTACCCATTTTTTCCTTTCTGGTGGAGTTGGTGCCTAGCTCAAGAAATCAGGCAGGGGACACACTGGTGGTGGGGACCACTAACCAAAAAGTTAGATTTGCAAACCCAGACTCCTCTAACTAAGAAATTAGCTAATGCTAAACTGATAAACAAGTATCCATCCATCCATTAACGCTAACCGCTAAAATGACTGTCACTCAGTCATGTGCCACATGTCTTTGTCTCCTTCCAGTTGGACTGGTGGGACTGATGCAAACCTGCTGATGTTACGTTAGATTTGTTGGATTGATTTGGGAGTGGGTGGGGCCACTTGTGGCAATTCGCTCAATCCAAAACAGAGTTATAGCCCTGGGTAATGCAAGTGGAAACAAAATGTTAAAGATGCAACATGCCCACACAAGGCACATGACACATGTGTAGCGCTGTATGTGTATTGGGATAGTTGGCTTTTTTCAGGACAAATGGCATACAAATATGTTTTACACACTAGTGACTGTTCAAGACATGCCCACAGCAGACAGGAACATCCAAACATCCATCTTTATCTGTTTCTTCCTTTTTGGGTCACGGGGGTCGCCGGTGCCCATGTCCAGCAATCACTGTGTGAGGGGCGGGGTACACCCTGGACAGGAACTAAGATGTGAATTTTGTTAGCAGATTTAAAGTTAGAAGAGCCCAATTTAGTAGAAGCTTATTGATCCACTAACAATTTCCAAAGTTAGTGAAAAAGCTAATCCGCTAAATTAACAGTTAGCTTCACTTTTAGCTGTTAGCGGATGCTCGCCACTACAAACTGGGCAGGCCACAAGTCCATCACAGGTCCACCTAGAAACAAACAAGCATTCACACTCTCACTCACACAAAGGGACAACTAGAGGTACTACTTAACCTAGCATGCATGTTTCTGAGGAAACCAGAATACTTGGAGAAAACGTAATACAGAAGCTATCGCTAACCGCTAACCACTAAAATGACTGTCACTCCGTCTGTGTCACTGTTGTCACATGTCTCCTTCCAGTTGAGGTAACATGCAAACAGCATGCATGGAGATAACATGCAAACAGCATGCATGGAGGTAACAGAAAGAAGAAACAAGAAATGCTCCTGGCTGGGAAGCGAACCTGCAATATTAGAGTTCTAACCACTGCTGTGCCACCCCAAACACTATATGATACATTTATTTTGAGTGAACTGTATGAAAAATACTAAAAACAACACAGTTTGACACATAAAATTGCATTTCAGCATTAACAAGGTGGTACCATATTAGTGGAAAATATAACATTTCTCACTATGACAGGTCTTTGAAGGGTTTGTTTCCTGTTGCTTAAATCATGAACTTCAAATGAGGTTTTTCTGCTCCAGAGTTTTTAGGCCTAACACTTTCATTTATCCAGTTTACTTTCCCCTTCAAATCTCAAAGTTTTTATGGGCAAAAAAAAAAATATATACATTTTTTGGGGGTATTTGTGTAAAAGAGACTTGTGCCAGTTAGAAAAATGATTATTCCATGAAGACAGATGATGTTTCCACAGTAAACATCAACAGTTACCCAAACTGAGCAGCCTGTAAGTGACAGTTTCCGTTACCTACATGCCCGATTGCTACCCTGAGTAGATCAGAGTTTGTGTTTTAGTCCTGGCGATCTGTACAGAAATATCATGTGGCGACAGTGCAGCCTATCACAAGAGGGAGACAGCTGCCATGCTTCTAGAGCCACAAACGGATTTGTCTGTTTCAGCATCACGGAGAAGCTGCAGGGAGCACAAAAGGGACTGTTGCATCTTTAACAACTAGAGAAAAGCAATGATTCACACAAAAATCAGAAAACACTTTTGACAAACATTATATTTTCCTATTTAAATTTTATTTCAAAGGTTTATAATACTTTGGGATATTTAGTTCTATTTTAATCATTCATATACCAAAACATTCAGTAAACATCAGTTTGGACTAGAGTGCTATGACTTTAGGTATTTGTTAACTTTTTTTTTCTTACTTGCAAACAAACAAAAATCACCACAGAAATACAATGTGAGCTTTTCAGTTACTTCAAAAACATTATTCTCTGAGATCTACTTCATCTAAAAAAATCTACTTCGTCTAACTTTTGTCTGTCTTGTTTTGTAGGTTTTAGCTACAGTTTTCCTACAGTAAACTTTTAGCAACTGTTTTGATACATATAGCTTCTACTACAACACGGTAGTACAGTTAGTAGAGCTGCTGTCGCCCAGCGAGCAGGTTACCCTGGTTCAAATCCTGGTCCCGGGGCCTTTCTGAGTGGAGTTTGCATGTTCTCTCCGTGCATGTGTGGGTTTTCTCTGGGTACTCCAGTTTCCTCCCACAGACCAAAAACATGCATGTTAGACTGATTGGTAACTCTAAATTGTCTCTAGGTGTAAGAGAGAGTGAATGGTTGTTTGTCTAATTTGTCTCTGTGTGTCCCTATGATGGACTGGAGACCTGTCCAGAGTGTCCCTTGTCTCTCACACAGTGATAGCTGGACATGGGCACCAGTGACCTCATTTCTCAAAAAGGAAAAAGCAGGTAAACATAATGAATGGATGCATAGCTTCTAGCTATGTTTGTTGTTGTTGTTGTTGTTGCTAGTTTTGTTCCTAGCTACAGTTTTGCTAGTTCTTGATTTTAGCTGTTTTTGCTATTTTACCATTCAGCTGCTGTTTTGCTTATGTTAGCATTTACAGTTTTACTAATTTTGTCTTTCAGTTATGTTCTTTTTGCTTCAGTTTCGCTCAGTTTAATTTTATTGCTACAGATTTTCTTAGAGATGTGCCGATCGATCGGCCACCGGTTATGATCGGCACATTTCCATTAAAATGTACGTGATCGGCCGAAACCGATCAATGCCTTTCAGTGCTGATCACAAAATTTTTTTTATATATATATATATATATATATATATA
>NC_056513.1:21503202-21519545 GCF_014905685.2 Nematolebias whitei
ATATATATATATATATATATATATATATATATATATATAAAAGCAACCTTTTGAGATTTATTTGACTTGCTGCACTATTTAGCCTGTTGAGAGCCTTAATTTTTTCAATCTGTTAGAATCTGTTACTGACAGCAGGTCAATTTAAATGTTTTTCAGTTGTCCTTTTGACTGAATAGTTGCTGTATTGTGCCAGCAAGTTTTTATATTTTTTGTCTTGAAAAAGTATAAATAAAAACATGTTTTTGTCCAAATTAAGGTAATTTTATGGTTCCTGATTTCCAGATCACGTATTAGCAATAATCTTAACTAAATTCAGGTCACTCTTGTAAATGAGTCCCCGAGTCTCAATGGGATTAACCTGTATAAATAACAGTTGAATGGAAGAAAATGTTTGCAGCCAATACATGTGATCAGTATCAGTGATAGACAGAAAAAAATCCTGATCGGAGTATCCCTAGTCTACTTTTGGCCTATTACATTAAGGGTTTAGCTTTTTTTTGTTTGTTTGTTTGTTTGTTTGTTTGTTTGGTTGGTTTTTTGCTACATTTAGTCTTTAGCCTTTTTAAACGTTACCTTTTTTAGTCTTTAGGATTAACAAGTATAAATAAAGGTTGAATGAAAATAAAATAATTTAGCTACATATTTGCTATATTTAGCTTCTGGTTTGTTTGTTTTAACTGTAACAAATTGCAGTTAAGTCATCCAGCATACGACATTCATATTTGATTTTCAGAGGAAATGCCATTTCTTTAGTTTCAAAATCGTTGTGTAAATAGATTTTTCAGCCACACAAAACATTATAAATTCAAATTATATTCAATCTAATATTTGAGTTTTGTAAAAAAAAAAAAAATTTCATTCATTCAACCTTTATTTATACAGGCTAAGCCTCACTGAGCCACGGGGACTCATTTGAAAGAGGGACCTGTTCCAGACAGAACATATAAAGTACAGACAAGAAAACAATAGACAATGATAACAATAAACTACAGCAAAGATGCAGTTAAAATAATAGTAGTGTACAAAACTTCTTGTTGCATGTGTTACTATGAAGTGGATTCTTTTAATAGCCGAGAAATACAGTACATCTGAGCAGTTGTGACAGTATTACAGTCATGTTCTTTTCTAAAGGATATGAAACATAAGACAGCATCAAACACATGGAGCATGGATCAGTGGGTTTTACAGCCTAATTCATCTACTTCTGTTCAAGCCTTCCAAGCCCTTAACTGCTCACTCAGGTGTTTTACAATCACTGCTTTCCCCCCCACTCTCGTCAATTGTGTCTCTCTCTCCCCACATTCTCTGGAATTTAAAATACACGACAGCAGCCTGGATGGAAAATAATAACACATCTCTGATAACAAGGTGACACTTTATTGATCCCTGTCAGAAAAAATGTCTTCTATTAGGAGGTGAAGTGCTATGATTCAGATACAGAGCTGTTGAAGTGAGACTAACAGGAGCTCTGAACAGTTGCTTTTCTTTTCTTTATATATATATATATATATATATTTTTTTTTTTTTTTTCCTGCTCAAAAAATGGAGCCGTTATGGTCTATCTCACATGTACAGCAATTAATAAACTGATTCATGGCAACATAATTTACCAACTAAGATAAACTGTTTTAAGACAATAGGCTTGTAAAGACATCTGAGGGATTTGCTCTACATTAGCAAGGTCAAAGGTGAACCGGTGGGATGGGCTTTGGTTTGGGGCTTTAATGAAGATGGTGGGAAGCTGACAGGCCTCAAGTAGAAGCCTTAAAATTTACAGCATTTCTCTAAATGACCCTTTTATTTTATTGTATACTTTTACTGTTATTGTTATTATAGTTTATTGTACAGCTTTGAAATGATACTGATATGTTGTCCCACATATCCTATTTTCAAACAACAAAACAGAGATCAGTGTTGGATACTGTGCATTGTAAATGGTAAATGGACTGTACTTATAGCACCGTTCTATATTATCAAGATATAAGTGCTTTACAACACCATCGGTGCCTTTATTTACCCATTCAGTACTTTATATCTACAAAGACAAATCAGCGCTTTATCACACTCATGCACCACTGGGTCACACATCAGAGGCAATGAGGGGTTCAATGTCTTGCCCAGGGACACTTGGGCATGTCACTGATGGTGGAATCGAACCCCCAACTCTTGCATCGGATGATGACTGCTCTAACCACTCAGCCACAGCCACCCCTTTAGATTGTATATCTAAATTGGTGTCAGCTTTTTTAGGAAAAATCTCAAACCTGCACAAACAAAAATAATATATCTGACAAATGTTCACAATTTAAAGAAGTCTAATATCTTTTCTCTTTGTTTTTTCATTTGGGACCAAAATATAAAGTTGTCCTGAGCCTCTAATAAATCACGTTGTAAGCGATATATTATATTGTGTTTAAAGAATCACAAAACTTGTAGCCTTTTTAATTGCGCTTGTGTCACTTTATTCTACATTGTTTAGTATTTTATGAATTAATTAACTAAAATGTTTTATTTTACAGCTGTTGTGCATTTTTTTTTTATTATTATTAAAAGTTACACTTTCAGCGCTTTGACGTGGAACAAACGAGGAAGTGATTCCTCAAACAAGTGGATGAGCTCAGAAAACTTGTTCAGAAAGGGGGTGGTATCACAGAACTTCATCTCTGATTTGAAACTGTCCATTTAGTATTATTATTATTATTATTAGCTATTACATTTTGTTTATTAGGGAGAGAGGGAGGGAGGGGAGGGGGCGCGCTTGTTTTTGCGTAAAGCTGCCGCTGCGCACGAAACCTCTCTCTCTCTCCCCCTCTCTCTCTCTTTCCTTAGCTCTTTGGTTGTGTCGCTTTTTTTGTTTTTTTTGTTTTGTTTTGTTTTTTCATCCTTTGCTTCTAACCATAACCCACCCCCTCCTCCTCCTCCTCCTCCTCCTCCTCTCTTTTCTCCACTTCTATCTCAGCTCTGCGAAGAAGAAAACCGAGGAAACCGAGGATTGATGTGTTGCTCGACTTGAGCATCTTTTTTTTTTTTTCTTTTTTCTTTTTGGCTTTAAACCCTCCCATCCACGCCTGCCGGCATTTCTTTACAAATAATAATAATAATTAAAAAAAAAAAAAACATCACAGCTTTTTGATCATGTCTGATCATCTTCACGTGATGACAGTAAGTGGCTGCGTGTGTGCGCGCGCTCGCTGTGCGCCGGTTGGCCGTTAATGTAGCCGTCCAGGATCGCTTTGGATGCAGGAGGAAGAGCTCGCGAGGCTCCGGGAAGCTGCGTCCATCCCTCCGTGTCGTCCTCCTCCTGCGACCGGCTCCGTGCCCCGGTGATGCTCGGCCTCTCCGCCTGGATGCGCCCCTCTCTCCACGCTGTTCCGTCGCTGCCCCCACCATCCCCTGACAGCAGATTTCCGCTGTTGCCAGAGAAAGGTCTAGGGACCACATATGGAAACTGGGGATCGTAATTTTAGGAAAAAGGAAAACTAACCAGGCTGCAGTTTGATTTTTCAAAGCAGTTCTCCCCCTTCTTTTTTTTAATTTTCTATCTTAGTTTAATGTTTTAAGAGAGAGGAGCTTATCAACCCTTTACCCCACCACCTTTTTTATTCTCCATCATCCAAAGAGTGGGTCTGATGGCGGTCTTGGTGCCGGCTGAAACTGAGCATTTTTTTAGCTTTCTGTCCTTGATTTTGAATGCATGCTTGAACCTGCTGGCTTGAATCTGTTCTCTCTTTTCCTTTAGCACATCCAGTACTAGTTTTCTCAATACGTTCTGCACTCTGCCTGTCCATCTTTGCTTGTCTTCCATCGCCCTCTTTCCAACCAAAATTCAGTTCAGGTTAGAGATCAACCTTAATAATTCACAGAAGCAGCCTAACCCCATCACTGAATTGTATCATCCTTCATCTCAGGGCTCTGTTTTTGCTTAGATGGAGGGAGGGTAAAGAGGTAAAGTAACCAGGCAGTCAACTGTGTAAGCCTTAACCGCACTCCGCCCCCACCACCTCATTGCTTCATCTCATTCACTATGAATTAATTCAAACTGTGTGCATCCGGGTGTTTGTCCATGTACAAGCATGTGAAAGTTTAGGTCAGGAAGTGTGTCTGTCTGTGTGTGAGCAGGAAGCTGTGCAAAGGGGTTCATGAGGGATGAATTAAAAGTTATCTCATAATAATTAAAGCTGTGATTGTAATGTCTTTAATCAAGTCAGAAAGTTAAAAAGAGCTGAACAAAGTCTGGTATCTTCACATGATCTCAGCCTTTCTCTGAGTTTGACATTTAGGGGCCTTCAAACTCAATAAAGTAGGCCCAGATCCCAGACCAGGTCTCTTGTGGGATCCACTGGAAGCCTGAGTTTTTAGGTCAGCGTTTATTTTTTTCCCAGAGCAGGGCAACTTAGCGCTGCTTCAAGTTCCAAATTCAGAAAGCTCGACGGCTTAGGGTGCTATAGTTGTTGCCAAAGTGTGTTTGACTCGTCTGTCGAGCCAAACGCCATCTTAAATCTTTACCTTGATCTTGTTTTTTTCACCTATTTGCTAGTGCCCCACCCAAAAACCAACCATACGATTTCCCCCGAGTTCCCCTAACTCCCCTGCCCCCCCTTCAGCCCCCCGCTACCGCCGCCCGCCCGACACAGCCCACCCCCCGTTTTCCGAGCTGGCGTGGCGACGCAAACTCACAAATATTTACTTCCTGTATATCAAAAGGAAAGGGGGTCCCCCTTTCGTGGAATGTGGCAACATGGGCGTGTTTGACCGTGGGGTTCAGATGCTGCTGACCACGGTGGGGGCCTTTGCTGCCTTCAGCCTCATGACCATCGCCGTGGGCACAGACTACTGGTTGTACTCGCGCGGCGTCTGCAAGATCAAGAGCACCAATGAGAACGAGACCAGCAAAAAGAACGAGGAGGTGATGACGCACTCGGGCCTCTGGAGGACTTGCTGCCTGGAAGGTGAGCCACAGAGACACAAGCAGCCACATATACATGCACCAACACATCAATGCTCGCAGGCACACGAGCTGATCGATCCCTGCATGCCCACACACACACACACACACAGTACTGCATTTGCGCTCACATGCCTACACATAAACTCACTTGCCCACTGTTCCGTATGTATTCTGCATTCATTTGCCTACATAACACCATCTTTCTATCGACTTATTGGGACAGCTGTGGCTGAGTGGTTAGAGTAGCATCCTCAAATGCAAGAGTTGTGGGTTCGACTCCACCAGCAGTCACAGTGTCCCTGAGCAAGACACTAAACCCCTCAATACCTCCAATGTGTGTTCCATCAGTGTATGAATGTCATAAAGCACTGATTAGTCTTTGTGCAGATCTAGTAGAGTTCTGTATGAATGGGTAAATGAGGACACAGATTGTGTTGTAAAGCGCTTTGAGTATCTCAATAAGATACAAAGGTACTATATACGTGTAGTCCATATCTATCTATCTATCTATCTATCTATCTATCCATCTATCCATCTATCCATCTATCTATCTATCTATCTATCTATCTATCTATCTATCTATCTATCCATCTATCCATCTATCCATCTATATATCTGTGTTCTGAGTTTTCTTTTTCCTACTTCAACTCAAAGCATCTCTGACCACTAAGTTCACAGTTACAGGACACCTTTAGACCAATCTGGCGTGCAGCTGAACTGCATCTTCACAACTCTAGCTAAATGTACAAGACTGCAAGTTAAACTATCCATCCATCCATCCATCCATCCATCCATTTTCTTCCGCTTATCCGGGGTCAGGTAGCGGGTGTAGCAGCAAGTTAAACTAATCTAAAGAAAAAGAAAGTCATATCAAACTGATAGAGACATGTTTTGGGTATTTGTAGCTCATTATCCATCCATCCATCCATCCATCCATTTTTGTCTTTACCTGCTTAATGCTCTGGTTAGAGTTTAACCTCACAACAAGATTGCAGGATAACCTTCCAGCTTTTCTGGGTAGAGACTTTATGCTCTTACAGCGCACAAGTTTGTTTTCTCTGAGTACTCTTGTTTCCTCCTACTGGCCTGAAACATGCATTTAGGATAACTGATAACTCTAACTTTGCACTAGGTGTGAGAAAGAGTGTGAATGGCTGTGTGTTTCATGGTCTCTATATGGTCTTGAAATGGACTTGCGATACAGGTTTACCCCACCTCTCACATCTGTACTCCCGAAAATAGGCACCAGCTCCCACATCACCCTGAACAGCCTCGATGCAGTGAGTGCCTAATCTCAGTGTAGAAAAACTACCATCATATTTCATGTAACAGTGTTTCATATCTGAAGCAATTTTAAAGTGAAACTCTTGTTTCCGATGGAGCACAGCTTTAGTTCGACCTAATTTGGTCCAATTATTATAAAACTTGAACAAAAACAAAACAAGCGAAAAATGAAGGACTATACATACCTTCACAGCTAGTTTGTATTATAGAAATGGCAAATGGTGGCAGCAAATTTAAGAAAAAAAAAAAGAGTAAAAGCTCAAGAACTTGAGATTAAAAAAATGGATTTATTAGTAGTATAAGCATCTCTGAAAATAAAATGAGTGTGTAGGCAACCGTTTGATTAGGAGAGAAAAAGAGAGAAAAGAAAGCATATGTGAGTTGCAGTGTGAGTGTGTTTGTAATCGTACAATGGGAAAACTGTGAAATGTCTCTTTATGTGTGAACAAAAAATTGACACACTTACATAGACACATATTCACACATTATACGCACACACACCAGTCTTGCTCTGTCCATCATCCGACTGAATCAGAGGATACGAGGCCACGCATTCACCTGATTAGAAGGAGCTGATGACATAGCTTCACTGCATTTTTAGGATTTTCTGCCACAATGAGCGGCTTCGGATGTTATCAGTCCATTAAATGGTCGTTATTAGTTGTTGTCATCCCCATATGTAGCAGTGAGACTGTTCCACCTACCTCCTAGTAGGTTTAAAGGCACGTTATTATCGTTATTATCGCTGATAATAGGCAGCGTCGCACAGGGGTAAACCAGGAAGTGTCTTTTTTGTAGTTTTGTAGTTTGTATGCTTATGTAACCCTTTTCCATAACCTAACCTTACACATGACCCAGAGGACCAACCCTAAACTTAACCCCCTTACCCTTTTGCCTAAACCTAATCAAGACCCTAAACCTAACTGCCAGATCCTTTACTCTAAACCTAACCTGGTGAAGCTATTATGAGCGCTAGCAAAGGTAAAAACGGAGCCTATTGTCATCGCTAACAACGCTAACAACATACCTTTAAACCCATTAGGAGGTACAGGAGGGGCAGTCTGATTGCTACCTATGGGGATGATAACAACTAATAACGACCATTTAATGGCTGATAACATTCAAAGCGGGTCCACAATCCATTTGGATCTCCTTTCTTTCTGTGTGGGAAAGTTTATTTATTCACTCTTCATCTAAGACAACAAAAGCTGTGTGCTGAGTATAATAATGTCCAAATCTTATCGAAGCAATAATTGCACAATCGGAATTCAACGTTAGCTTCTCCTTTTTGGGTTGCAGAGGTGAGAAGCAGAGTACACTATGGACTGATTGCAAACTGATCACAGGGCCACGCTGAGACAAACCAGACAAACAACCATTCGCACTCTCACTCACACTGAGGGAACATTTACTCTTATCAAACATGCATGTTTTGGTCTGTGGAAGAACAATCGGAGTACTCTGAGACATGTCATACGTGCACTGAAAGAACATGCAAACGCCACACATAAGGCCCAGAGGTCAACATTCTAGCTGAGAGTCGACAACTTGTCAACTGCGCCACCGTGTCGGACACGTTCTGAGTTTTGATTATAAAATATTCAAAATTTGCTTTGGTTTTGCCAAACGTCATGAGCAGCCTCTGCTTGTTGCTAAGTAATGTGTGTATATGTGAGGTAGTGGGGGATTTGTGCACTCACTCATCCACCTATTGCAATTTGACATTTTGACAAGAATCTTCTTTGACCTTACTTTATCTCATTTGTCTTGCTGTACAGCGTAATCCTTTCACACACTGTTATTCATCCCTAGCTTTAGAATACAAACATTAATAAGACTGTCACTTCTGTTCTGTGTTCTCAAAACTCTGGCAGTACACACAGTCTAACTCCATTTGGTTTTCCTTTTCTAATGTTAGAGCAGTGGTTCCCAATACCGGTCCTTGAGGAACACCATCCTGCATGTTTTAGTTGTTTCTCTGCTCCAACACACCTGATTCAGTGATTTAATTACTTCAAGTTCTGCTAAAGACTGTTAATCACCCATTCAACAATTAAAACATGCAGAATGGTGTTCCTCGAGGACCAGGGTTGGGAACCATTGTGTTGGGCACTGAGTAGGATGTCCATTGATCTGAGTTGATCAAAAAGATACAAATTTCTCTTTTAGGTGTTTCTTTGTAGGAAAACATTTGCTAAATGACAATGTTTTGCAACTCTGACATTGATTTATCATCGTTTTTCCACACAATATACAAGATGCTGTCATCTTTTTCTGGTCTTAGTTGTAGTAATTTCTCCAGAATTTTATACTAACCAACTTATGCTTACCAATTTCACTATGAAACCCTTTATTTTATATGTGCTCTATTTAGTTCATTCTTTGCAAGTTAAACAGGGGTTCAAACACATTATTTAGAAACAAAATGTGCATACACCAAAGCACTCTGTGACAGGTTAAACGTAAACCCTACAATAAGCAGTAAGCTATTTTCAAAAACAAATTCTACATTCATTGTCACCATTCTCTGTCTCTTTATCGTGTTAGCTGGCCTTTTCATGCTATATTTGAACAGGACAATATGCTCCAGTTCTTCACTTTTTAATTGTCTTTTAACAATCACATAAATATGGGAAGTGGGCTTTGGTGACTAAAAAATAACAGCATTACTTTCACTGGGATGCTAACAGAAACACTGTTAGCTGTAGCACTGTTTCAAAGAAAGACAAAAAAATTACAACAACACATTGAATTTTCGCTTGTTTGTGACTGCCCACTGCTCCACCTGGGGGTGGATGGGTTAAATGCAGAGAGCCAATTTCGCTATTGTGCGGGAACGTACAATGATGACAACACACAACACATTATTTATTTATTATTATTATTATGTACAAGCTAGCAATAGTATTGCAGCTCGGGTAGTAAAGTAAAAGATTTGCAAAGTAGCATTTTCAAACCTGAAGAGCCATTGCTTCCAAAATAAGACAATGACTTATGGAATTTTTATGACGCATTTATTGATTTTTGCCATGCGTGGCAGCCATCTCAACAGAAAATGTTTTATTGTTGTTTTTGTTTTGTTTTTTCTAAATCCATCTTACTGAGAATGTTGCTTTCATACTAGCAATTGGTTGTCACCTTGATAAAATTTACTCTAGCAATGAATCATATTCAGTGTTTTTCATAAAGACAAGTGTGAAAAATTGAAAACAGTGTCATTCTGCTATTAGCATATGCATTTGAAGTAGTTTGTACCAGTATTTGATTTACAACACATTAGTGCTGAATAGGCTTATACCTGAAGTGGTCTTCCTGTGGAAATGGCCAGGCATAGTAAACAGCACTGCATACACAGTTCAAGTTTTGGACATAAAAAACAGATACTAATCTTAACAACTATAGCGACACCAACTCACTAAATGCAGTATTCTGTATTGTCTGCAAAGTAGCATTATTTTTATCATTCTAAGCTTGCTTCATGACTCCAGAGATTAGAAATTGTAAAAAAAAAAAAAAAAAAAGAGCCCAAGAGAGATTTAGTATGTTTGCATTGCCCTCAGAGCTACAGTTGCTACACAGCTGTGTGGTGAGCAAAGGAGAATGAGGGGGGAAAGGGGGACAACTGAAATGTGTTGAGAAACATAAAAAAGAAGGGGAAAGAAAGGAAGAGGGAAACACAAGCAGCTCTGGTTTGCTGTCACACACCCTCAGGCATCCTGCGCTATCTTTAACACACAGGCCGACGTTCTGTGTTTTACCCAGCTTTTTACATTATACGTCACAGACTGTGATTTCCTCATGATGCTCAGAACATGACGCATATCATTTGCAGATACTGTACATACAACTGAAGCACTAGTTCAGTTTTGTCATCCCTCTGACGTGTTTGTGTTACAAAACATGAAGGATGATAAGTGGCATTTTCAACTTCTGCTAAAATTTGTGTTGGGTTATTTGAAAATGTCTTTATTTTAATGCTTTGTCCTGTATGTTCATATAAGCATGTCTGTGTGTGGAGCAGACTGCCTCATAATTAGAGCACATTGCAACACTGACATGAATGATAATAGCCAACAGTTCCAATAGATTTCCTGTGCTCATCATCAACACAAACTATTTATCTGAAGCTGCAGTTAGTGATATTCCAGGACCAGTGGGTGTACTGGAAGGGTAACTAATTACATGGAATCAGATTACAAAAATAATCCACTGGTACAAAATAAAGATACAGACCACCAATTTATCTAAAGCTCCTGTAAATGGTTCAGTGGCTTGAGAGCTCAAATAAAATGTAATCAGATAACTAAAGTAATCAGGTTAATTATTGTTAAAAAAAATTTTTATCACATCATCTTTTGTGTCACAAACATGCAGTCAGCTGTAAATAATCTAGAGACTTAGAAACAAATATGCTTTTTAAAAGTAACAATAATGAAAAATGATGAAGCCAAATACATTTTCGGTCCAAATTTTAAGGAAAAAAAAAAGTCTAGCAAATTTGAATTGGTCTAATCTACTTTTTTTTGCATCCCAAATTTGTTGTCAGTTGAGACTGCAGAAGAAAATACATTTTATTGTTGCACTCAACATTAAAAACAAATAAATGTAAAAATTGGAATAATATGGTTGAATATCGCAATACCAATTGTCCTTTGACCTCTAAAATCTAACTCAAGTGTGGGCATCAAAGGCAGTCAGTTTATTGTAACTGTCAAAGTTATGAGCATATCCCCTGGCTGCCCTAGATGGCAGCTCTCTGCTCCACACAGAGGGCTGTGGTAGCTCGATGGTCTGTGGTTGTGTCAGAAAGGGCATCCAGTGTATTATCTTTGTTCTAAACTCCTATTTTGTTGTGGTTTTAACTGACATGTTTTATTAAATTCTGTCAAGTTAATACATGATTTTTTTTTATTACCCAAACTGTACATTTTACTATAAGACTTTTTTTTTTTTTTTAGGGAAGAAAGTGTTTACAGCAATTGCTCCTCAATAAAATAAAATGCTATAAAACTGCATTATTTAGGATGTATTACAGAGCAATGCTGGGTAAGGAAATAAGAGCTATTGTTCTTCATCCATGCTGAGTCTTGCAAACAGTCAGCATTAAGCAGCACTCTGTGGGCGGCATGTTGTTGATACTGTAATAGAAGTGATTGACAAGTCAAGGCAGCTGTCAACCCTCAGTTGTCAATATGTCACAACCACCCAGCTTCTGGAAATATTTCTCAAGAAACAAACAACATACTTTGAGGTCATTTTTAACTTGCCCAAAGCCTGAAATTAAAAATTGTACCATGTTCTGGAACCATTTTCAGGCTGTTGTTTAACATACTGTATTATTTTACATTATTAGTGTTTAGCGTATATCTTAGATCTTTTAGCGTATTGTTTAGCATTCATTTAGCATATATCTTAGATCTAATGTGTCAATACTTACTTAAGTAGCATCAGTGAAGTTTATATAAGACCCGCTAGCAACAAAAAGCATCTAATAGCCACATTTTATTCAAGTTATCTCAATTGTCTATTTCGTTGTGAGACAGAAAAAAATGTCCACCATGAATCAGCCTAATAACTGAAACAGTTTGGACAAGGGGGTCAAAGGCAAGGCATGTCGGTCAAGATTTCAGCCCTTATGTTTAAAATGTGAACATTGTTATTATTATTAGGTTTATTTTTTAATTTTTTAGATGAAATCATTTTAGATTTGCTGCTAGAATTTTGAAATCCATGCTCAGTAACTTGGGTTCATTTTGGGTTAATTTAATGGTTTGGCCATCATTCCAAGAAAAGTCTAGTTCAGGCTGATCAGATCTCAATGTGTGTCCCTTCACTGTTATGTTTATTGAGATGTTAGAGTTAGAATAAAGAAGCAGATCTGGCTTTTAGGTTACGGTTTGACATTCAAGGTGGACAGTTTGCTTGTTTATGTCAGGTATGATTAAAAAGCTTGTGTAAAAGTTGTTTATGTACATTTTGCATGATGCTGGTGGTTACAGAGCATATTTTCTGAGGTGGTTTTGTTATGAAAGTTTGCCAATCACTGTTACTGATGAGTGTTTGTCAATTGCTCCCCAGGTGCATAGCTGCCCACTGCTCCACATGGATGTATATCAGGTGTGATGTGCTGAATGCAGAGAACTAATTTTGCCATTGTACGGGAACATACAATGATGACAATCTCAAATGTCCCTTCCCTTCCTTGTCATGATAAAAGACAGAACCTTACACACTGAAAAATAAACCTAGTTATTCAGTATTTAAGTAATTGAAGCAGCATTTCATCAAATATTTAAGGGTTGGCATGATCATAAACATATTCACTGTAGATTTTTTTCATCTGCTTGCATTTTTCTGTTGAAAATGGTGGTTGACGTTCCTGTTGTGCTTAAGTAAAACAAGCCTTGTGGCTCATTTTGGAGCAGTGGGTGGGCATCACAGGGTCAGCCCTCAACTGATTCAGATCCTACTTTACTGACGGATCCTTTTGTGTCTCCATCAAGGATTTTAGTTCTGCAGCGACAGAGCTTAAATGGGGGGTTCCGCAGGGGTCCATCCTGGGTCCCCTCCTATTCTCTCTATACCTGCTGCCACTTGGTGCTATTTTCCGGAAACACAACATACCCTTTCACCTCTAAGCCGACGACTGTCAAATTTTCTTTCGCCTAAGACAACAATGATACATGCTCTATTCAACCTCTGCTCCACTACCTGG
Organism: Nematolebias whitei; assembly: GCF_014905685.2. Taxonomy (NCBI): domain Eukaryota; kingdom Metazoa; phylum Chordata; class Actinopteri; order Cyprinodontiformes; family Rivulidae; genus Nematolebias; species Nematolebias whitei. Next base: position 21,516,150 of record NC_056513.1, read on the forward strand.
CTGACATCAGGGACTGGATGGCTTTAAACTTCTTAAGTTTCAATGAAAAGAAGTCTGAATTCATGTTGTTCCCTCCCAATGACACGATCGCAAACCACTGCATCGACCTTTCCACTCTAACCCTGTCAGAAAAACAAAAAGTCACTAATCTGGAAGTGATAATGGACCCTTCCCTGAAACTTAACAATCATGTAAACATGGTTGTTAAATCATGCTTCTTCCAACTGAGGCAGCTGTCTAAACTGAAGCCCATATTGTCCAAAAATAACCTGGAGACAGTAATACATGCATTCATTACATCTAGGCTTGATTACTGCAATTCACTCCTGTTTGGTATCAGTCAGACCTCCATTGCACGACCACAACTGGTCCAGAATGCAGCAGCCCGATTGTTAACCAGTACAGGCAAAAGAGAGCACATTACACTAGTTTTGGCCTCACTGCACTGGCTACCGGTTCACCTTCGAATCCAGTTAAAAATACTCCTGTATGTCTACAAATCGCTGAACAGTTTCGCCCCCCCCCCCTCCCCCCATCTCTCTGATCTGCTACAACCGTATGTCCCACCATGTTCCCTGAGGTCAGTGGACCAGTTGCTCCTCACAGTTCCAGGAACTCGTCTTAAGCACAGATGTAACAGGGCCTTCTGTGTAGCAGGTCCAAGACTTTGGAACGAGTTACCGCTGCTTGTCAGACTGGCCCCCTCCCTCTCGGTTTTCAAATCCTGTTTAAAAACTCACTACTATTCAGTAGCTTTCAACACCAGAGGATTTGTGTTTTGAGCCTGCATGCTCCACACTGGTTTGTCATCATATTTATTATCTGCATCGTTTTATGTCTATATTTTTGATTTACTTCATTTTGTATATTGCTTTGTGTGTTGTCTGTTGTTCTGTCTGTACAGCACTTTGGTTGGCCTTGTAGCTGTTTTAAGTGCTCTATAAATAAAATGGTATGGTATGGTATGTTGATCTAAGTACAGCAGGAGTGTTAACTGTGGTATATGGGGTTAAAAACAAAAGTACAGTTCCTTACACAATTTTTGTAGTTTTAATTGCTCTTATGCTGTTTTTTTTTTTTTCATGACAAATTCTCAACTACAGAAAGTGCCTTCCTGCACAATCAAGAATGAAAAGTTGCATCATTATCATTTAGGATCACAATTTTTTCCTTAAGCACATTGACCATGTATTACTTTTTCCAATTGGAGGTGTATTTCTATTAACTTTTTAAATAAAACTACATACATTATTCAATTTAATATTTATATTCAAGTTATTAAATTATACGTAGGTATGCACTCTCTTGTTTTATCTATCCACAAGTAGGAATGTTTCAGTTCCTCCTAACCCACACTCCTCTGTACAGCAGCTATTGAGTCTGTGCCGTCCAGTATTTCTGTCAGCCTGGATGGATGGTGCAGTGATGGTGGTCCATCTATGGAGGCTGGCTCTAAAGATCCAGCCTGCCATGAGTTTTCTTGATAGATCTTGCCTCAGGACACTCTCTTGTTCCTAGGCACAGTCCAGAGCTGCCCTGGGGGCCCCGGCTTTGACAGGTGGAGCTCAGCAGGCTTTAAACGCTGCCATTAATCTCCATCACGGCAGGTTTGAGAGCGAGCGAGGTGTGTGTGACAGGAGATATGTTTCTGGGAATGAGGTGTGAGTATCTGAGAGTGTACTGCAGCTATGTGTTTATACTACTACAACACTAAAAATCCTTTTTTTTAGTGAAAACACATGAACCTTTTGAACCTATGAAAACCTTAAAACATTAAATGATTTCCATCAAAGACATGACCAGGGTTGTCATAACACATGATTTGATGTTTCTTTGTGTGCTTGTTTGCTTGTTTGTGCATGCTCTGCAGTTATTTTTTTGTTTGTCAATATGTGTGTTCTATTATGTGTGTGTGTGTGTGTGTGTGGGTGGGGGTTGTGGGGGGTGGTGTGGTGTGTAGGGTGTCAGTCTAGTCTTTTTTTCTTTTCTTTTGCCGTTTTCCTCTTCAGGGGTCACCACAGCGAGTCATCCTCCTCCATCTCATTCTGTCCTCACTCCAACTACCTCCATGTCCTCTCTAACTGCATCCATATATCTCCTCTTTGTATTTTTCCTGGTAGCTGTCATTTTTAACATCCTTCTACCAGTATACCCACTGTCGCTCCCCTGGACATGTCCAAACCATCTCATTCTGGCCTCTCTAACTTTATCTCCCAGTTGTTCAACCTGTGCTGTACCTCTGATGATCTCATTCCTAATCTTACCAGTCCTTGTCACTCCTAAGTAGAACCTCAACATTGTCATTTCTGCTACTTCTAGTTTTTTCTCTTGTCTTTTTTGTCAGTGCCACTGTCTCTAGACCATACAACATAGCTGGTCTCACCACTGTCTTGTAAACTTTTCCTTTGACCTTTGCTGACACCCTTTTGTCTCAAATCAATCCTGAAACTTTTTGCCATCTACTCCATCCTGCCTGGACTCTCTTTTTCACCACATGCCCCATTTTCCTGGACAGTGAACCCTATTTACTTGAAGTCAGTGGTTAATTTGAGCCAGATCCTGCCGGAACAAAATCTGGGAACTCCCTCATTTTCACCGTGTGCGTTCCGGCAACTGTTCGCTCAGATCCAGCAGCTCATATCTCCGCCCATAAAAGTCCAATGTCATCGCACATTTTTATTTTGACTATTTATTAAAACTACAACGAGAGGATATTGTCCATGTCTGTGGAGTGGATATTACTACTGCAGCAGACGCACCAGCACGCGCACATGCTGCTGCCAGCAGAGACGCTGACCGCATGTCCCGCAGAGATGAACCATCTTCATCAACCTACAGATGTGTCTCAGAAACCAAAGCAGCACACGAACATTTTAACGGCACAAACCAGCAAAAACGTAGCACTAACCACCCATTGCATTTACTGGAATTTTTGACATGGGTGGGGTGACAGCTTCACCTCGCTCAGCTGTGCGCCCTGCAGACAGTATGTCAGTATGATTTACAGAGGAGCGTCTCTAGACAGCTCTACAGAGCGCACACAACTGCCAATGTGTCAGAACTCCTGTTTCAAAGATAATAAATAAAAACCAACTTATAGTAAAAAATATATGATGGAAATGTTTGATGTGTATTATTCATTTTACATCACGTTTCAAAATTAGTCAAAATAACAGCAATCAAAATGCCGAAAACACAGACACATTTATTATCTAAAATAAATGGATGGATGGATTGTCCTCAGCTGGACAACAGAGAATTGAAGCACCTGAAAGGCAGTGGTAATGGAGATTGGAGCAGAACAACACACAGGACTGAATTCAGCTGAGAAGAGTTTGGGTCAGACAGTGAAGTTTGTGTGTGTGTGTGTGTGTGGGGGGGGGGGGGGGGGGGGGG
>NC_056513.1:21519645-21542122 GCF_014905685.2 Nematolebias whitei
GGGGGGGGGGGGGGGGGGTTAGGATGCTTGACAGGAACATAGCTGCTCTATTCACACACACACACACACACACACACACACAGCCTTGTTTATATCACCTAGTTGGGACTCAAGACAAGGCCACACACACACACACACGCACACACACACACATGCACACACACAGGCTTGCTTTTGTTGCTCTCTAAAATAGTAATTAAAGTTCAACCATTATTTATACAGGTTGTCATTGAGCCTCGAGGACACATTTACAACCAATACCTGTTTTTAACCAATTTAATCAGATGTTTACAGATGTTTAACAACCTGTTAAAATACACCAAAATGCAGGAAATGGCATCTCTTTTATTCCATGTTTTCTGGGGGAGAACTCACGGACCCCCACCCCTCGCACCCCAACCCCAACGCTGGATTGCCTGCTATTTGTGTTCCGGCATCAGTTGGTTTACAAATTAAGCCCTGTTTAAAGTCCTGCACCTCTGTGACCTCTGTTTCTTGTAGCCTCATGCTCCACCGGCCTCCTTCTCATTCACACACATGTACTCTGTCTTACTATGACTTACTTTCATTCCTCTTCTTTCAAGTGCATACCTCCACCTCTCCAAGTTCTCTTCCACCTGTTCCTAGCTCTCACCACAGATCAAAATGTCCATGGGGATTCCTGCATGACCTCATCTGTTAGTCGGTCCATCACCAGAACAAACAAGAAGGGGCTCAGAGCTAATCCTTGACACAATCCCACCTCCACCTTGAAGCTCTCTGTCACTCCTACAGCACATCTCACCACTGTCCTGCTGTCCTCATACATGTCTGAAGCTTTCGACCTTGACCTCTCTAAGTGGCTTTAAACATTTGTTAAGTTCCTGGCAAGAACCAATGCAGACATGTTCCTGTTTTTTAGTTTTCTACACCGTCTTATAATCTAGCTGTATTTTTCACTACTTTTTTTCCTTTTGAATGTCCTTTTGGTTGCCATTTTATTTTAATTTGTAAAAAAAATAATCTGTATGCCTCTTTTATAATTGTCTATTGTTGTCATTGTTATTCACTGTTGTCATCATTCTTTGTTAAAATCAGGTCTCTCTTGTAAATGAGTCCCAGAGGCTCAATGGGATTACCTGTCTAAATAAAGGTTGAATGAATTAATGTCCTGTACCAGTCTAACATACTTCTCTGCCACTCCAGATTTCCTCATATAATACCACACCTCCTCCATTGGCACCCTATCATGCTTGTTTCTAAATCCATAAGATGCAATGAAGTTTATTCTGACTATCTCTGTGCTTCTCCATCAGCATCCTCCAAGTAAAGATGGCATATGTAGTGCTCTTTCTTGACATGAAACCATACTGCTGTTCACGAATAGGCACCTCTCATCTAAGTCTAGCTTCCACAACTCTCTCCCAGATCTTCACTGTGCGACTTGTCAATTTACCCCCCCCCCCAATTCACCCTCAATAATCCTTCCCACTTCCTTGTCCACAGTTTCTATGACATCTACTCTTCTTTCTCTTTCATTATTTTCATTCATTAGCTCCTCAAAGTACTCCTCCCATCTTCCCGTCACACTCTCCTCACTTGTTAGAATTCCTATCTTTAACAAGCCTAAACTGCTGCACATCCTTTCCAGCCTGATCCCGCTGTCTTGCCAATCGGTACAAATCATTCTCACCGTCTTTAGTCTCCACCCTCCCATACAACTCTTCATACACCTTTTGCTTTACCTTTGCCACCTCCCTCTTTGCTCTATGTTGTATCTCCTTATCTTCTTGTCTACTCTGTTCAGTCCTCTCACTGTCATATTTCTTCTTGGCAAACCTCTTTCTCCGAATAGTGTCCTGCACTTCATTATTCCACCACCAAATTTCCTCCTCATCTTTTCTCTGTCCAGATGACACACCAAGTACCGTTCTACCTGCCTTTCTAATTACTGTTGCTGTAGTTCAGTCATCTGGAAGCTCTTTTTTGCCAACCAAAACATTTAAAAGCTCTTTTCTGAACTCCTCAGAACATTCTTCTTTCCTCAGCTACCATCATTTGGTCTTCTTCTCTGATTCTACTATTTGTCTTTTCTTCACAACAGTCATTCTACACACAACCATCCGATGTTGTGTGGCCACACTCTCCCCTGTCACAACCTTTGAGTCCCCAACCTCCCTCAGGTCTCCTCTTCTACACAGAATGTAGTCGACTGTGTACTCCTGCCTCCACTCTTGTAGGTCACTCTATGATGCTCCCTTTTGTGTGTGTGTGTGGGGGGGGGGGGGGGGGGGAGATAAGCGTTGACTTCTTCCATTTCCTTTCTCTTGACAAAGTCATCCACCATCTGTTCTTCCTGGTTTCTTTCCTTGACATCAAATCTAACCATCAGTTCCTCGTCCTCTAAGCTTCCTAAACATGTCCATTCAGATCTGCTCCAATCGCCACTCTTTCCTCCCTGGGAATACTTTCTTTCAATTCATCCAGATCCTTCCAACGTTTATCTTTCTCCTTTAAAAATTTAATTGACCACATTTTATTCAGTGTATATTTATTTGTGCATAATATTTGTGAATGCTGTATTCTGAAAACTGTTGGAAAGTTGGACTTTTGTAAAAGAGACATCGTTCAAATCTAAGGAGAAGGCTATGACTGAATTGTGGTATTCTTTTGCACCACCTGAGCAGTCGGCTTTACATACTGCAAAAGCTAAAGTGTAACATAAGCTTTGGCTCCATCAAAAACACACAAACAAAATCGCACATCCAGCACCAGAGTACAGAGAGACTCTTTCACAGTAATGCTTCCAATAATTAAACCATCTGTTCATCTTGGTTTTCTCTTGCCACCCTGTGTGAAGTCTCTGGCTGCATGGACAATAAAAACAAAGGGGTTAAAAAGAAAAGACAGAATAAGGTCCTGCATTCATGACAGTTTAATTTTTTAATAAATGCAATTTTGTATGTGTATTTGTTTTTTGTGGAAACATATTTTTTAAATAAAATAGGCTGCACAGTGGTGCAATTGGTATCTGTTGCCTCTCAACAAGAAGGTCGCCAGTTCAAATCCCGGCTGGGGATGTTTCTTGGTGGAGTTTGCATGTTCTCTCCGTGCATGCATGCATTTTCTTCAGGTACTCAGTTTTTCTCCCACAGACCAAAAACATGCATGCTAGGCTGATTGGTAACTCTAAATTGTCTCTAGGTGTGAGTGAGAATGGTTATTTGTCTTGCTTGTCTCTTTGTGTCTTTGTGATGGACTTGAGACCTGTCCAGGGTGTACCCCGCCCCTCACACAGTGATTGCTGGATATGGGCACCAGTGACGCCCATGACCCGTAAAGGAAGACGTAGGTAAAGATGATGCGCGGATGGATGGATATTTTAAACTACTAACACTTTTTAAAATATTTGTGCATCTCTGTCACAGAAATGTGTAGCACTTTGTGCATGTTGTAGTCATTGATGTGATGGAATTATTAGTATTTACAGTATTATTATTATAAATTTATTATTATTAGAATGACAAATAAAGAAACTTTGACTTTGACAATATTCAATTCAGTTCAGTTTATTTATATAGTGCCAAATCACAACAGAATTTATCTCAGGGCACTGAACAGAAACATTCATATAAAAATAATAATTTAACAATATTTATCTGAAGAGCAGACTGCTTTGAATTTAACTTCATCACAGACTCTCATCTTGAGCATGAAGGTGACAGTGGAAAGGAAAAACTGCCTCATGAGGAAGAAACCTTTAGCAGAACCAGGCTCAGGACAAGCGGCCACCTGCTCCAACCGGCTGGGTTTGGTAGGAACAGATACACAATGGCAGGTCAAGAATCACATGTTAAGATAGAAATGGCATTAAATGAAAACGATTCAATTTTAGCAAATCATTTAAGGAAATGAGTTTAATTTGTCTTCTAGTAAGTCAACCCAAACTATAGGATTAATCAAAAAGGAAAGTATATATTTGAAAATATTAATTTAGTTTTTTTTATTTTATTATATGTAACAAGTTGTGTATCTCAGCAAGAGCTCAAGGGAAACAAACAAATAACAACAACAAAATAAAAAACCCACACAATTTAAACAACACTAATGCATGGCAATCTAACACCAATGCACAAATCACATTGTTTAACAATAATAATAATAATATGTATGCCGTTGTGTAGGTTTTGCAATGATGACGCTCAAATTCACCAATATTCTCTTTCAGTTTAGATAATTCATGCAAATCACTCTGTTTTCTATTTGTAGGAGCTCTCCTTGTCTTCTTCATGACATTGTTTGGTATTGATACCAACATGACACGGTGTAACTATGGTGATGTAGCACTCTGTTGGCAGCACAAGGCTGCCTGTCAAAGGGACATCACGGTCTCTCAATCAAAGAGATTGTTTACGAGTGTACAAGCACACACACCACCTGGGACTGACACACACACACTGCTCTGCTCCATGGGAGGGACGACAGCCAAACACACACACACACACACACACACACACACACACACACAGAGAGAGAGAGAGTATAACTTACAAACTTGAGTGACAGAAACACAAAAACATTTTAATAGCATGCCTTATGTGGCAACAAATTTAACATATACAAATCAAAAGTCTCTTTATTTGCAATACAAGTTTATTTTGTGTGTTTTGTGAGCCTTATAAATATCCAGATTGAAATCATTGATTCAAACTATAACAAAATGAGATAAGAAAACTGAAAAGTGTGCTCATTTGACAGTCATTTATTAAAGTTTTGCCAGTTTAGTTCTCTGAACTTACAAATAGAGGTGGTGTATAAGTTGGTTCCTTGTGGGGGTTGTTCATTTGTTTTTTTTACAAAACAAAAAATGTATGCATTAAAATCAGATTTGTAACTAAAATGTTTAAGTAAATTTGCAAAAAAGAATCCATGATGAAAACATCAAAGTTCATGCTCAATAATCCAGGTAAAAAATCCAACAAAGTTCAGTCAAGTCATCTGGATGGTTTCTTTCTTTCTTTTCTTTTTTTTTTTGGAGACATTTCGTCCTTCTTTTAAATTATTATGGATTTGGTCAGCTGGTCCCTAGACGCAATTGATAAAAAAAAAATTCCACCAGACGACATGGTGCTGGAGAGCCCTCATGCCCTGAACGGATCCATGCAGTTGGGTATGTCATTGATTCCTGGGGGGAGTGGAAGATGAGGTGCCTATCTGTGCTGTCCATGGAGGATGTAGAAGATGTTTACATTATTGGATTTATGATAACAGGGTTTCTGCTTTTTGGAATCGGTGGATACCTAGGATATCAACAAATTAGGAAGACATCGGCAGCAGTTTTGGCCATGGTAAAGCTGCCAGCCTTATGTGAAGGATTAATTTGTGCCTCAAGCTCTCAGACTCATCTGCTTAACTAGCTCAACCACAAGCTGGATGAGATTTCTGAGAATCGTGGGCCACTTCCGGCTCCTGGAACTCACCGGCATGAAGGTTTCTTTCTTGGAGAAAGCTAATCAAGCACGGACCAGGTGGAATGTCCATAAATCTGGCTGTTTGGATTTGCCATTGAGGGTACCAGCAGAACTTGAACAAAAATCAGAGTTGGGCGGCCCAAACAATTGTTGTTTATCTGAATTTGGCCTCCCCGCTGGCCTTGGACAGGACAACTTATCTCAAATTGCTCCTGGAGGATATGTAAACTAGAAGCTTCTGCCTGCCCCCACCCCATCCCAAGGACATCCGTGGCCTTATCAGAATTTTGGCACTGATAGACACTGTATCATCTTATCAGAATTTTGGAACTTTCTGGAGTGTCCATGGACAACTCACTGCCTTTGTTGTCCCCATGCGTAAATGTATATGTTTTATGTCTATTTATGTTGTTTTTTATGCTGAGGTCATTTTTGATCTCCCGTTTCCTCTTTTTGTCACTTTCCTTATTTGAAAAGGTGGCGCTGCTCAAGTGACTGCAGCTTAGTCTCTCCATGTATGTTTCTCTTTTGTTAACTTTGGTAACAGGTCCTGTTTTAAATATGCTATACAAATAAATTTGATTGACTTGACTTCATCCAAAGGACTTCATCAATCCGAGGAGCTACAACAAACTCAGTCCCACAAGCAGCACACTCACATAGTGGACCCATCAGTTTGCTGGTGAAAAGATGTTTTCTGGGGCCTGTCCTCTCCCCTGTTGACTCCTCTGAGGCAGCCATAGCCAAAGTGGTTCAAAACAATAAGTGGTTATTTTGAACCACTTTGGCTATGGCTGCCTCATTGGCTCAGAGGAGTCAACAGGGGAGAGGGTGGGCCCCAGAAACCATCTAATCACCAGCAAACTGATTGGTCCACTATGTGAGTGTGCTGCTTGTGGGACTGAGTTTGTTGTAGCTCCTCTGACTGATTAAGTCCTTTGGATGAAGGACAAAACATCTCAACAAAAAAATTAAAACAAATGAAAGAAACCGTCCAGATGACCTGACTGAACTTTGTAGGAATCCATGATGAAATTCATTACAAATTGACAAATAGTTGAAGTAGCAGTTGTGTACTGTGCTTATCTTGATCCATTTTGCAGTTTTGCATCTTAATTTCTGGTACATCCATGTGTAGTCAGGGCACCATAAGCCTCCAGTATTAATCTTAAAATTGACTTTGAAAGCTGTGCTGGTGAGTCCAGAGGTGTGTTTGCTGGGCTGCATATGCTGAGGTGTTTCTCTAACAGGGTTATGCAACAGGACAGAGCTGTTAGCAGTCTGTGCCGTGACAGAAGGTAAGTGTGCCAGGGAGTAGTTTGTGTAGAGTACATCCACTCTCATATGTGCTGAATTATGAGGGCGTGGAGAGCTCAAGGAGAAATCCTACACAGCTGGATTTCTCCACTGAACAAGAATCCCCGATCATACATTTATCATGTTGCTGTGAAGCATAATTCCACGTTTTATGTTGCTTCTTAAATTGTGCTTTAGTTAAGCTGTGGAGAAAAAGATAGTTATTGCATCATAACTTCAGAAAAATGCTCCTCTTGCTGGTATTTGGTAGCAGCGCAGTAACAACCTCTAGACTTTTTTTTTTTTTAACCGTTATATGTTCTGAGTAAATACAATGTCACAAATAGGCCATTTGAGAATTTAGGTTACTAATTAAATATAACCTGGCTATCTGTGCCAGTCAAAGTGCTATAATAACAAATGCTTAATAATTTGTGTTTAAAAATGACATTCACTGTAGAGTTGTTTCAGTCTCATTTATTTTTTAGGCCAGTAAAGCATGAATATGTGTTACTGTTTTATTTTCGTGCGAGGCACAGTGGCTCAGTTGGTAGAGCTGTTGCATCTCAGCTAGAAGGTCGGCGGATCAAATCCCGGCCGGGTGTGTTTCTGGGTAGAGTTTGCATGTTCTCTCCTTTGCATGCATGGGTTGTCTCCGGTTTCCTCCCACAGATCAAAATCATGTTAGGCTAACTGGTAACTCTAAATTGTCCATGAGTGAGAGAGTGAATGGTTGTCTCGTTTGTCTCTGTGTGTCCCTGTGATGGACTTGCAACCTGTCCAGGGTGTCCCCTACCTTTCAAACAGTGACTGCTGGATATGGGCACCAGTGACCCCTGTGACCCAAAAAGGAAGAAATGGGTACAGATAATGGATGGATGTTTTAATTTCATGATGTAACTGGGTGCAGTACAAAAACATGAGCAAGCTTTCTACATTCTGTACATTATTATTATTATCTTCACATTTGAACATGAAAGTAGACTGCAAAATGGTAAATGGTCTATAGCGCCTTCCTATTTTATTGAGATATTCAAAGAGCTTTACACTACAATCTGTGCCCTCAGTTACCCATTCATACAGCACTCTACCACATCATTACAAAGAATAATCAGAGCTTTATCACATTCATTCACCGATGGGACACACATCAGAGGCAATGAGGGGTTCAATTGCTTGCCCACGGACACTTCGGCATGTGACTGCTGGTGGAATTGAAGCCCCAACTTTTGCATTGGAGGACAACTGCTCTAACCACTCAGCCACAACCGCCCCCCCAACAAATGCAACGTTTAATATTAGGCATTTTTAGGGAGTACACTATATTGTTTACAAGCTGAGACTTAATCTATATAACTTTAGGGTATTTTAATAAAAAAATCATTCTAATTACGTCCTATTATAAATTAACACGATCTTTAGAGTAAGCAGCTTTTGTTTTAGCCCACATAAGCATGTTTCTGTTCAAATATCCGTAGTTCTATCAAAAATGCCCCGAGTGAAGTGAAATGTAAGAATGCAACTAGTAGAGAAACGAGAGGGAAACTTGTCTGTGCACTGATGTCTTCAGTTTTTAGTTTCTAAATGCAACCTAACCTGGTACAAGTATAGAGTTTTGGCATAAGTTACCACCACTACAGCAGGCAAGGAATTCTTTCTAAAGCTAAAAATCCAAACTGAACCTGAAGTCTCCTCACTGAATCACTCACCCCTGCTCCAGAGTACAGGCTTCTGATCTCCTACAAGAACCATAGTGTTCTTTGGAGCAGAGATTTTATCACTGTTGTGGAGTTATATTGCACTGGAACAGGTGCTTCTGCAGGAAGGTTGCCATAATAAAAGTGTAGAGTGACAGCAATGTCTGTTTAACACCTGACATCAGACAAAACCTATGCTGTGTGAGAATGTATTATTCAAGTATAAATATAAAATATAGAAAAAATGACAAGGATATAGGCAACAAACCAAAACATGTTAGGATCCCAGTTCCCTAACAAGGGCGATTTTTAATGGCTGATAACACTAATCTGTTTCCCCAAATGTAAAAAAAGATAGATGAAATAATACCGATTTTTAAATTATACAAAGGCCTGGGCGGCTGTGGCTGAATGGTTAGAGCAGTTGTCCTCCAATGCAAAAGTTGGGGGTTCAATTCCACCAGCAGTCACGTGCTGAAGTTTCCCTGGGCAAGACATTGAACCCCTCATTACCTCTTATGTGTGTCCCATCGGTGTATGAATGTGATAAACACTGATTATTCTTTGTAAATATCTAGTAGAGTGCTGTATGAATGGGTAAATGAGGACACAGATTGTAGTGTAAATAGCTTTGAGTGTCTTGATAAGATAGAAATGTGCTATATAAGTACAGTCCATTTACCATTTATCCACATTAAGGCAAATATTATCCAATATAATTTTTTCTGTTGTTTGCATCTTTCATTCAAATGTGAAACTGTGATTTTTACTATTGTTTTCCATTGTGAATTTTTTTTTAATCTCAGAGTGTGCGCTACAAACAAAAATCCTGACAAAATGATAACAATGTAAGCTTAACATGAAGAGCACTACTTTTGCTTTGTTATTTGCATCCCTAATAAGCATTTCTTTTTACTTCTGGCTCATTTTAGCTGATGATGTTGCCATTAAACGTTGGTTGTATTAAAAAGTTTACTTATCAACTGGAAATGATTAACCATGCTAAAAGAGTTGTTTTAAAGCAACAACTGTTTTGGAGGAACTAGTAATATTTTGAATGTTCTTCCTTTTGGTTTTGATATTTCATTAAAGTTAACCTTGCTGCCCCCTGGTGGTGACATGATCTTTTCACGTTTAGTATTCTGTTCTATTACACAGAATGTACCACTGGCATGTAATGCACTTGGTTACACAGTAAGGCACAGCATCGTACAGTACAGCAGTAGTAACAGAGTCATGCTCTTCGTAGTACAGTATAGTAGGTTTTGAGGTATTTCACGGGGAGCTGTTGGCACCTCCACACAGGCTGTTTAACGCCTGGTGGGAGAGGTGCTGACAGGCCAACTGTGCCATAATCCTACAGATTTCGGGAGCCAACAGAAAATGACCGGGAAACTCAGAGTGTTGTTATGTACAGGAAGTGTGTATATGAGCAGCATGTGAAAAAGTCATCAAATACAGTTTTATCTATTAGGTATTTTAACAAAATGAACACAAAGCTCTTTTTATTAGAAATAAATATGTGTTTGGGTGGTGGGGTGGGGGTGCAAAGGGTTTCCAGATAGATAAAAATGATCAGCTTTCAGCTCTGCCCACAATCAGTCAAACCAGAGTGACAAATAAGCTGAACTACTTTTAGTGTGAACGCTGGATGAAGCTGCCATGGAGTTTGAGTTAGTAGTAACATTTGGCCAAACCGATAGAGTAACAATGCTGTCAACTGTAAAACCTCATGACTCATTGTGTTTCTGCATGTCTGAATTTTTGTGTGTGAGAGTGTGTGATTGCATTCTCAGTGTTGTGTCTGTCTGTACAAAAAACATTTGCTCAAAGTTGAACTGATATGCATTAGACAGATAATTAAAATAAACATAGCTCAGGAACAGACACAACACAGTCATTAGGGAGCACAACCAGTGTATCTCTTTTGCCGGTCCCAAGCTCGGGTAAATGGTGAGGGTTGTGTCAGGAAGGGCTTCCGACATAAAACACTTTTGTCAAAACTAATATGCGAGTTCATCTATGAGATACTAGACTGGTCAAGGCCTGGGTAAATGACAACCTCCACCAGTGCTGTTGACAACAGGGTGCCAAAGGACTATGAAGGTAGATTATGTGTAGAGGAGGAAACTTGAGGAAAATGGGGACTGTAAGGTTGTGGCAGGGGAGAGCATGGCCAGCCAGCATTGAATGGTTGTGTGTAAAATGACTGTTGTTGTGAAGAAGAGAAAAAATGAGTAAAATCAGAGAACAAGACCAAATGGTGGAAGCTGAGGAAGGAAGAAGGCTGTGAAGAGTTCAGAGAAGAGCTGTTAAATGTTCTGGGTGGTTAGAATGAGCTTTCAGATGACTGGGTTACTACAGCAACAGTAATTAGAGACACAGGTAGAAAGGTACTTGGTGTATCATCTGAACAGAGAAAAGATGAGAAGGAAATCTGGTGACTTGTGCCGATTGGCAAGACAGAGGGATCAGGCTGGAAAGGATGTGTGGCAGGCAGGGCTTAATTTGAGCTGGATCCTGCCGAAACAGGATCTGAGGACTCTTATTTTAACAGGGTGCGTTCCGGTAACTGTTTGCTTGGATCCAGTAATTTTCAGGCTTACAAATAAAGTTATGAACAAATTTGACTGTTTTGAACAAATAAAACTTATATAGGATATGCAATCAGAAAATAATTACAAAAACACTCCTTTTAAACATAACAGCTACTTAAGAGCTTCCTAATAGAAGATAAGATAAAATAGAACTTTATTGATCCTACAGACGTCACATAATAGCTGCCCCTTCAAGTAAAAAATTCCACTTCTACCCTTAAAAAAATCTCCGCCCCTAAAGGGGCAAAGATTTAGAGCCCGCATGGGGTTGGGGGTGGTTAGGATGCTTGAGAGAAGCAGAGCGTGCTCTATTCACAAGGAGAGCTGTTGGTCAGGCTACTTCTTATGGCTCTCTAAAATAGTTGTTGAATAAAGTGTTTACAAATGTAGGTGCCAGTAGATGTTTAACAACCCATTAAAATACACTAGAATGCAGGAAATGGCATCTACTTTTTTCAAAATTTTCTGAGGGAGGAACTATTCATACCAAGAAAGAGAACCACCGACGCCATCTTTACTTTGGGGATGCTGATGGAGAAGTACAGAGGGTCAGAAAGAACTTTGTTGTGTCTTTGTGGATTTTGAAAAAGCATATGACCGGATACTGAGGGAGGAGGTGTGGTATTGCATGAGGAAATCTGGAGTGATTGCGAAGTATGTTAGACTGGTACAGGACATGTATGAGGACAGCAAGGCAGTGGTGAGATGTGATGTAGGAGTGACAGATAGCTTCAAGGTGGAGGTGGGATCCTATCAAGGATCAGCTTTGAGCCCCTTCTTGTACTATGACGTTTGCAGATGACATTGTGATCTGTGGTGAGAACAGGGAACAGGTGGAAGAGAACTTGGGAGAGGTGGAGGTATGCACTTGAAAGAAGAGGAATGAAAATGAGCTGTAGTAAGACAGAGTGTGTTTGAATGAGAGGGAGGCCAGTGGAACAGTGAGGCTACAACGAGCAGAGGTCACAAAGGTGCAGGACCTCAAGTACTTGGGGTTCATTGTCCAGGAAAATGGGTAGTGTAGTAAAAAAGATGAAAAAAGAGTCCAAGCAGGATGGATTACCATAGATAGAGAAAAAAAATTATGGAGTGATTTGTGACAACATACAACAAGTGACTCAGTTACTCAGATGTTAAACTGCTCATTGATGAATTGCTGTTGCTTAATGAGCCAGTAAGATTCTGGTTGTACTGGGCAGGGGGACTGTATGATGGTGATAAAATGGAACAATCTTCTTCTCAGTTCAGGTGTGCTTATCCTTTATTACCATATTTGTTTGTTTTTTAAATACTTTGAAATGTTTTGCTCTAAATATTTTGTCCATTGTGAAAGTCTTTCAAACTAAAATTGGGATTTTAAGATGCATATGTTAATTGTGTTTTTTTTTTTCTATTTATATGAGTAGTTTTGATGTATTATTTATTTATTTATTTGTCATGGGGTTTGGTAGACATATTTAAAACAGTTATTAGCTTACCTGTTGCAGATGGATTTAAAAAAAAAACATTAGCTTGTCACTCTGATTGAATTAACAAGCTAATAACCAGAATGACTGAGGCCAAGAACAAAGTGTATTAATTCTGTCTTAAAACAACTAGTCACAAAAATGTCACAGTAATGCATACAGCCATTATTTTATAAACTTTTTACTGTACCATAAACTTTGCATCATACACTTCTTCCAGCAGAAATATTATGATAGTGTCCCAGACTGCACCAAAAGCATTACAGAAACCTGCAGTCTCTACCTCTCCTTGCAAATTTGTATAGAATAGAACTCTGATTAAATGTTTGAGACTATAACTGATTTAGGAAAAGGACAATCCACTTTGGTCTTGGCTTCACTTTGACTAGCTATTAGCTCATATGTCCATTCAAAAATAAACTTTTGCCTCTTCAAACTGAGGCAGTTCTAAAAGCTATCTGCAGGTGACAGGTAAAATATTGGTTGTTAATATTATTCCCATAATCTTCTGAAGAAAATGTAATGAATCAATCCCAAGACCTGACGCTTCATCCTAATGTAAATCTGTTAGTAAAATAGGAAAGCATAAACTTGTGCTTTGATTGCAGTGTTTTAAAGAACCGAGAAATATTTTCTGCATAGTAGGCACTGTGGTACATGAGCTGAGTCAGAATAGGCTACGCAATGAAGCAGGTTTCCCAAAGTCTCCTCAGAGTTCAAGTCAGTGCAATGACACAAGCACGCAGACACTGGCCTACAGTCATTCTGCTTGTTTGCTGTTTAGCAACATGCTTTAATGTTGATGTACAGATTTATAAAAACAGCTGATGTCTGAGTTTATTGCATTTCACATTCATGAATAGAAGGTAATTTCACCATTGCCATGTATAAGTGTTACAGTTAAGTGTCCACTAGCCAGTTTTTTGACAAGATAAAAAAATGTGTGAATAAAGAGTGTAACCATATGCACAAATATTATATAAAGTGCAGTACTGATTGTGCAGTTTGAGTAAATGAGTAATACATATAAAAGGTTAAAAAAGGTACATAAGTTACTGAATACAAGGTAAATGGGTAATTAATTAGGTACATAATAAAATGTCACAATTTATAGTGTGATGTGTTTTACAATATAAACTGTAAATAATTGCAACAGTTTTTATTGTTTTGCCTTCTGTGACATTTACAGTGCAGTGGCAGTTTGAGTTGCATATTGATTCATAAATAAATGTACCGTCTAACTTCCTCAAATACCAACAATGTGTTATTACATCTTGATAAAATAAAAAGTCACGTGAAGACGTTTTCGAGAGACGGTTTTAAATCTTACGCTCTAATTTGCTAAAGCAAATAGTTTGCATTGTTTTAAGCTGTTTACAACCAACTGAATTACCAAACCAGCAACTAGAGTGAAGAAGTCAATGAATGGAGTGGATGGAGAAAAGTTTCAAAAGCATGGCTGCAGAGGTCAAAGGGCAGGTTAAACGGACTGCACTTGTATAGCGTCTTTCTATCTTATCAAGGTACTCAAAGTGCTTTATACTACAATCTATGACCTCATTTACCCATTCATTCAGCACTCTGCTGGATTTCTACAAAGCTAATTGAACAAATCATCCTAAAGAGACTAATCAGAGCTTTATCACATTCATACACCGATGGGACACACATGGGTGGCAATGAGGGGTTCAGTGACACTTCGGCATGTGACTGCTGGTGGAGTCGAACCCCCATCTCATGTATTGGAGGACGACTGCTCTAACAACTCAGCCACAGCCGCTCATAAGTTGAAGTTGCCCATAGGTTGAAAGGACAGTTGTGGGACCAGCTATGTTGTATGGTCTGGAAACAGTGGCATTGAAAACAGGACAGTAAAAGAACTGGAAGTGGCAGAAATGAAGATGATGAGGTTCTTCTTAGGAGTGACAAGGATGGAAAAAATCAGGAATGAGATCATCAGAGGTCCAGCACAGGTTGAACAACTGGGAGATAAAGTTAGAGAGACCAGACTGGGATGGTTTGGACATGTCCAGAGGAGGGACAGTGGGTATATTGGTAGAAGGATGTTAGAAATGCAGCTGTCAGGAAAAAGACAAGGAGGAGACACGTGGATGCAGTTAGAGAGGACATTGAGGTAGTTGGAGTGAGGACAGAGTGAGATGGAGGATGATGACTCACTGTGGAGACCCCTGAAGAGGGAAAAGCCAAAAGAAGAAGAACCAATTAATTACTCCCACTTGACAACATTTGCAAAAGTGTCAATGTCCTTATTCCTGTGGTGACAAAAAACAAACATTAACTATGTACGGTTTTTTTTAATTCCTTCTACCATTATTTATACAGGCTAGTCTCATTGAGCCATGAGGACTCATTTACAAGAGAGACCTGTTCCAGACAGAACATATAAAATACAGACAACAATAACAGTAAACAATGACAACAATAAACTACAGTAAAAATGCAGTTCAAATAAGAGCAGTGTATAAAACAATAAATCGGGGTGCCGTCAATATAAAGTTGTAAGGCCCCAAAATTCTACTTATGAATCATTGGAGGACTTCTTCATTATTTCTGAATGTAAATGACTCACTGTGTATTACTGTAATGAAATTATTATTTTCAGTTTAATATTGTGTTAGTTTCTAATCCAGTAGGACACCGGTATATATATAATTTTATGCCAAGAATATGACCTAAATGTGACAAACCTAAATTTGAAGGCGTCACTTTTGATTTCAGACTGTGGTTCTCAGGCTGTGGGGCATGATCACTAAGTGGAAGTTGCAACATTATTTACAAAGTGTTCTTTGTAAATTGTCAGAGAATATATTTAATGTTTTTTTTTTCTTGATTGTGACAAAACTTCCTTTGAATTGTTAGAATAAAGTCAAATGTAATAAAAAAAAATACAATTTTCAGATGCTGTAAAAAAAAAAAAACTCTGAAGTGATGCAGCTACAAGCTGGCATTTTTATTTTTAGTTTGATATCAGCACACAAATTCAGGAGGCTAATACTTGTAATAGCACTTCACCTCCTCCCCTCTTCCTTTTTGTTTGTGGTTCCTTTCTGAGCATTGCTAAAGGTTCAGGCATTTTGTTGCATATTCACAGAAAAATTAGCAGAGGAGTCAGAGGTAGGAGGGAGCTAGGACAAAAAGGGGGGAAAAACACAGAGGATGAAAAGAGAAGTTGTAAGAAGATGGGAGAGAATGAGAAAGCGTTGGACGGAGGTGATTTTGTGGATCCAAGCTCAGTACATAGCTTTCTTTTTTCTTTTTGCTTTATATAAAACACTGGAGGCGAGAGCTGCAGCGAGGCGCTACCGAGAATTCTGGATGCTACTTCCTCCCCTCCCGTGCTCTTTTCCAATCCCTCCCACATTCTTAAGGAATCAATAGTCGCAAATTAATCATTCTGCCTAGAGCACTTTGAGAAACAGAGAGACACAGAGATGATTTGCATAAAGCAGCGGAGCAGCATCAGTGTGTATAATCACACCTTCCGTGTGCCTGAGCATGATTAGATGTTTGTTGTTTCATTTGTTTGGGGATGACTAATCGTTGTTGTCATGGTGATAGTTGTGTTGCCCCTGTTAGATGCCTAACATCATTTCAAGGAGGTAAATCGTCCTCTTTGGGTTGGAGAATCACCTGAAAGAAAGTATCAAGTCATGTTGAAAATGCACGGGATAAAAATGGTAAAGTTGACTAATTTAGTAATTTATTTAATAAAATATTAAATATGATAAACATCGCACTGTGAAGATGTTCTATGATATCTGCACTCTTATCTTTGTTTTATTTTCTAATGATGTTCCCATTGCAGAGGTGCGTAGTCATACTAAAGTTCAATCCAGGTACTTTAAACACAATGACAGATGTCTTTATCACCTGTTTACTAAAGTGTATATATATATATATATATATATATATATATATATATATATATATATGCACATGTTTTTTCAACATTGACATAAGCGCATGTAAACTTTTTTCTGAGCTCTACTGACATTTTATTCTACCTTCTTCTGATAGGACACCAGCACATTACTGATGATCACAACCAAGCCAAAAACACAAATTATTACTTTGTCACACAAGACTTTTTAGGTTTGCTATCACACCAGAGGAGCTTATTAATGTCCATCAGAGATTTTATTGTTAGCTGCATTGACAAATAAAAATGACGTTAGACAATAACTAATAATTGGGTAAACAACTAAAAATGGGAAGAGCAGATATTGAGCGTTTGAACCATTTGATATGGGTAGAGGTCAGATCAGGACATGGTGGAAGAAACAAATGGAGATGTGAAGAATATTACCGTGGAAAGGGCAGATGGAAAACCAATCTAGAGATGGAGGAACAGAGGGTGCAAAGTGAGAGATGAGTGGGGAAAGAGGCTGGCATGGGCAGGAGTTAAACAACATCTGTGATGGGAGGGAGCTGTAGCTGTGGGTTTGTATGGTGGAAAAAGACCCAAACGACATATGCACTGAGATCAACATCTGTAATGAGGCAGGGAGGACTGAGATGAAGTGAGGAAAAGAGAAGTGCTAAGGTGATGACTGATGCTGCTTTGGGTAATTCTTGCTCATCATCACACAGCAAGTAAAGTGAAGAGGTTGAAGCTTTTATAGCCACATGAAACATCAAACAAATATTAGCAATATTCTTTGTATTTTGAACTACTTAACGTATTTGGGCAAAAAATACCTCAAGACTTTTTTTTTTTTCAAAACACCATCCTATTCTGTACAAGCTTTGCTCTTTGTCCCATCTATGGGCACTTCAGTAGCATTTAACTGGCAGTTAACAGTAGGACTGTAATGCTCAGTCTTTTAGAAAGTGTTTTTATGTGCAAATAAATTCCTTTTCCAATTACATTTAGGTACCTATATAATTACTGGCTGGAAAGTGTTTCAGTAAAACTTTTTTTTTTTTTGAGTCAGTGTAAGTAAGTGTTGCTGGTGCCTAAACATGCCCATAAAAACAGAAAAAGCCACTACATGCTAGCAGCAAGATAAGTTATTTTATCTGAAGAAGCTCAATTTGCAAATCCTGACGTTTAACTTTAAACACATCATTTTTCAGGATAACTGGGACTCAGATCATTTGTTCAACTAAGTGTTTTGCAGACAAAGTATTTACTAAAACAGACACAAAAAGGCCAGTTGAGAATAAACCTATGGCAAAGTCTACAAATCAGTAAAAAGTAGTGAGTCCTAATGGTCAGATGAAAGAAGAATGCCACACCAGTTGCACAGCTACCATGCTCTAAATGTTTTGTGCAGCAGAGTGTGGTGACAGTTTCCATGCGCATGTGTCTGTCAGTGTATGATTGTGTATGTATATATTTCTGTCTTTTAAATTTAATCATTGCTTTTTCTGGAAACAGGCTCTGGCACAGGGAGAGCAACAACAATGAACAAAAGCCTTTTAGAGAGAGAGAAAAAGGAGAAAATAAAAGTTTACTGTAAAGATTTCAGTTTTCTTCCTTGCATTCATGTGTACAAGTTGTTGAGACCTTGCTGATATGCATGTATTTGTGTACACACTGCTTGTAAATCAAGGTTCTTTATTGTCATTTGCATCACATGTGGTACATGAGGTGGAACGAAATTGTGTACTCAAGGTCCCAGTTACACCTAAAAATGGCAAAAATATAAAGAAACAGTACACAAGGATCTAAGATATACGCAAAACAATAATAATGTAATTGTCACAATCCTCAGTGTTTAGACCCATTTGCAGGCAGGCGAGTGAGGCAGGAGTTTAAAATAAAAATAATTTATTTAAACCGCAAAAACAAAACGGCTGACGGGGCAGCAAAACTACAGGCAGGATCCAGGCAGACAGGAACAGGGCAGATTCAAACTCAGACTGATACCTGGCACAAGGAACAGAGGAGGACCATGTTGTCTGTGAATACAGAACAATGACCAGACCAGGAGTGGAGGAGAGAAAGGCTTTTTATAAGAGAGGGAGAGTGAGTAATGAGAGCACCTGGGCAGGTGGCTGATGAGGGACAGGTGTGAATGATAAAGACTGAGGAGTGGAGAGGAAGACTGAGGAGTGAGTGGAAAAAGACAACAGAATCAGATATATAGGAACAGAAATCACACAAAGAGCAGAACAACAAAAGTATAAAGAGCAGAGCGGGGAACACAAATAAATATAAAGAAAACAGACAGGGACAGAGCCTTTCAGTAATATCATGTGGTGTATTAAACAGCAGCCTGAACATGAGTCTGTTGTGAGCAGATGGGTGAATACAGCAGCTTAAAGACAAAATAAATAAATAAATAAATAAATAAAAATATAAGTCAATAAAGTTGCTAAGTTACCAAAAAAAAATTTTTTTTTTTTCAAAAATTGGATTACAACTCTTTTTTTATATGCAGCAAAAAATGAGAAAAAAAACAACAACAAATTAATTCAAATTAGTTGAAAAATAAGGAAGTTATGCAGTTTTAGAGTAATAAAAAAAAACACGCAAATTTCTCCTAATGTGTTGATTAGATCATCCCAGTTTCAGGGTTTCAAAAATCACTTTCTAATTAACTTATTGACATGAAAGTTGCTCAAAATGTAGAAAAGACTAGAATTCATTTAACCTTTATTTATCCAGGTTAATCCCATTGAGCCTCGGGGACTCATTTGCAAGAGAGACCTAATTCTAACAAATAGTGATGACAACAGTGGACAACAACAGACATTCATAAAGGAAGCATACAAATTGAGAAGAAAGAAAATAGCATTAAAAAAATGAAACAAACAACAACCACAACAAAAACAGCTAGATTATAAGGCGGTGTAGAAAACTAAAAACAGGAACATGTCTGAATTGGTCTTTCCCATGAACTTGGCAGTTGTTTGAAGCCACTTAGAGAGGTCAAGGTCAAGAGCTTCAGATCTTTTTGCAAGATATTCCAGGGAACAGGAGCGGAGTAGGAGAAGGCACATACCAAACTCCTACTTTACTTTTAATGAGTGCTACATGTCCATTGTGTGACTTTTGATGATTTTTCAGACAAACGCAAGTCACATGTCCCAGCGAGTGTTTTTCTTCCTCTGCTTGTGGTTGGACTTCTGGTCTTTTTTGTCTGTTGTGGATGTGGCGCCAGCTTTTGATGGGGAGCTTTAAGGTTGCACATTCATTGTTGTCAAATAGTTCACACAATTACAAATATATGATTTTTTTTTTTCCGGCTCTGTAGGGTGACAATACTTGTAACTTGAGAAAAATAAAGCCCTACAATGCCATGCATAAGAAGCACAACATTTTCATTTCATGTATGTTCTCATTTTCCAATCAGATTAGGAACACCAGTAAGATTTATTTGAACTCCTCGGTTTCAGAAACCAACACAGATGGAAGTTTCTCAGATTTGATTCCAAATTTTACACCGAAACTAACGAACACTGTATTTGTACCTTCTTGTTCACTTTCATAAACACTATAAATCCAGATAAATAATCCATAAATCTTTTATAAACCTATTCAGATATGTATTTTTGGAGCAAATAACCTTTTCCTAGCTTAAAAACTAATTTGTAATTCCTATACGTATTCCTATATGTATGTGTCCTAATCCTACATGTTACTAAATAGTATTTTGTGAGTGGGTTTTTCAGTAAACTAATTTAAGTTTTGTAGATGGTGGAGCTTCTGCTGTCAGAGTGTAAAATCGCTGCAGGCAGTTCATCATTGTGCCTAAGAACCCCCTGTGTGACTCTGAGAGACGTCTGGGGATTTTGACACAACAACAGCGTTTCACGCCTGGGGAGCAAGAACTGTTTTCAGGCACGCTGGAGATAGGAGTTGGAGGCAAGAGCAAAGGAGACAATCTGGGAGAGAATATTCAGAATACTGTATTCACCGAGGATGCTGATTATAGGATTTAGCAGGTGAAAGCTGGGCGGTAGTGGAGTCTCTTCTTTTTTTTTTTTGGCTCATTTCTCTTTAGATTTATAAAATATTAATCATTGAAAATATGTAGTTTGTCCTTCAGCAGCTTTGCTTATAGGCACCAAGTAAAAACTTGTTTTTGAATGCATTCATACTACAGAAATGTAAAATCAACCTTTTTTGTGTCTCCTTGTTTATATATGACTTGATAAACCTTGTAGAATATCCATGGAAGCCATTTGGAGCATGCAGACGGGTGATTTCCCACATCCTTGTGACACGTTGCTGTGTTTGCGGTTCAGTTTTTACAAAACTGTTGCTATGCAGGGAAAATCTGCAAGCAAGAACCAGATGCCCATGAAGTAGCTGAGTCACCGCCCACAACCCTCACACACATGCCCCCTGTTTCCCTTCCACTGACTCAGTTGGACTTCACACACTTAAACCCATGCAGTTCAATGTGCAATCGTCTGGCCAAACATCCCCACAGACACACACAGTGCCTTGTTGGTTCTTACAAATGCTCATAGTGGCAGTCAAACCCGTTAAAACACTTTTTCTCATGGATAACAGCTAATGGCTCATTTCCCAATGCATGCATGCACACCTCAGCTATTAGACATGTATATAATAGCACAACGCACACTCTTGGATGACCCTGTATACGTATTATATTCATTCAACATTTATTTAGACAGGTTAATCCCACTGAGCCTCGAGGACTCGTTTACAAGAAACCTGATTTCTGTATATATCTGTATATATATAGATTAGACCTGCAGATATGTAAATATATATATATATATATACACACACACACACACACACATATATATGGATAGATGGATAGATAGATAGAGCTTACAGTGCTTAATTTGTAAACCAAATGATGTCGGGGGGTTACTCCCCCAGAAAAATTTTAATAAAGTAGATGCATTCTGGTGTATTTGAATGGGTGGTTATATTTACATTTACCTACAAAAGTCATTGTTTTCAATGTTCATGGTATATATTTTCCTTGTGTGAATACAGCCTTGCTTCTCTCAAGCATCCTACCCCTCCCCCCCGCATCAAATCTCCATTGCCACTGCCTTCATGTGCTTCAATTCTTGATTGTTTAGTTGTACGATAAGAATACTTTTTTATGAAAGTAAATTGCCATTTATTCATTTTGCCCATGGGGAAAAATGGAGCATGAGATTGATAGGTGGATCGGTGCGGCGTCTGCAGTGAAGCGGACGCTGTACTGGTCTGTTATGGTGAAGAGAGAACTGAGTTAAAAGGCGAAGCTCTCAATTTACCGGTCAATCTACGTTCCTACCCTCATCTATGGTCATGAGCTTTGGGTTGTGACCGAAAAAATTAGATCTCGGATACAAGCTTCCAAAATGAGTTTTCTCCGCAGGGTGTCTGGGCTCTCCCAGATCTGGGAGGGACTCAGAGTAGAGCGCTGCTTCTCCACATCGAGAGGAGCCAGTTGAGGTGGCTCAGGCATCTGTTTAGGATGCCTTCTGGATGCCTCCCTGGTGAGGTGTTCCGGACACGTCCCACCGGGAGGAAACCCAGAGGAAGACTCAGGACACGCTGAAGGGACTGTGTTTCTTGGCTGGCCTGGGAACGCCTCGGGATTCCCATGGAGGAGCTGGCCCAAGTGGCTGGGGAGAGGGAAGTCTGGACCTACCTACTTAGGCTGCTACCCCAGCAACCCTACCCCGGATAAGCGGAAGAAAATGGATGGATGGATGGATGGATGGATGGATGGATGGATGGATGGATGGATGGATGGATGGATGGATGGATGATAGTAAATTGGACAGTCTTTTTGACATTTTGATCACTGTCATTTTGAAACATTACGCACGTCATGTGATTACCCATCAAACATTTCTCTCGTGTTTTTTAATAAATTATCAAAATTTTATTAATGCCCACTTGAACTGTAAAACTGATTTGTGATTTAGTTGTGCTGTTTAATTATATTTTTGTGCTTTTATTTAAATTGCCCATGACTGTAAGGAACTCTCGTGAGGGTTTGGACCAAGATCACAACACAACA
>NC_056513.1:21542132-21578881 GCF_014905685.2 Nematolebias whitei
GTGAACAGAGTGATAAAGATCTAAATACAAGGACGTGATTCATGACACATGACTGTACTTTTAGGGGCGGAAATTTTGTTAAGGGCAGAAGTGGAAATGCTTACTTGAAGGGGCAGCTCTTATGTGATATTAGGAAGGTTGTAAGTGGCTGTTGTGTTTAAAATGAGTGTTTTTGTAAACATTTTTGTATTACATTACATTGTATTACATTGGTCATTACATGCACAGTATAGGTTTTATTCATTCAGTGCAGTCAAATTTGTTCCTAACTTTATTATTAGTAAGCCTGAGATCAGATCCAAGCAAACAATTACCGGAACGCGCACTCAGTCAAAGTAAGAGAGTTCCCGGATCCTGATCCAGCAGGATTCAGCTCATATATATTATACAAGTGTTACTACTGCACACACAATGTGTCTAACTAAAAGAGGAGCCACATGACAGTTTAGAAATAATCAGTCAACTCCCTGATGTTAATGGTCTGAATTTGACTCGTGGAACCTAAAATTCATACCTGAGCTCTGCTCATGTTGCTCCATCAGTAATAAACACAAAGTTACCACATTCGTGCTCCTTGAGCCAATATTTTCTGTCATGCTTAAAATTATTACCCCAAAATCTAAAGGTGCACTTCTTGTAAGAGCAGTCAAGAAGTCAGTTTAGAGGCTGAAAGTTTTTGATTTTATTGTGGATGTCATGATCATCATCCAAAGGGCTTGCTGTGTCTGTTAGATTATACATATATCCTTAATTTATCAAAACATATTTGCAAAGCTTAAATTTTTATATGAAGCTTTTATTCCTGGAAGTTTTGTGCCATATGAAGAACAAACATATAAAACTGTAAACAGTAATATTAAGATATAAAATGTTCTTTTGTGCACATTTGTTTTTAATTGGAATATAATTTAATCCCAATCATTTGTTTGACGTTTGAGGAAAATGAGCATTTCATGTATTTTGAAGAAATTTGGCAAAGACCGTGCGAAGGAGTCTAAGAAAAATGTAGTCAGCTTCATAATGATCAGAGCTCTTTCCTCTGTTGAAATTCTCATAAATATTTTTCTATTAAAACTGATAAACGCTCTTACTCTTCAAAATAAGTGAAATTATGATTTTTTTCAAAACACTGTCAACATGAAAATGCTTTTTATTATGCAATAATAATAATAAAGTAGTGCTTCAATGTGTCTTCATGCAGTGTGAACTATTTTAGCACAGATGAAATTTCTAGTATGAGTTACCATGGCAACACCTCATGATAAAAAAAATAAAAAAAAACTGTACTTTTGAACCCACAGTTAAACCTAACCTTATCTCTATAATACTTATCTTTCAGGTCCAAAGTGTTTTAAGCTGAGAAACACTGCGATTAAATAAATGAAACGTTCCTAAAAAAAAAAAAAAGAACATTACACAGTTATCTTTTACTGTTCCAGATTGGCTGGCCTTAACTTTGAATCAGAATAATTAATCTCCAGCTAGATGTAAAAGCTCACAAAGTCAGTTAAGACGATAACATCCATCCCTGCATCAATCCAGATAGTAACTGTTACATTAACAAGTGGAAACTATGTGTTTACTTTGAATTGGTGCGATGACTTTCTGTAGAGTTTGTGCAAAATTTCCAGAATAAATGAGGAAGAAGGGAAGTTTGAATGTTGGGAGGAAAGAAGAAGAATAGAAAAGAACCATGAAGCAGGAGAAAAACGAAGCCTAGCATTGATGCAAGTGTTGTAGTTATTTATAGTTCAAATGCCCGAGCTCTTCTGTTTGCCCGAATTCATCGTCTGCCCCTCTCTGTCTCCCTTACTCCCTGTCCCCCTCACCCTTTAGCCTCTCCTTCTCTCTTTCTCTCTCCTTCTCATTTTTACCTGTTTTACAATTCCCAACACCAAACTTCCACATGTGGAGGTTTGTTTGCAGTTGCTGTGCTCTCTTCACCTCATCTAGCTTTTATTTATGCATTTGTTTATTTGCATTTGTTCTTCCTCCCTCTCTTCTTCATCTTTCTGCTCTTTCATTACATACTGGGTCAGTGCTTCCTGCTCAGCATCCTCGCCCCCTCCCTCCCTCCCCAGCCCTCTCCGATGATGCTCAGGAGTCTGCTGTTTCTTTAGTAATGTTATGCAACCACCATCACAGACACACTGGGGGGCATATGCATGTGGGAGTGGGGGTGTGAAGGGGGAGGCAGAACATGGGAATCATGAAAAGGTGGGGGGGAAAGGAGAAGCAGAGAATGAGAGCTTCCTTTTCAGTGGTCAGTGACCCACTCTGTTCTGCCTGGTCTAGTGGTCCAGTCAGCCTACATTCACAAGTTCTAACTGATCCTGACTCATTTTACTGCTGTGTGTTTTACTGAAGCATGGCTACATGCTAACGTGTTCTATTATGTGACATGACCATGACCAGCTTTTTAAGATCATGCACATAAAACCTCTATATTAAAATGTGCTTGTGGTATATTAGACCTGTCTAAAGCTTTTGACACTGTGGACTATGACATCTTCTGTCATAAGCTCTCAGAAATCGGTTTCTCAGATCACACCATTGGTTGGTTCTCTAACTATAATGATAATGATACTTCTTCCTGTAATTTAATGGTTAACAATGGTGTACCACAAGGCTCAGTCTTAGGACCCACCCTCTTCACAATATACATAGGTAATG
Source organism: Nematolebias whitei (assembly GCF_014905685.2). Taxonomy (NCBI): domain Eukaryota; kingdom Metazoa; phylum Chordata; class Actinopteri; order Cyprinodontiformes; family Rivulidae; genus Nematolebias; species Nematolebias whitei. The sequence continues at coordinate 21,544,806 of NC_056513.1, forward strand.
TGGGTCAGACCATCCCGGATGCATTCTTACATTATTATGCCGATGATACAGTTGTTTATTGTCACGCTAAAACAGTTGATAAGGTTTTTCAGCTTTTGCAATCCGCTTTTGACATCATCCAGTCAGATTTGTTCCTCTCAAACTTGTACTAAACGCCGACAAAACCAAAGGGATGTTCTTTTCAAACAGGAAGTCGGTCCCAGTAGTCTTTCCCTCGATTTTATCTTTGAATGGTGTTCCTATTTAGTTTGGTGACTCTTACAAATATTTGGTGGGAATCTTGGTAGATTTGCATCTCTCTTTTAAGCCCCACGTTGAAAACTTGGTAAGGAAACTGAACGTTCAATTGGGTTTCTTTTTCATTAATAGGCCCTGTCTAACTCTTAACACAAGGAAACGCCTTGTAACTGTGACTTTCCTTCCCTCCATTGACTATGGTGACATTATTTACATGAACGCTCCTACAAGCACCCTGCAGATGTTGGACGCTGTCTATCATGGTGCACTAAGATTCATAACTGGCTGTAACTACCGTATCCACCGGTGCACCCTGTATTTACTGGTTAACTGGTTATCATTAATGTCACACAGACTCTCTCACTGGTACATTTTCATCTTTAAAGGATCTCAGTCTGTTACTTTCATATATCTCATCCTACATGTCACTACGTGAGTACAGCTACAGTGTGTGCACTCAGGACATTATTACACGCAGTGTTCCCTCAGTGTGGACTGAACTAGGCATAAAGGCCTTGTCCTACTCTGCTCCTGTTTCTTGGAATATCTTGCAAATAGATTTGAAGCTCTTGACCTTTCTAAGTGGCTTCAAACAACTGCTAAGTTCATGGCAAAAGCCAATGCAGACGTGTTCCTGTTTTTAGTTTTCTACATCGCTTTACAATCTAGCTGTTTTTAATTTTGTTTTTTTAATATCATTTTCTTTCATTTATTTTTCTCACTTTATGTCTTTTTTATGATTGTTTACTGTTGTCATCATTCTTTGTTAAAAACAGGTCTCTCTTGTAAATGAGTCATCGAGGCTCAATGAGACTAACCTGTATAAATAAAGGTTGAATGAATATTGTGATAATTAATGTTAATTGAGGTTTGGGAGCTAGGCCATGTCTCAACCACACTTCTGATCACCTACCAAGCCTTTCTACAGTCAGTTCACTGTTCTGACAGTTTGTCAAGTGCTCTCAGTGCCCATCCACCCGCCTCCCTTCAACTCATCAGATCCATCGCTCTGCAGTTAAGTACAATGTTTCATACTAACTGTATGCTTCAATCCTTCACCTTTTCTCCTCCAGCATCCTCTTATCTGGTGATGGGCTAGGGTTAGGATATGTCTTGGATTTGTCCAGATGTTTGCCCAGCAAGACAGAACTCATTCTCCTTCTATGGGACTTAACCTTCAAATGGACTCAACTTCTCATCTTTGTTCCTTTCTATTTAATATTACTGTAAATTCACTTTGTTGTGGCATGGGCTCTGTTAGTGAGCAAACACATATTATTCATATTTTAACTGCCATGAAGGGTGGAGTTAGTGGGCACAACATGAGAAATTATTTAATGTCTGCTCTGACAATAAAACATCTGTCTAAAGCAACAATTATTTTTGTATGTTACTGCAATAATATGGCTATTTTAAAGGGAGTACTGTAGTTGGAATAATATACCTTATTTGGCAGACATTTGCTTCAGCAATGAAAGCAAGACTGTAAAAATACTGTAGTACTGTTAATATCAACTGAAAAAAAAAAGTTACACGGACATTGTCATGTTGTTTATGCTGCAATGTATTCTGGGTAAATGATGTAGACAGGTTGCTCCGGTTCTAGTTTCATCAAGCTTGAAGGTTGTTTTGCTCAGTGTCTAAAGTTCAGCCCTGTTAATTTGAACTGGAGTAGCGGTTTATAGTCCGGAAATTACGGTAATTAAAAATGAGAAGTACTAAACAGATGAAGAGGAACATGTCAGCTGGTGTTTGAGCTGTTGCTGCTTACAAACGCCAACCTGAAGAGAGAATTTATGCTGCAAAAAGCTGTCAGTCGTTGGCATAGTTCAACTATTCTGCCAACAGCTAATAGAGGAACAAATTTTTCGCTTTGTGGATTAGCATTTTCGCTAAACTTTGGAAACCATTAGTGAAGTCAGCTCCCACTAAATTAGATTTTGCCAACTTTAAGTCCGCTAATGAAATTTACAAGCTTGTTCCTGTCTGTTGTGGGCGTGTCTTCGAAGAGTACGTAAGGCATGCTATTAGCTTACTATGTGTGCAAGTGACAAGACGTGATTGGTTGACGCAGCTTCAACTGGAAGGAGACAAAGATGTGTGATTACTGTCATCTTAGCGGTTAGTGTTAGCTTCTGCGTTTTTTTTTTTAACCTACTTAGCTTTAACAAATCTAATTTTTTAGTTAGCAGAAGGTTAGCGAAACTATGTTTTCGGTTAGCTGTGCCTAGTGGTTCATGACAATTATTGGGACAAAAATATATTCTCATATATATTAGAGCACATTACAAATTATAACTTTATTGTTAAACATTATAACTTTTTAGCTTTAACTCTTTGTGCTTTAGTCTTGACCGCAACCTATTGGCCCAGAATGTACTGTCAATAAAATAATGATGACATCCTTGGGTGCAAAAATTGAATCAAAACTTAAAATTATTTAAAACAATTAGATGTTTCAATATGTCACAAACGTTTTTTTTTTTGTAGAATACAGAATTAACAACATATTAAGGTCAACATGTGCATATAGAGATATATTTAAAGTTAGTAATGGACATATTAAGGGACATTTTATAAATATTTATTTAGAATAGTGGAAAAACAATAAATTGTGGCTAATATATTTGAAGAGATATGAAAAATGAACTTTCATAATCAAAAACTTGGGTTTTTTTGTTTGCTAAAAATGTTAATTATAATATTTTACAGCAACTTTTTTCTTATCTGAAAGATGATTTGAGTGTAAGAGAAATCTAAATTATATTTATTATCACAATAGCATATTTTTTTTATTATTATGTAAATTCAGAATTTTACAAATTTGGTCACTTTCTGACTGATTATAAATGTAAATTTTGATCCAACCTATTGGAAATTTTTGATTTTCAATTTCTGTTTATATTTTTTGCTAAATTTATTAGGTTATTACATGATTATCTGCATGAAAATGAATAGTTAAAACCATAGTTAGGGAAAACCAAACCCAGGAGGTGTTGAACTTTAGATGGACACACTCTGACAAAACATATTCAGTAAAAGGTTTTCTGTTTGTAAACTGAAATGTGATTTGACGCCAGGAAAAAATCCATATTGTAACACAATTTTTTTCTTCATGTTTGTGCGTTTTGGTGTGCTTGTAGGTTTTTATTGATTACCAAAGAGGTCTACATCAAAGATGTGCTGAGACGAACTGCTGAGGGAAAAAAACAATGGTTTTGATTCCAAACCACGTTTTATAATTCTCATTCACTTTGAGAAGAATTCTTCTGTAGCACTGTCCATCCGTCCATCCATTTATCCATCCATCCATCCATCCATGTATCCATCCATTCATCATCCATCCAACCATCCATCCATCCATCCATCCATCCATCCATCCATGTATCCATCCATCAATCATCCATCCAACCATCCAGCCATCATCCATTTATCATCCATCCATCCTTTCCACCATCTATCCAACCATCCATCCATCCATCATCCATCTGTCATCCATCCATCCTTCCAACCATCTATCCAACCATCCATCCATTCATCTGACCATCCATCCAACCATCCATCATCCATCTATCCATTCAATCATCCATCCATCATTCATTCAATTCAATATAATTTATTGTGTATGGATCATCCATCCAACCATCCATCCATCCATCCATCCCAATCCATCCATCAATCCATCCATCCAACCATCCATTCATCCAACCATCCATCATTATCTATCCATTCATCCATCCATCAATCCATCCTCATCCATATATCCATTCAACTATTCATCCATCCATCCATTCAACCTTCAATCCATCCATCCCACCATCCATCATCATCCATCCGTCCACAAACAGTTGTACTTTCATATCAACAACTAAGCTAATTAACCTAGCTGACACATAATTCAGTTCACTTCAGTTTAGTTATATAGCTCCAAGTCACAACAGAAGTTGTCTCAGGGCACTGAACAGAAACATTCATATACACAAAAATTCAGTTAGTAACATCATTTATCTAAGGTGGTGTAGGGTAGCCAGCAGATTGTGTTGAGCCTTCATTTCGTCACAGTCTCCCATCCTGAGCGAACACAAGGCAACACTGAAAAAAAAAACCCAGTCAGAGGAACAACATAACACCACCTGCCCCCATGTATCAAACAAATTCCATTCATTCGGTTTCTGCTTACATTTATGGGAACAAAATATATTTTCAATCGCCCCCCCCTGCATTTAGATAATCCACAGAATCACTTTGTAGACTTATCCATAAGAAATGTTTTTGAACCACAACTTCCTCATCGCCTCCCTGTGATTTAGTTAGTAGTCAGAAACAAGTATAGCACCGTTTTCTTTTTGCTTTTTCTATGTAAAGTCAGTGGTGTGGAGGCAGTATGAAGTGCCGGTCCAATATCACTCCACAGCTTGTAACAGAATAGTCTTACCACAACACAAAATCACACTGTGGAACCGAGAGAAAACAGATTCAAAAACTTTGAAAAGGAAAGGATTTTTTTCTTTTTTTTTTTGGATAAAAATAAAATAAAACAAGAAACTGTTTAGATGATCAAAAGCAAATCTTTACAGTGAGATTAACTTGATGCCATTTTATAATACAACCAGACATTTTTCATCTCGGTCATCAATAATTTTTGCAGATATGCCATCAGCTTTGTTAATCTTTTATATTTCTCTCCCTTCTGCCACACCTCTGTTTTTCACAACTACAGTCTGTCCTCCTTCCTTATTGCCCTGCCCCATCCCTCTCTCCCTCCTGTTATTAGTGCCCGTCACTCTTTTCCATTGTCTTTGCCAAGGATATTCATCAGGGTGGAAGGAGGAGGAAATATATGCAGAAAGTTTTTACTAAACAAAACTAGGCTAGAGCAGTGAAGGGACAGGAGACGGTGTGAGGGAGAACTGAGAACGTGGACAGTGCGGTTCTCTGCGACAGTCAGCGTTGCTCTTCTTTGATGGGTATACTGGTAACTGTTCATTAAAGGATGTTTGCAATCTTTTTGTCATTTATAGGTACATATAGTCAGGTGGTACGTTATACTGTGATTGGCATCTGGACAGCCTTTTGCCCATTTTATTGTTAAAAGCATAGCATTCTTAGACAGATGCATACCATCTATGGCCTCTCCTGACAAAGTTTTAAACCACAATAATCTCGTTTTGAACATTTTTAAATTTTCTCATCAAATTTTGGACATGGAAAACATATGTTATGCAAGTTTGCACACAGCATTGCAAGAGCCCATGTTATTTGTCTGCCATTAGAGTCTATGTTGGAGATAACTTTCAGCTACTACCACACCAAATGTTAGCTCAACATCTATAAAATCGACTGTGTTTTAGCCATTTGTTGTTTTCTAAATGTCATTAACTACTGGCAGCCATCATGAATCTGGTCGACCCCAAAAGTTAATCAGTTATAGATGTGCATCAAATGTTTAATTTCTGACAGTTTCATTGACATTTGTTCAGTTATTCAGGAGATATTTTGCTAACAGACATGATTAACTCCAACTGTCAGTGCCCCAGTTTTAAACATAAGTTTCACATGGTCTGTCAGTGCTCGGACTTTGTGCTGAGATGACTCTCAGCTACAACACGTATCTTTTAAAACAGGGGTTCTCAACCCTGGTCCTTGAGGAACACCGCCCTGCATGTTTTAGTTGTTTCTCTGCTCCGACACATCTGATTTGAATGAATGGATGACTGACATGCTTCTGCAGAACATGAGGAAGTAATGAAATCACTGAATCAGGTGTGTTAGAGCGGGGAAACAACTAAAACATGCAGGACGGTGTCCCTCAAGGGCCAGTGTTGGGACCACTTAGAGTCATTTTTGTGTTTGCAAATATTAGCTGTAGCTTCTAAATTTAATTGGATTGTCTCCAAACATTAAGATTTACATTCAGTGATTACTTTTTTGAAAGCTTAAATAATTTTTTTCCACTGGTTCATGAGCTGTTGTGCTATTTTCTTTTCCCTTTATTCATGGCGAAGTTTTGATATGGCATTTAGAAAATTCTGTTCTTCACACTGAAGGCAGAAGTCAGTATTATTTGTTTATTTGTGTATTTTGTTTGTTTAGCAGATGTCTTTTTGACCTCCCCGTTGATCATTTCTGTTTCTAAGGCAACAGTGTGAAACAACCACCCGACCTGTTCCAACTCTACAGGAGTGTGCTAAAGCAGCTTCACATCAAACTAGAGAAAGAACACTTGAGCTCGCCAGTGTTAGCTACAGCTTCAGTGTAAATTCAAGGAGCAGTTAGAGAAGTTATAATTTAAACTCAGTCACTTTGTACACTCTAACTCCAAATATCTTGTGCAGGAAAAGTGGCACTCTACTAAATGATTCAACTTTTATTTGTTAACTTGGCTTGTGCTGCTGGGATATTTAGTATGAAGGTTCAATTTGAAATTTGATCAACACTGGAGGGAAGTCCAAGTATTGATTCAGTATGGAGCATTTTGAGGGGGGGGGGGGGGGGGGTGTATTTAAAATTATAAGCCAAGGTTCTGCCTTGTTAAATCCAGACTATTTATTATATAATTTCTTACTTTAAAATCCATTCAAACTTTATTTATACAGGGTAATCCCATTGAGCATCGGAGACTCATTTACAAGAGAGACCAGATTCTAACAGAGTGATGACAACAGTAGACAACAAAGACAATCATAAAAGGAAGCATAGAAATGATGAATATAAGAATGCAGAAAAAAAATGTTTTCGTCTCTTTTAGGAGTCTAATCCGTACTATGGAGATTCAAGCTTCCACTTTCTTCCTAATAATTTAACTGTAGAGTCCAGACTGAACAAGCATATTAGGCTTTAAGCTTATGTTCAATATTTGAACGCATGTACCTGAATGTGCTTTTTTTATTTAGGGATTTTTTCTTTTCTTTTTAATTTGTCTCCTTCATGTCATTCCAGTCATCTTAATTACGCCTATTTTGTTTTAACTAAGGGAAAAAAAGGACAGCTGTCAGCTTATTCTTTGTGATGATGGCAACTTTTTCACGTATTCACCAGTGTGGAGTTGAGATTGAACAGACTTCCCAAAGTGGGAACAAATGTATTCATTTAGTTAAACTGCACCGTTGTTTTAAAGTGTGAGAGTTTTAAACACTCCACAGCAACGATGAAACAGTTACAAATTGTTAAAAACACATTCTTAAATCAAAACCATGTAACAGTTTGGCTGATTACAGTCCAAATGTTAATAAAGCTTTCAGCTCTTTTTGCTGAATCTTCCTCTCCCTAAATGACTACACACATTCTTCCACTGACAACACAAAGTTTTAAAAAGCCGTAAGTTGTGAACAGAAGTGACATTCTAAAAATCTGCAGCTCTCATCCAGATGTAAAACCCTTCTAGAATTTGACGGCATGTTGAAAGGTCTACTTTTGAGCTGTGGCTTCAAAACGAACATACCAGTAACAGCTTTTTATTAGAACATGATGTGAATTTGTTTATTGGACAATGTGATTTTTAAGCGATGTTAAATCTAAACTGCAGTAGAAGGATTTATAAAAGCTCCATGCTGCTTCAGTTGATTTAATGCCAGATGAAGAGTTTAAGACAGAAACTGAGCAACATTGGTGTTTCTGCTTTATACTTTAAATATCAGCAGACACCATGTTGTTTCAGGACTGGACCAGCTTCTCATCCTAACCTGTCTGTTAGCAAAATATGGTAATAGGTAATGATACAACTGAAACACTCAGAGAGCTTTAAGTGCATGTGTGTGTGTATATATATATATATATATATATATATATATATATATATATATATATTCATTCAACCGTTATTTAGTCAGGTAAATCCCATTGAGCCTCGAGGACTCATTTACAAGAGACCTGATTTCAACAAAGAAAAAAAAAAAAAAAAACGAAAAAAAATAAATAAAAAAAAAAAAATATATATATATATATATAATAAAATAATATAAATAATAAATAATAATAAAATTATTTATATACATATTACGGCATTTTAAACTCTTCCCAAACTCTTGCAATATTCTAAACAAAGTTTCTAAACTATAAACGCTCTAAAAGAGCACAGAATGTCATGATTTCAGCTCTTTGCCTCCGGCTGCACTCTCAGTGCACTCTCACGCCCACTTCTACGCTGTGCACCGAGATCAGGTGGTCAGCTCCAGGAGGAAGCTTCTCCCACAGCTGTGGGCTGTGCACAGGTGCTAAATCGTTTTAAATCATTTTATTTTAAATAAAAATCAATGCCGATGGTGTGGCTCATCCATCGATCAGCCATTGTGTGTCATATCCAATCTCACTTTGACAGTATATATATATATATATATATATATATATATGTGTGTGTGTGTGTGTGTGTGTGTGTGTGTGTATATATGCATAATTGCATAAAACCGATTCACTTATGGGATCAACCTGATCAAAGATGGCTGCCACAGCAAACTGACCTTTACAAAACACACAAATAAAATTCTCAGAAAATATTTCTCGTATGCACATCTACAAATGATTAATTAGTGGAGTCAGTTTATTTCAAAATGTCCGCTAAAGCAAATCAATATTAACCAGCACAAAAATTGTTTTAACTCTGTCACGTTTACAGACACCAAGCTAAAATTTGATTTAGTAGTAGCTGAGAGTTATCCATAACACATTATCTAAGCCTGATATCTCGCAATATTGCACAAGATGGTGCGTTATGTTATTTTAAAACCTTGACCAAAACAGCATTAAAGCCATTTTTCATCATAAGATGATCTTACTTTAAAACTCTGGCATAATATGTGTTGGGCGATATGTATTCCTTTAAAGAAATCTAAACCAAAAAGCCAGTATCCAACTTTTTACATCATATATTGAAAATCTTTTTGGCATACAGAAACCTTCTCAGTTTTGACACAATAATACAGAAAAAAATTGAAAACAAGTCTCTTTAGTGATGCAAACTAAATATGACATTTCTTAGGCTATGCCCAAAAGCAACTAAATCCACCTGGAGTCATATTCAGATCTCAATAAATGACGTGATTTATCTTAAAACATGTAAATTTCATGTGTCGTTGCTGTGCTTCCCTTCATCTGAACTTCTCCAATTCTAAACAATTGTCCAACGCAAACCTTTACAGTATAGGAGAAAAACAAAAAATATATATTTGTAATTAGGAAGCATATAGATTTAAGGTAAATGTATGAACACAAACAGACTTGAACCTGAATATCTGTTCACACAAATCAGCCACTTATCTCGGGCTTTTCCACACATGACAGGAAGTTGAACAGTAAATAAGAGGGATATCCTTATTTGGATTAAAAGACCTGATTATTGAATATTTTGTCACTACCGTCTGACTGTGATGCCCTTCATCATGCCTATTCTCTAAACTACAATTAACCAGACGTTTCCCACTTGATTTTGTGCAGCATGACAACACGGAGCTACTTTTCTCCATCTCAAATAAAACAAAGTCTAATTGGAGTGGGGTTTTTTGTACCGAACCCAAGCAGTTCTCCAGTTTCTGATTTGCACATGCACACGCACACACACACACAGTACAATCCACTGATAGGAAAAGTAATTGCTTACTCTAAATTAGAGCAAATAGGGTAAGGCTCTAATTTCACATTTAATACAAGTATCTTTAATACGTCTTGCTTTTGTTGAACATGTTCTGAAAAGTGCATGGAAATGAAATAGGCTGCTAGGGTTGAAAGATTCTAATGAAAATCAGCCAAAACAACGAAGTCGTTTAATGAAGCCATGGCTTTTTGCAGTTTTCTCAGTTTGTCTGTGTTAATGTTTTATTTCTGAAATATTAGAAGTTCATTGTGTGAAAGTTTATCGTTCACACTTTTGAGATCTGGTTTTCTTACTCACGTTTTTTGGCATCTAACTCGTTTTGCCACTTTTGTGCCATTTCAACAATCCATGCAGCAAAATGTTCTGGGGGGGGGGGGGGGGGGGGGTCACTGGTGTCCATGTCCAGCTATCACTGTGCGAGAGGCGGGGTACACCCTGGACAGGTCACAGGGACACATAGAGACAATCAACCATTCACACCTAGGGACAATTTAGAGTCACCACCAGTGTTTTTGATGTGTGGGAGGAAACTGGAGTACCTGGAGAAAACCAACGCACGCACAGAGAGAACTCCACCAAGAATGGTCCCCAACTGGGATTTGAACCAGCAACCTTCTCGCTGAGAGGCAACAGCTCTACCTACTGTGCCACAGTGCTGTTGCCCAATTGTGCAATGTGCAAATTTTAGTTTTTGAAATATTTATCTTTGTCGGCCATGTTCTTCTCATTCTAATGAATGGAGCTCACTTCACATCCTTCAAACTCTGCGCAGATTTAAACTTTTTACAGCTCATTTCATCGTTTGTTGTGGTTCGGCTTTTTTCAGCTTCTTTTTGCTATTTTTCGCCTTAGAATCGAGCTGTTTTTTGTTACTTTTCTTTTTTTTTTAGCCATCCTATTTGTTAAAAAATAAAAATCTGTATGACTTTTTAATAACTCTCTATTGTTGTTGCTGCTGTCCATTGTTGTCATCACTCTGTTAAAATCAGGTCTCTCTTGTAAATGAGTCCTCGAGGCTCAATGGGATTTACGTGTCTAAATAACGGTTGAATCAAATTTTTCAGCTTCCTTTAGCTTCATTCTTCTAATTTCAGTGTTTTGCACTTCTGTATGCTTTTTAAGCTCCTTTTAGCTTCTTTCTGCCAATTTCAGCTTTTTTTGGCCTAATTATGTTATTTTCTGTATTCTCAGCTACATTTCAGCTCTTTATTATAATATTTTTTTATTTTTTGACTACTTTTCATGTATTTTCAGCTTTTGAAATATTTCTATATTTTGAAGTACAAAGCAATTCTTTAAGCCTATTTCTTTTTTTTTGTTGTTTGTTTGTTTTTTGTGCTTTTTTCTTTGCATGGGCTTATTTATTTAGAGTTATTTACATGGATTTATATATTTTTATGAACTCAGCTTTTATTAATTATCAATCCCTGGGCAATAAATCTGTTCTTTGTTGTTTAATCCTGCGAGCGGGCATTTATAACGTCATAAGTTCATCACATTACTCAGCTGCAGCACTGCAGTTTTATTTTTATTATTTTCTTAACATGTCAGCAAGCCTTTGAAGGAAGGCTTTTGACTTTTTTATAATTCTTATTTTTTGAAAACATCTTGCTCTTTCATCTGAAGAACTTCCTGAATTCATTAAGCCGTTGATTTAGTTTGTTACGATGACTGACACCAAATATCACATTTTGTTGTTGGGTGGATTATCAAACATGTCGTTGTGCTGGTGCTGTGACAGGATATGATGTCATCATCTGCATGGTGTATAAAAGCCTGATTTGTCATGTCAAGTCAATGTAAAGCTTAGTTTAAGTTGTGTTCAGTCTTTCTGTAGCTCTCACTGAAACTGGAAGAGTGGAATTGGTAAAAAGTGCAACTTTAAAGTGTTTGAAGGAACTCTTCTATGATTTATTAGACAGTTTTTGATACAAACAGAGATAATCAGCATATTTGAAGCGCTTCCAGATGCAACTGAATATTTATTTTTTTTAAAAGTACAAAAAGAAGAGAGAATTGCTTCAGGATGAATTGTCATTATAAGATCAAGAAAATAAAGAAAACATTTTCCTTGCATACTGAACTGAGCCCACTTAAGTATTTACAGGAAGGGGGCATGAACTTATTGAGGTGCATGATATTAATGTAACTTTGCAGAGGGGTTACTCGGAGCCTGAGTCTTAATAAGCACAAAAACTTGCCAAGTGTTTAAATAACAGTGGAGGCTATTTCTTACAAAACTCAGTTTCTTCTGTATAACTCACTGAGAGGGCTCAGATGTTAATCCTTCATAAAAGCTTGTTTCATGACACTACATTAACATATCATTAGCAGCTGTGAGGTCAGCTAGTAGGCAGGTTTCTGATTGACTTGTGACACAAGGAAGGGTCACCAGGATAACTCCGTATTAGCATAAATCATCTGCGGAAGAGACTGTGAGCACAAGTGGGCCTTCTTGACCTCAGCTGTGCAGGTTGTTCTCAGAATAATAGTATCCGTTCCCTGTTTAAGCAGAATGTATCATTTAAAAGGGTCAGTTTAGAGGAGCGACACTTCATTATGACAACACTGTAAGGAGGCGGGAAATGGGGCGAGTACAGAAAGGTTTCTCAGAGAGAAATCACAGCAGGCACCAGACGATTTCATTTTATTTTCTATCTGACAGAACAGCATTTGAACAGAGAGCCGCTACTGTATCTTAAAACAGGGGTTCTCAACCTTTTGCCGTGCCCTACTTTGAAGGGAGAACAATTTTCAAGCATTTACAGATTTACAGAAGATTTGCATCCACCTATATTATTTTTTCTCTACCTGCTTTATTCTTTCCAGGCGGCAGTGTTTGATTGTGCTCATCTCAAGCAGTCCCTCTACGAGAGGTGGGCGACACCCTGGACAGGTCTCCGGTCCATCACAGGGACATAGAGACAAACGAGACAAACAACCATTCACTCTCTCACCTAGGGACAATTTAGAGTTACCAGTCAGAATGACATGCATGCATTTTGTTCTGTGGGACGAAACTGGAGTATCTGGAGAAAACCCACGCATGCACAGAGAGAACATGCAAACTCCACCCGGAAAGGCCCCTGACCGGGATTTGATCCAGCAACCTTCTCAATGAGAGGCGACAGTTACACCATCTGCACCACCGTGCCTCCTCAAAAGAAATCCACTTCTAAATGTTATCGCTGTTAATGCAAATGTTGTTTTTATCCATCCTTTTGTCAGCATAAATTTTTCATTGCACACTTATTTTGATATAAATGATTTGGTATTCCTGCAGGATGGGCCTCAGTCTACACTAGCTGTGCTACAGCTAGCTGCTGCTAATAGTTCCACTTTCAAATGACTATGAAATTCAAAGGAAAAATATCTGGATACTGCAAAACTCACAACATTTAAGTGCACTTTTCCTCTTCTTTTGGCTGCTCCCTTCCTCAGAGGTCCCTACAGCAAACTAACTTGCATGAAGACTTGGTGTTTGAGAATTTATGTTATGAATTTTTTTAAATTATATTACAGCTGGGGGCAGCACGGTGGCGCAACTGGTAGAGCTGCTGCCTCTCGGCGAGCAGGTCCCTGGTTCAAACCCCGGTCCAGGGGCCCTTCTGGGTGGAGTTTGCATGTTCTCTCCGTGCATGCGTGGGTTTTCTCCGGGTGCTCCGGTTTCCTCCCACAGTCCAAAAACATGCATGTTAGGCTGATTGGTAATTCTAAATTGTCCCTAGGTGTGAGTGAGAGAGTGAATGGTTGTTTGTCTCGTTTGTCTCTATGTGGCCCTGTGATGGACTTGCGACCCGTCCAGGGTGTACCCCGCCCCTCGCACAGTGATTGTTGGACATGGGCACTAGCGACCCCCGTGACCCAAAATGGAATAAACGGGTAAAGATAATGGATGGATGGATGGATATTACAGCTGAGACCATCTTTCTGTAATGTGTGCACAAATAGGCCTGTCATAATAACAAACTTTGCTGGGCGATTAATTGTCTCAGAAGTTGTTGCAATAAACGATAATATTGTTTGAAATTTGACAATAATTAGCAATGTCAAATTTAAGAAGAAATGTTAGTTAATTTGTTTTGATTGTAGTACCTTTTTTACCACCGGATGGCAGTATAAGACTGTTTGAACTGAAGGATGGATAGTGAGGGAGCAAGCAGCGTGTCACTTTAAGAAAAATGGGAGGGAGGCCCCTTGACGTGACATGAGCCGTCTCTCCTTCCTTGTTTTCGGTTCTCAAAATGGTGGACACTCGGTGTGGTTTGAGCTCTTTAGCATAGCATTTTTCACACAAAGCTTTTAATAAAAAATCAGTAAAGAAGTTCTCAGCTTCTTTTTGCAGAGAAAAACAACTTTTTACACAAAGGCACGGGTTTCAACCGTGAATTTTGAAGCTTCGACAAGACGAAGGTTTTGTTCCCAAGGTCAACCTGTTAACTTAACTCGTAGCTTAGCTTCTCAGCTTAGCTGCTTTTAACGATCCAAAAACGCAATTTTGGACAGTTACAACGGATTTTAAAGAGAAAGGGAGGGGTCAGTGAAGAGCACCAGATTTGAGCCTTTTGTCATCCAGTGTCTTCAGTAGAAAGAGAGACACAAAGAAACGATAAAGCTGATAAATAAAATGAGGTTGATAATTTTCATTTTTCATGCGATTAATTGATTTATTGTTTATTGCGACAGGCCCATGCACAAAACATTCTCTTGTCTCGTTTCAGCCTGAAGGTCGAATCACCGACTCACAGTGCCTCACTGGTGTTGACGCCATGAGAACATGCCCAAAACATTCTCTTATCTCCAGCTGGAGGTCGACTAGCCGACAGCCATGCATCTGACTGCAGCTGTCTGTGAGGGAATGGATGCTGGACTCTGCTGCTGTCTGCAGCAAACTCTGATGCTCATTCATTGACATGGTCCATGCATTGTATATCTGTGTATGTAGTCTGTTTTGAATGAGTCCTTGCAAGTAAAACCGGTTAAAAAACCTTCTCGTGTCCTCAGAGTGGCTTAAGCAGATGATGAAATGATATGTATTTTATTTAAACTGTTGGCAATTGCTTTTACGTCGGATGCCCTTCCTGACGCAACCACAGACCACTGACCTACCACAGCCCTCTGTGTGGAACAGAGAGCTGCCCGGGGGAGCAGAAAGTGGGGGTTAAGGGCCTTGTTCAAAGGCCCAGAGTGGGGCAGATGAGGTGGAGGTGGGTGTGGGTGCTTCACCTTTCCCATCCATACTAGGGCCAAGATGGAGTAGAGGAACGGCAGCCAATTTGGGACCAGAACGTTGTGGTTCAACTCCCAGCCATTCCCACATGACGCGTTGCCTCTGATTAAGACACCCAATTCCTAATTGCTCTCCGGGCGCTCAATAGCTGCCCACTGCTCCACCTGTGTGTATCCCAGGTACGATGGGCTAAATGCAGAGAGCCAGTTTTGTCATTGTATGGGAACATACAATGATGACAACATATAGCATTGATACACTGTGATGTTGGTCCGGGGGATCAAACCGGCGCCCTTCCGATTACAAGCTCGCCTTCTCTAACCTCTGCTCCACTACTCCCCCATTTGAATGTTTATAAAACAAAATTCCTGTGCAATTACCTGCAATTTACACTTTCTCGATGTTGCCATCAAATTTTTGATTGCCCTTTAGCATCTAACTGCGCTTAAGTCAACGTTACACTTTAATAAAAATAAAGCCACATATTGCGTCTTATATTTGATCCAGAAAATATTCCACACGGAGTTCTTTCCTGAAAAACTGTACAGAATGCTCTTAATTTAAAATGCAAAAAGTTGAAAAAGAACGAGTCACAGAGGAAGATGACGAGGAAGGAAAGAAAGTCGGGACATTTATGTACTGTACTGTGAAAGACCAATGGGAGGGCAGGTGAAAGACTGAGAGAAGGAGGGGGGGGTGCTGTGTGTAAGAGAGAGAGAGAGAAAAGGAGAGAAGGTAGGGAAGAAAAAAAAAACACAATTCTAGATTACATGTGCCCATGGTGCAGCGTGGGTGGGCATGCGTTGGAACGAGTGAGGGAGCGTGTGAAAAGGAGAGCTTTAGAGGAAGAGTGGTTGGAGAAGAATAACATGACGGAAATCCTACACAACGATGCGTGTGAAGTGATACATTTAACAAATTATGAGATAATCACATGGAGTCACCAGCACTCATAGCAATGAATTAAAGTTGAAAACCAAACGCACACGCAAACAGTATCACCGTGGGAGTGATGGAGCGGTGTCCTCGCTGGATCTTCTTTGTTCATCACCTAGCAACCATTATATGGAATATGCCTTCTGATGCTATTAAATAGATGATGATCTTTATGTACACAAATTTCAAATTTACACATGAGTTTATGACATCCTAACTGTTTTCTTTTAGACAGTTTGGTGTATTATTGTCATTTTTAGAGCATTTCATGCCATTTGATATATGACGATACAGAAAATCAACATATGAACGTTCCGCATTAATTACTCTAGAACCACGTCACTCGTTACAATTTCAGCCAGCACACCGAAGTCCAGTAAAAAATATTTTGTATGGATGACCCCCTCTAATGACAAAATATTTAATATTTTAGTATTAAGTATCCAACTAAAAAATACATTTTAAAGAGATAAATAGTACTTTAACAATTTCTACATACATGAAAAACAAATTGCATAACTTGTATTATAATACATAACCCTTTGCTATTGTAGAATGATAAAGTGTGTTTTTAGTCAAAAAAGTCCATGCTCAATAATCCAGGTATACAATCCAACAATTTTTAGTCAGGTCATCTGGACAGTTTTTTTTTTTTCTGAAACGTTTTACCTTCCATCCAGAAGGCTTCATCAGTCAAGGAAACACACAACACAAAACTGATTCTTCCCCCAAACAGCTTACTCCAAAGTGGAACAAACCAGTTATGTTGGTGCTAAGATGGTGTCTTTGGCGCGCCCCCTCCTTTGGTGCAAGCCCTCTTCCTCGTTGACAGTCATGTCAAACTGGTTCAAAACCAAAAAATGTTGGTGTTTTTAGTCTATTCGTTAATGTTTGTTCTATAAATGGATTCATACTTTGTCCAATTTATGTCTGGTTCACCACTGGAATGTTGTTTTAGAAAACATAAAAGTTTTGTAACATTTCAGTCTTGCCTCCCATATGGCATCACAACCATTGTATGTGAAAGGGGCGTGTCCCCCTCACTTTCAGAAAATACTAATTTGGACCCCCCATACATTTACCATGAAATATTAGTTCACCCAGCACTGTTTCTATTTTTTTTGTGAACAAATCCATTTGATTTGTGGAGTGGGGTTATGATGTATGAGAGAAACAGAGTGTGCTCTCACACAAGGAGAGCTGTTGGTCAGGCTACTTCTTGTCGTGCCATTAACTCTAAAATAGTTATTGAATGAAGTGTTTGCATATGTAGGTAAATGCAGGTACCAGAATGAATGCAGGAAATGGCATCTTTGTTCAAAATTTTCTGGTAGAGGACCCCACCCCCCATTACAAATGCTTCTGATGCCAATGTTGCCTCCACATGGAAACTGCATTTTAGGTGTCACTTAACAGTATTTCTTGAAACAAGGTTCCAGAGTGAAAAAATCTTGAAACACCACTTTTGTGGGTTTTTTTTGTGTAGACAGCTTTAACACATCCTTTTGAAAATGATCATGTCATAGACTAACATCTAACCGGCCACCTCAAGTCTAACAATTGTTACAAGAACTATGACAGAGTGTTATATCTTTGTATTGTGTATGTGCTGCAGATGCTAGCTGGTAAACAACATCGAAACCTTCATGTATAACGGACGCTGAAGAACAACATTGTTTTAAATAAATCAGGGAAATCCCCTTAATTTTACACCATTAACTTTATGTCAACACGTTTTTAATCATTTTATCCAACTGTCAACAAAATTAAAGCAAACGTTTTAGAAAAATACCAAAATATACATCCAGTATGCATTAAAAAACTGGAGAAAAAAAAACATGTATAAAGAACTTACCCTGATGTGCTTAAAACATCTTGAGGAAAGCCCTTCCTCATTGGAAGGATGGAATGGATGGCTCATTCCTCAAAGCCATCTCTCATTGGGTAATACCTGAAAAGTGTCCAATAAGTTTGAGGATTTTAAACTAACACAGCTCCTAATCAACACTATCCTATAGTTTTGTTGTCTTCATTGTGACAAAAAGTCGATGTTCCTCTCCATCATCGTTCCATAAAATGATTCAGTCCTTGCTCTTGTGTTCTCCATCCCTGTCTTTTTCTTCTTTTGTGCTGACTGTTTAAATCATAGGCTATAGTATAGCCTATGGTATCCTGCATGCATTAATAATACAATGTATTATATACTGTATAGCTGCTATACAGTATAAAAAACATTCTATCATTAGTACATTCAGTCTACCCTAAGTGTAAGCTGTCTGTGTTTGCTCCATATCTTGTTTACTGTTTCAGGTGTATTATTGCAAAGGCTGAATGTCTGTTTAGATACAGTATATTAAAGTTACATTAAAAATACCCAGTCTGTTGTTAGAGACAAATCTTTTTTTTAATTATACTTTGTCATTATTTAGTTTAAAAATGTTATTTCAATCATCAAAATGAAACTCTTCTGTTTGAAAGCTTAGATCTAAGTACTTTCACTGGGATGACCGAGAAGAAATTAGATGTTAGACAAACGGTCTGATACTAGTATTACGATATGTGTGTGCCTGAGTATATAAGGTTGTTTGTGTGTGATATTTTGTATGTGTGTAACCTATACCCATCTGAAAGCCAGGCACTGGTATTTCATCCTCTAATTGCCAATTAACAGGGGTCCATTTAATTGCAGTGGTTTGGGAGGGCATGCAATTAGCGCTGGAGCTGAACCAAGCCACGCACTCACACACATAATCCATCCTAATGAGCGGCACTCCATCTTTTCCTCCCATTTTCCTCTTGCATGTGGTTGATTCCCTCCTCCTGCCCTGAATACAATCAGAAGTGAGAAGAAACTCTGCTCGTCTTCTTCTCATTGATACTTTTTGTTCCCATACTACATGTTTCTGTTAATGACTTTTTGTTGTTCTTTGAGGAATTATTATGACCATTACTCAGCGCAGATACAAATACTCATTTACACATATTATAACTACAAACTTGTATAACTTGGGCAACATTTTTCTGAACAGCCTATTGTTTCCCACACACATTGTACCATGTTCTTTCTGTTCTTTCCATGCAGGTTCTTTTAAAGGCATGTGTAAGCAGATAGATCACTTCCCAGAAGATGCTGACTATGAAGCAGACGCTTCAGAATACTTCCTACGTGAGTTTTCGTTTCGTCCACACTTTACGCCTTTAAGTTAATGTTTATTTTCATGTGCACTTTTAGTATATTTTGCTCCTATGATGACAGGAAAAAGTTTTACTTTTCATTTTAAAACGTTAAAATTGAACTTGCAACCTTTTGCAATGTTGTCGTGTTATTATTGTCTGCCTCCAAAGGCAGTAGCGGAGTGATATTGGTTTTGCCAAGGTCTGTGTGTGTTGCGTGTGCATGCATGCGTTTGTTTCTCTGTACTGTCAACAAAGTATTTCATAAACCACTGAATTACTTTTCATAAAAGTTTCAGAAAGAAAATTGGGTTGACATCTACAACCTTTTAGAGTCAACATGGCAACATAACCGCCACAGCTAATTAATCCATCCATCCATCCATTATATTTACCCGCTTCTTCCTTTTTGGGTCGCAGGAGTCACTGGTGCCCATGTCCAGCCATCACTGTGCAAGAGGTGGGGGACACCCTGGACAGGTCTCCAGTCCATCACAGGGACACATAGAGACAAACGAGACAAACAACCATTCACTCTCTCACTCACACCTTGGGACAATTTAGAGTTACCAATCAGCCTAACATGCATGTTTTTGGTCTGTGGGAGGAAATCGGAGTACCCGGAGAAAACCCCTAATTAACTCAAGACAACACAAAAATGCTTTTAACTGTCAATGTTTTTTAATTAAAGACCTAGTTTTGTATGAGCTGAGACTAATTTTAAACATTTGTTTTGAGTGCTAAGTAATGGCCCAGGATTGTTTAACACTAAGACATTAACTGTTGGAGTCCTCCCTGTCTGGTTGTTAGCAAAATATCTCGTGAACCATTGGACACATTTTAGTTCAACTTTCTAAAAATTACCACTGGTCGTATCTAGCAAAGTTAAGTCAGGTCCTCTGAACAGAAAGGTTTAATTTTTTATCCAAAAGACTTTGTCAGTCTGAGGAGCTGCAATACACTCAGTCTTATAAATAGCCCCTTTTCATAGTGGATCAACCAGCTTGCTGTTGACAGTTTGCTGTACAACCACTGGTTGTACTTCTACAAATTATTAACTTTTGCAACCAGCCAAATTTAAGATGGCCTCAGCAGCCCAATGCTCTGAGCCAACGCAAAAAAAAAAAAGGTTATAATTCAGTTAATTTTACAGATACTGAGCTAAAGTGTGATTTGGCAGTAGCTGAGAGTCATTCACAACATCCACTCTGAGTGTGACATCTCCAAGCTCTTGCATGAGATTACATATAATGTTGTTTTCGAGGTTGGACCAATACAGCTACAACTTTGTCATTTCTCAACATAAAATTATCTCATTGTAAAGTCCCTCACATGAAAGGCAATATAATAATTAATAAATAATATAAGGCAGCAGCAGCCGCGGCCATGGCAAAGCTGCTGACCCTGTCTGCAAGTTTGTTTTGTGCTTCAAGTACCCAAAATCAGCTGATTTACGAGCTAAACCATAAAATGCAAGCAATTTGTGATTATTGCACGACACTTGCGGCTGCTGCGACTCATCAGCATGTTGGAAATGACCTTGGAGGAGCCTCCTAAGCACGGACCAGTGGAATGCCCACAAATCTGGCCATTTTGGATTAAAAAGACCAGCAGAACTCAAGGTTGATGAGAAATAAGTCTGCCTGAAAAAAATCAACAACTGTGGCTTATCTGAATCTGACTCCCCCATTTTGCCTCGAAGCTGGCCGACTTATTCAATTTCTCCTGAGATATGTGCAAACTAAGAAAGCTCCGTTTGTTATTAGTAATGGCCATTTAATGGCTGATAACATTCGAAGCAGGTGAGCAGTGATAACTACAGGAGGAAAAACTATGGAGGGCAAAGTAAACTCAGAGCAGGGAAAGTCAAAGCAGGAGGTGGAGGAGCAGGAGGGGTAAGACGGAGGAGGAAGGATGGAGAGAAGGTCACTGATCATTGAGGAGGAAGAGGCAAAAATGGCACGAGAAAGAATGATGAGGTTTTCGAAAGGAAAGCGGGAGGAAGACGTTAAGAGAATAGAAGCAAAGGACGGTGAGATGAGAAGGTTGAGGAGGTGAAGGACAAGGAGTAGGGCAGCAGTGCAGAGCTGCTGCTCTCCCAGTGGCTCCCCAATTAGGACACTTACTTCTATAAATACTTCAGACTCTGCTAAGTGGGTCACATGTCTCCCTCTCCTCCTTCCATCCATCCGTGCATCCCTCTCCTCCTTTTTCTTACTTTTCGCCCATCTGTCTGTCTATCTCCAGTGAAGCCCTCAGATTAGTGTGAGTTGCTGGGTGAAGACCGCGGCATGGAGCAAGAGATGAAGGGAGGGAATAAAACAGTGATAAACTTAAGTTGTGTCCATGTAAAAATAGGTTAAAATAAAGTATAAGTTTCCAGATGGGGTAAGATGTTACTATGTTGAAAGGCACATCGTAAATACAAATAATTAAATAAAAACAGCTGGTTTTTTTTATTTTACATTGTCTTATTGCTGTTTGTACACGCGTTTGTTAAATGGAGGGAGAAAAAAATGGCTGAGAAATAACTGAGTATCAGTTTTGAATTTAAAATGATCAGATCAAGAAACTAACTTTTTAAAGAAACAACAACAGCTATAATTATCACAAAAAGAAGCCAAAGCATAAGTGCTGCTCATAAGCAGAACAATGCAGAGCTAACTGTGAGGTGGAGGACAATAAACCTTCACGTCATATTTCTTTGTCTTGCTGATATTATTTATTCAACCTTTATTTATACAGCTTAATCCCATTCAGCCTCAGGGAATCATTTACAAAGAGAGACCTGATTTCAACAAAGAGTGATGTCAACAGTGGACAACAAAAGACATTCATAAAGGATGTGTACAAGTTGAGAATGACAAGTGAAAATAAAATGCCATATGGTATTTAATAGAAGATGTAACAACAACAAAAAAAAAACAGCTAGGTTGTAAGGCAGAGTGGAAAACTAAAAACAGGGACATGTCTGCATTGTTTTTTCCCCAGGAACTTAACAGATGTTTAAAACCACTTACAGAGGTCAAGGCCGAGATCTTCAGATCTTCAGATTCAGATAATAAATACGAAAGCAGAATTCCAGCTGCTTCGGTGAAAAATTTTGCGTCAGCTTTGACCCGTTGTTGAATGCAGCTGGAAGAAGGCGCAAAAACAACAAGACCGAAATGTAAAGCTGATATCGAGGTCGTTTCTGGTAACACTTTTAACATTCGGGTTCTTCTACGCCGTTTGGTTTGTGGGAGAGAACTCAAACTGTCGTTAGCTGATACCCAGTCCTCCTCCTCCTCCTGGTGGTTCTGTGCTAGAGGTGGACGTGTCCCGGTTCTGCAGAGTCCAGCTATCTGGTAGCTATCAGCTACCACTATCTGGTCTAATATTGGGTAGTCTTCTATACTAGGAAAAAAGTACATTAAATTAATTCAATCTTAGAACTAACAGCCAAAAGTGTAATAATACCTGCCAGGTCAATAGATATATAATTATAATAATGTGCATATTGTGCATTATATAGAGTGGTACAGATAGGTTAGAGCTAAAAATAAATATATTTAGCAATAATTCCCACAAAACAAAATTTTATATATTTGTAGTGGGGTTTTGTTGAACGGTTATGAACAAAGAATATCTTACTTGTTGAGGTTACTGTTTAAAACAGTGTATTATACTATATTATTATTGTTTATCGCATATCTTAGATCCGTGTGTGTCTTTTGTTATACTTTTTTTATATGCTTTATATTTTTGTTACTTCTGCGTGTAACTGGAACCTTGAGTACACAATTTTTTTCCACCTCATGTACCACATGTGATGCGAATGACAATAAAGTCACCTTGAACACTGATATTGTTAAATTGAGGAAATGTATTTTAACTTTGACTATGGGGCATAAACCAAATTGGAAAAGATCAAAACCAAATTTAGAATAATTTATGTTTCATTGTAAGTCCTAGTAGCAGCAGTGACAGCTAGATGTAGCACTATCAGTGCATTGTGAGGCTTTTTTGATAAGAATACAATAATGTTTTTGCTTTAGTAATTATGTATTGTAAAAGTGACACATGTAGAGGTTTATAAAACATGGTTCACATGAACAGGTACACATTTTTTAAGACTGGGATTGTTTTAAGATGGCAGCCATTCGCCATGGGTTAGACTCCTCACAGACAAGCCAGTGGTTCATGAATTAAGTCAGAAGTGATCTCTTATTGTCAAAAAGTGAGTTGTTTAAGAAGCTAACATCCTCAAAAGATTTGAATGACTTTATTTGAGCCAGCAAGAAAATTCAACTTCAAGTATCTTTACTGTCATTTGCATCACATGTGGTACATGAGGTGGAACGAAATAATGTACTCAAGGTCCCAGTTTCACCCCAAAATAGCAAAAATATAAAAAGAAACAGTATATAAGTATAGGCCTGTCACAATAAACAATAAATCAATTAATCGCATGATAAATGAAAATCGTCGACCTCATTTTCATCTATCGGCTTTATCGTTTCTTCGTGTCTCTCTCTTTCTACTGAAGACACTGGATGACAAAAGGCTCAACTCCGGTGCTCTTCACTGATCCCTCCCTTTCTCTTTTCTCTTTAAAATCTGTTGTAACCGTCCAAAATCATGCTTTTGGATCGTTAAAAGCAGCTAAGCTGAGAAGTTAAGCTACGAGCTAAGCTAACAGGCCGACCTCGGGGGGAAACCTCCGTCTTGTCAAAGCTCCAAAATTCACAGTTGAAACCCGTGTCTTCATCTAAAAAGTTGTTTTTCTTTGCAAAAAGAAGCTGAGAACTTGTTTACTGATTTTTAAATTTTTTTATTAAAAGCTTGGTTTGACAAATGCTATGCTAAAGAGCTCAAACCACACTGAGCATTCGCCATTTTGAGAACCGAAAAACAGGAAGGAGAGACAACCCATGTCACGTCAAGGGGCCTCCCTCCCATTTTTCTTAAAGAGACACGCTACTCACTCCCTCACTATCCATCTTTCGGTTCAAACAGTCTTATACTGCCATCCAGTGGTCAAAAAATGTACTACACACAAAAAAATTAGCCAACATTTCTTCTTAAATTTGACAATAACTAATTATTGTCAAATTTCAAACGATATTATCGTTTAGCGCAATAATTTCTGAGACAATTAATCACCCGGCAAAATTTGTTATCGTGACAGACCTATATAAGGCTCTAAGATATACACTAAGATATATGTCGACTAAACGAACGGCAAACAGTACGCTAAAAGATCTAAGACATACGCTAAACACTAATAATGTAAAACAATACGGTGTAACAACAGCAGCTCGAACATGAGTCTGTGATGAGCAGTTAGGTATGAATGAATACAGCAGCACAAGATGATCAGCAGCATGAGATCAGCAGCATGGATAATCAGCAGCACAGACCAGTTAAAGTGGCATTACAGTGATTTTTTTTTCTTTCCTTATAGTGATTATCCTGGTTAGAGATTTATGAGTCTAACAGCCTCTAGTGCTCACTAGAGGAACTGAAAGTACATTAGTTTTCTTCAGCAACTCACCATACATTTGTGCAGAAAACTGGACCTTGTGCACTGTTTGGCCGTTATTTTGTCAGAATTTGCTTTGTTTAATTAAACTGATTGTTAAGAGTGTTCATTTGTGCTGCAGTAGCTTGGTCTGTCAGTGATGCCGCATTGTTCTTCTGAGGCGATGGGTTCAAGCCCAGGTTGCATCAGGAAGAGCATCCATTGTAAAACACATGCTTCACGTTTCGTGCAGATTCACTAACTGTGGCGACCCCCTACAGAGGGGAGCAGCTGAAAGTAAAACATTTTTAACATTTAATTTAATGTATGAACAAATTCCTCATTCACTGAATGACCTAGAAATGTGACAAATTGCATAACATGCTATCTTTATGATTGTATGTAACACCTGAGACAGAAGGAAAATATGACATGCTGTAAAAGATTTCCATGCACCCTCTCTCTCATGTTGTGTCTCTCTTTCCCCAAGGGACCTTTCAGGTCCCCCCACCCCCAAACACCCCCACCCCACCCAAACCCTTCGCTCTCTGGGTGAATTTGCATGTGTGGTTATGTAAGAGCTACAGCAGTCCGCCTTCATCCTGCAGCATTTGTGCTGTGATCCACAGAGGAAGACGACAGTGTCACTACCCCCACATCTCCTACTAAAGCACGATGCTAAGCTTACGATTAACCTTGATGGTTTAGCTAAATGTATAAATATCCTTGGTTTTTTTTACAAAGTGACAGAATTAAATGGATGGAGTAGCCATGAATAGTCAGTGTCTTACCTGCTGTAGATAACGCAGAAATGGAATTTAGAGAAACAATGACAATTTTTGGGGAGAAGCAAGCTAACCGTTACTGAGATGAAGGCATCAAGAACAAATTGACACCATTAAAAAAAACTAAAATGTTTGTAGTGCTTCTAGAAAATGTTTTGTTTTTTTGTAGAATTTTGCAATGCTTTTTCATCTGATTTGTTTATTTACAATAAAAATGGTAGGTTTTGGAACCATCATTTTGTAGTTAGAACAAAGTCTGTGTCACGTTGCAACATGTTTTGTTTTCAACTCCCAATCAGAACATGTTAAGTGAACTGAAGTGCATTTAAAGTAACCGTACAATGAAAATAAAAATCTTTAAAATAGCCATTATTTGAAAATCCACCAAACCTGTTTTAAAATGGTGAAAACTTGATCTTGACATGAAAGCTAGGTAGACGCTTCAGCAATTATTTATCCCCAACTCTCCAATCAATCTGCTGTCTAATGCAGGTAAAATACTGAATGCTCAAATTTACTCCATGCAACCCAATTTTTCAAATAATGGGAAGGCTTGATTTAGGTCACGCTGAACCTTCGTGACACATGCTTTTCTTTTGGGTTTACTTGTTAGGGCATATTGCCATTCTGCTGACATGGCTCAGCATTTTAAACCCACTTACCACAGCAGCTACTACTGATAAAAGCTCTAACGTGGACTCGCTGACCTCAGCCTACATGTCACAACTGCAACTTGTGAGTAAAAACAAAATAATGAGTGTGACTGTGCTCTGTCCTGGTTTCAAGTCTGTGCACCATCCAGTATGTATTTAAGGAAGAAGTCTGTGAAAACAAAATTATATACCTTTGTGCAAAGCCCATTTTTAACATTAAAACTGCAAAGATCAGCAAAATGCATAATAATCAGAAAGACAAGAGACTGATGTTCTGTGATTTCTGGACAAAAGTTTTTGTATTGCTTGATTTTACGGAAACATTGATATTGAACGGGTGCTAAACATGAAAAGCCCAAGCTATTAAATATGTAAGAACATGGTTGTTATAGTATGGAGGCGAATTATTGCCTTTATGATAATAACTAACTAATAATCTGATTATTTGCTCCTCAGATAAATAGTGTTAACTTATTATTTTATATATGAATGTTTCTGTTCAGTGCCATGAGATGACTTCTGTTGTGACTTGGCGCTACATAAATAAACTGAATTGAATTGAATAATAATAACTGATTAAAACCTGATAATATTAGGGAAGCATTTACGCAGAAGTGTAAATAAAAATTTTGAAAGTCAAATATTGTTTTTCCTCTTTAAAGCTGTATAGTAGTTCCTCGTTTATTGCAGGGGACTACGTATATATATATATATATATATATATATATACATATATATATATATATATATATATATATATATATATATATATATATAAAAGCATTTTGCTGCACTCTGCCACCTACCAGTGCTATTGGTCAGACCCACTTCTCGGCTGCCGAATGGAGATAGGAAGTAGCTTCTCATGCAGCTTGGGCTGCACACAGGTGCTAAGTAATTCAAAATAAATTATTTTAAATAAAAATTCCAAGCCGATCGTGCAGCTCATCCATCAATCAGCCAATTGTGTGTCATGTCCAATCTTATTTTGAAATACCGCGATAGAGCGTGTCTGCGAAAAAAGAGCCGCAAAGTCGTGAGGGACTACTGTAATTATCATTGTGACGTATTATGACTATAGATAGGCCTGAAAGCCGGAATTTGAAGTCACAAAAGTTGAGTGCTTGCTGGAGACTGGCTGCAGTACAAATTTCAGTGCCGTCCCTCCGTGTAAATGAATGAGACATTTGTCTGATTCTGGCAAACGTTGTTGCTTCAGTTTTAGACAATGTAAGATAACGAAGTGGTTTTGTTAATTTTTACTCAAGTCAGTGGTGATTATCAGCAGGACCATAACAAATCTCACTGTGCTTGCTCATGATTGACTTGTCTACGTGCAGTCCAGATCTGTTTTTGTTGAAAATGCAAGGATCAGGAAACTCTTCTCTTTCAGTCCAGATGATGCTTTCTAATCGTTTTACCTTGTTTACATGTGAAATGATAAGAACCTGTGAACAATGCAACTGATCCCTACACTGTTTCAAAGTCTGTTCTGCACTTGTAGGTTTAGATAAGAGCAATTGCTAAATGAATATAACATTGCTTTACTTTTGTGTTGTGTGTGTGTGTGACACTGAATGCTAATGCTAATGCTTCTGATCAAGATTCTGGGAGACATAGGACGTCACCCACTGATGACGTCATCGGACTCACTGATGCCGCTGCAGCTATTTTTGGCCAGCATATTCTGACATGGGGGCATATCACGATTTACATGAGCAATATGCAATATACAAGCTGCGTGTACTATATTCATGACAAAAACACACACATATAGATGCACACTTTAACAGAGGCTAACGCACATCTTCTGGTTGGTGTGAGACTTCAAGCTCATGTCGTCTTCAGCTTCTTCCTGCTGTGAGATCACACATGATTTTAGCCATGAACATGTTTCTCATCTTGCTCTCACACACACATATACACACACACACACACACACACACATACAGATTGTTATCCCCTTAAAGCTGTTTCGCTGAGTTCCCAGTTGCACATGTTCTTTGCTGCTGGGTTCTCCTTCGTGGGCGAATCGCGCATGTGTGCCAGAAGTTAGATGGATTTGTGTGTATGTGTGTGTGTGTTTGTGTGTGTGTGTGTGTGTGGGGGGGGGGGGTTATGATCATATTGTTTCTGCATGAGCAGTGTACAGTGTGAGTGTGAAAACACCCCACTTTACAGAGTGAGTGAGTAGGTTGGAGGTTGATGGATTTGTGCGTTCACTTTGCAGCTTGTTGAGCTAGGATGTGTTCGTGTGTGTGATAAAGCAATAGAGTCGGGGGTGGGGGGGTAGGGGTGTTCTGTACTGTAGATTGTGCATACACATCACACCGTGTGTATGTGTGAACCCAGGGAGCTCCCATGGTGGTGTCCACCCCCGCCTCTATAATTCAGCTACAATTACAAGGCTCCCCTCTGCTGCAACTAATGAAACCATAAGTCAGTGAAACACACACACACACACACACACACACACACTCCTCTGCAGCAGAAGCAACCTAAAAGAGAGAGGAATAAAAAGACGATGAAAGTGTAAAGGAGATGCATGATGTTGGTTTGTGCGTGTTGCTCTACAGTGTATTGTTCAACCACAGCACATATTGACTTAGATTGTTTGGATGTAGATGTTGCTTTGCCCAATTGAACAGGATCTCTCAGGGAAAAATTGAAACATTGTGTTCTCTTAGCTTTATAACCACCATTTCTTGTGACTAGTTGCAAACTAAAATACTGTATTACTAAAATTAAAGTCATTTTAATCATCAGCATTTTTACATCCTTCATATTCATTCTCCTCTCCTAAATAATTTCAACACTTATTTTATCTACGAACTATAACAACATAAAGCCTAATTGCTTATATAGTTTGAAACAGCACAACTAACCCATTCTTTTTTGCGATGTCCAACTGGGAACAACAGCAGGAAAAAAACATCATGAATCAATTTCATAATAACAATTAGTGGACACATGTGGTGTTCACTGTTTCTACTGCTCCCCCACCTCCATTTGTGCAGTTATTACCTGAGATAATTTCAGTCTCTTTGCACTCCTGCACTGGACAACCAGGCTCGGACACTGCATCAACTTGTGGATGCAAATGAACTCAAGTGATGAAACCTTTTTTTCATAGTTTCAGTCAGTTTTCTACAACAAAACGTGAACACATTTTCCAGCCAATAAGAAAGATCATTACCATCTATAGTACTGGTTCAACACAAGGACGTGTCTACTCTGAAAATAGACTATGTTGTGCTTTGAATGGAACTGTTCAAGTCCATCTCCAAAAGTTGCAAATGACAACTGTCCATCAACACAATGCATGTTTAGGGAAAAATTGAACAGCCTCAGCCAGTAAATTAAACTAACATGCATTAAATCTATGATTCTTCAAGAAAACTACATATGTATGAGTGTGCATCATAGCTCTTAGAGGGTGTTTCCCTATAATATGTGAAACGTCATATATATATATATATATATATATACATAGCAACTTTTAAGCAGCTGCTCTTTTTAATTTTTAGAGGCTATTCTGTACAGAGCAGCAATAAATATGTCTGTTGGATAAAAAATATCCTCTGTTCATCTTACTTACTCAAAAGAAGCCACACTCGATGACAGGAGAATATTTTAATCAGTTTTACTTGAAAGGACAGATTATCACAACAGGTTACACTGAAGGTATAAACATTAGAGCTGTCATTTCTAAGCCGGGCACGGGCCGGGCCAAAATAAAATGTTGGATGGGCGGGCTGGGTCAGCCTCAGGCTTTTGATATGCTTTTACGAATCAAACAGCACAAATAAAACTAAATAAGAATGCACAATATAAAATTGTGTTAATCTACTTGTGCGCGCAGCCGCTGCTCAGATGCAGGCATCTGCAGCCGCTCCAGTTGGATGTTCTTGTAGAGGAGGAGGCAGTAAGTTTATGTTGAGAGGATGAGGAGTGCAGCAGTTAATCAGACTGTGAAGAGAGTAGCGCTGCCGCCGGTGCATTGCGCAGTAATTGCACATGTCGGCTCAGGCTTCTACGATGTGGTTTTATGAGTCATACAGCAGAAAGAAAACTAAATAAGAACGCATGGTATAAAATTGTGTTAATCTACTTGTTGAGGAGGAGGCAGGTCCGACAGGCAGGTTGAAAGAGGTAAAAAAAAAAAAAAGTCCAATTAAGCTCAGATGGATCAGCTGATCACCGGCTGCGCATGTCTACGCACCTGCCGTCATCTGCAGTGAAGGAAGTAACAGCATCTATAAAAGCTGAAGCGAGCAACACGTTTAAAATTAAAATAGCCATGTTCTATATTTTTTCCAAATAATTTTGCTCTAAAAATAATTTGTTCATCTGTATAATAGCCCAGGGGTTCCCAAACTTTTCCATGCCCTGGCCCTCCAACAGCATTAGCTTCTGGCTGAGGCCCCCCTCGCACACCCACAAACAACGCTACAAAATATGTAAAGAAACACCAACTTTTATAATGTTTTAACTTTTATTTACTATATTCAATTAATTATTACAGCTGCTGAGCATACAAATGTGATTAACTAACATGTTTTAAACACTATTATGTTTTCAAAAAGTGTTCAATACAAAAACAACTGGACTTTATATATATATATATATATATATATATATATATATATATATATATATATACCGTATTATGTTCCCATTGGAGAAAAACAACTTTTCAACAAACTGTTGACCAGAAGAACATGACAAAATAAATCTAACCTCTCTCAAGCGTGTTCATCTGTACATGACGGATACAGATTGCACTAGTTGGCAATTTTTTATTATTATTATTTTTACTTTTTAATCTTCTTTTCTCCAGCTTTCTGGGGTCCACCTAGCGTCCCCTGGTGGCCCCCAGAATGTTTTAACAAACAGACTGGAATTTTTTTTTTTTTTTCATTTAGCCTTTATTTATCCAGGTTAGTCTCATTGAGCCACGAGAACTCATTTTCAAGAGAGACCTGTTTAGGGAGCACATGGTGGGGTTAAGGGCCTTACTCATGGGCCTAGAGTGGGGCGAATGAGGGTGGGGGCAAGTGTGGGTTGTTGTCGGGGCCGGGGCGTGAACCGGCGATCTTCGGATCACAAGCCCACCTCTCTAACCTCTGCGCCACCACTCCCCACCATGACTAGTTAAAGCCAAAGTTTTAAACAAAGATGTTGCACAAGCTATTAGCTCTCAGAATGTTTGTTGGAGATCACTCTGAGCTCCCACCACACAAATATTTAGCTCATTTTTTGTAAAACAGACCAAGTTATAGTTATTTTTGTGTTTGCCAAGGTCAGTGTGTTGTAGCAGTCATCTTGAATCAAGTTGATTTCAAAAGTTAATCCACTGTAGATGGATATTTAAAGATAATCGTTGGCGAGTTTCATTGAAAGTTGTTCAGTGGTTCATGATATATTTTATAACAGACAAATGAACACAGACACTGCAATTACATTATTGCCTGCGTTTTATAGTGAGTAACAATTAATGCAATACATAAACCCAACTGAATGATGTCTGCACAACCTGTGCACACATTTTAAAGAGTCATTGTTGTTTACCAATTACTAAATAGGTTTAAAATAATCATTAATATATAAACCGCAGAAGACACACACAAAGAAACCAAAGAACTGATAATTAAAAATCAACAATTATTTGCTTTTCCATTGGACCATGAGGTAAAAAGGAAAAAATAAAACTTTCACATTAGAAACTTTTATACTTGAGCACAATAAATTCCTTAAGGCTCGTGGGAATGTTGATTTACGCCGAACCATACTGTAGCTTTTTCACTTTGATTAAAAAATGCCCATAGGGGCAAAACACCGGAAGATTTTTTTTTCACTGTGTGAAAACAATGTTCTGTAGGTGTTTGTGAAAAGTTGGAGTTTGCAAGATTGCACATGGATTGAATACACGATGATGCATCTGTTAGAGCATGATGGGGTAGGGTGGCCTGATGTAAAAACAGACATCAATCAGCAACCAGGAAGGCGTGGTGTCAGCCTCCACAGCGGCCTGAAGCATGCTTTAAAAAAGGAGCTAAAAACATACTGAGCATGTCTCTTGATGCTACTGCCACTGCATTCACTCCCTGCTCAGCTCTCCTTCTGTGTCTGAGCCACGATGTGTGCCTGGAGGCCCACACGTTAAAAAAAAATCTTCCTTTTAAACTCCCTGCATTCAGCTTAAAGCACGGGCACAAAGAGAGCAGGAGAGACAGTGAGACAAAGACTGCTGGAGGCAAAGCAGCTTCACAGAGCAGAAGACCTGAAAGTCTTTGAGCTCTTCCTCTTGTCGTTTTTTTCACACCTCAACACTTATCTTTTTCTTGAACATTTTCTTATTGTTTCTCTATTCCTCTACTCTTTTAGTATTTTGTCAGTTTCTGTATAAAAATGCAGTTTTTCATATTTTTTTAAAGTGTCTCTTTTCAAATCTGTCTATAGAATAGCTACTATATCTCAAGATAACCTTTCACTGTGTATTTACATGTGTGTGTGTGTGTGTGTATATTCATCCATTTTCTTCCACTTATCTGGGGTCGGGTCACGGGGTAGCAGGGAGGCCCAGACTTCCCTTTCCCCAGCCACTTGGGCCAGCTACTCCAGGAGAGTCCAAAGGCGTTCCCAGGCCAGCCAAGAAACATAGTCCCTCCAGCGTGTTCTGGGTCTCCTCCCGGTGGGATGTGTCCGGAACACCTCACTAGGGAGGCATCCAGGAGGCATCCTAACCAGGTGCCCGAGCCACCTCAACTGGCTCCTCTCAATGTGGAGAAGCAGCGGCTCTACTCTGAGTCCCTCCCAGATGACCGAGCTTCTCACCCTAGTTCTAAGAGACAGCCCAGACACCCTGCGGAGAAAACTCATTTCAGCCACTTGTATCCACGATCTAGTTATTTCGGTCACAACTCAAAGCTCATGACCATAGATAGTAGGAATGTAGATCGACCGGTAAATTGAGAGCTTTGTCTTTTGACTCAGCTCTCTCTTCACCACGACGGACCGGTACAGTGCCTGCTTCACTGCAGACGCCGCACCTATCCATCCGCCTATCGATCTCTCACTCCATTTTTCCATCATTCGTGAACAAGACTCCAAGATACTTAAACTCCTCCACTTGGGGCAGGACCTCCTCCCCGACCCGGAGAAGGCACTCTACCCTTTTCCGGCTCAAGACCATGGCCTCGAATTTGGAGGATATGCTCTTCATCCCGGCCACGTCACACTTGGCTGTGAACCGCTCCAGCAAAAGCTGTAGATCACGACCTGATGAAGCCAATAGGACCACATCAACTGCAAAAAGCAGAGACGTGATCTTAAGGCCACCAAAATGGATCTCCTCAACAACTTGGCTGTGCCTACAAATTCTGTCCATAAAAGTTATGAACAGAATCGGTGACAAAGGGCAACCTTGGTGGAGTCCAACTCTCACTGGGAATGAGCCCGACTCACTGCCGGCATTGTGGACCAATTTTTTTTTTTTTTATGTTCGGTCTGGAGCAGGTCCCTCTTTTAAATGAGTCCTTGTGGCTCAATGAGATTAGATAAATGAAGGTTGAATGAAAAAAATAAAAAAAACATAACTTTCTGTCTTCACCCTGTGTATGCATGTATGTATGTATGTATATATACATATATATACACATATACAGTTAGGAAAATAAGTATTTGAACACCCTGCGACTTTGCAAGTTCTCCCACTTAGAAATCATGGAGGGTCTGAAATTTTCATCTTAGGTGCATGTCCACTGTGAGAGACATAATCTAAAAAAAAAAAATCTGGAAATCACAATGTATCATTTTTTAATAATTTATTTGTGCTTTACTGCTGCAAATAAGTATTTGAACACCTGCCCATCAGCAACAATTCTGGTCCTCAAAGACCTGTTAGTCCGCCTCTAAAAACTCCACCTCCACTCCACTTATTAATCTAAATTAGAAGCACCTGTTTGAGGTG
>NC_056513.1:21578981-21587541 GCF_014905685.2 Nematolebias whitei
TATATATTTAAAGCACATAATATTGTACTTTATCACTGCATTTTAAGTATCTACAACTATTATAAAAGATAGGTTTACAAATGCTTATTGCGCTCACAAGGTAGTAACTTAGTCTGAAATGTTTAATATAGCAACTCCAGATATAGGGGGCAGATTTGGCTCACTATTTGGCAAGAAACAAGTTTCCACAAGTGGTGTGGAAAACCTCCTGCCTTGTTCCAGTACCAAAGAAACCTCACCCATCAGTCCTCAATAACTATAGACCTGTTGCCCTGACATCCCACATCATGAAGGTCCTAGAGAGACTTCTGCTGACCCACCTGACTAAACAAACAAGCACATATCAAGACCCACTGCAGTTTACTTATTGGCATGGTCTTGGAGTTGAAGATGCCATCATACACCTGCTTCAGCAAATCCACTGTCATCTAGAAAAGGCAGACAGCACTGTGAGTGTCATGTTCTTTGATTTCTCCAGTGTATTTAACACAATCCAGCCTGATTTGCTTTGTCAGAAGCTCCAGAAGACTCAGGTGGAGGCCTCAATAATCACCTGGATCAAAGACTACCTGACAAACAGACCACAGTTTGTGAGATTGAAGGGTTGTGTGTCTGACCAGGTGTTCAGTAGCTCAGGAGCACCACAGGGGACTGTACTCTCACCATTCCTTTTCACTCTGTACACCTCAGATTTCCAGTACAAAACAGACTCCTGTCATCTGCAGAAATATTCAGATGACTCTGCAGTGGTCGGGTGTATCAGAGATGGACAAGAAGCTGAGTACAGGGAACTGGTGGACCACTTTGTGGCATGGTGTGGAAACAATCATCTCATCTTGAATGTGAACAAAACAAAGGAGATGATTGTAGATTTCAGGAGAAACAGGAACAGGTCCAACCCTATTTCCATCATGGGAGAAGAAGTGGAGGTGGTGGAGAAGTATAAATACCTTGGAGTTCACCTGGACAACAGACTGGACTGGAAATGCAACAGTGAAGCCGTCTACAAGAAGGGACAGAGCAGACTGTACTTCTTGAGGAAGCTGAAGTCCTTCAACGTTCGCAGCAAGATGCTGCATATCTTCTATAAGTCTGTTGTAGAGAGCACCATCTCTTCTGCCATCATCTGCTGGGGTAGCAGCACCAGAGCAAGTGACTTAAAAAAGATCAACAAGCTCATAAAAAAGACTAGCTCAGTTCTGGGGACTCCTCTAGAACCTTTAGAGATGATTGTACAAAGAAGGATTCTTCATAAAATGAAGAATATTATAGGCAACCCTCAGCATCCTCTTCATCAGACTGTTATACAACAACAGAGTGTCTTCAGTCAGAGGCTTCTTCAGATCTGCTGTAAGACGGACGCTACAAGAGATCCTTCCTGCCCACAGCCATCAGCATCTAGAACAACTCCGTTATGAAGCCAGGATGATGAGTTACAAGTACATTTAATTTCCCTTTGGGATTAATAAAGTATTTTGAATTGAATTGGATTGAATTGAAACTGGTCAGTTTTGTCTCTGTCACCCTTAATTAATGCATAATAAGCAGTTATAAATGATTTATAAAGTGTTTATATAGGAATTAATAACATATCTATAAACTATTAGCCATCTATAAGGGGAGCCTTATTGTGAACTGCTACCATAGAATATTTTACAAAACAGTTGCATAATTAGATGGTAAAAGTGTTAAATAAGTATATATCTTTTTTCATCAGATGGCACTGTGGAGCCAAAAGTAGGTTTCCCAACTCCACTGACAAGTTTCTTCATTGAGTGACATTTGATCCATGCTCAGTGTGTTTTATGTTATTCATAAACTAAAACGTCATTACCCACACCATGTGAAACACTTGTGATCATGTTCTTTGCACAATCCCCCAATTAGATATACTTAAAAGGTTAAAATGTTTGGAATACATGTTTAAAGGTCTGATTCTGATCTGTTTGACGTACCTGTTGTTTCCCGTTTTAAAGTTAAAAATTTACCAGCTTGGACTCGCCCCACTGTGGGTGTGTTCAAGGTGTGAGTCTAGTCAAGTACAACGTTAACTGAAGTCTATCTAGCCCTACCAGAAGCACTTTATGCTTTTCACCTCTGCTGCCAGAGCTCTTCACTGTCACTTGAAAGCAGGAGACAACCCCCCCCCCCTCCAGTTATTAGATTATTCTGCATTTTGGAAATCAATCAGAAGAGAAAGGTAAGAATGTTGCACTTGATGGTTTCATACTGACATGTCACCGCACACGCACATGCGTGACCAGTCTGCGGCTGCTCTCTTGCTGGTAGCATCGTTGAGAAGTAACTTGCAACTTCAAACAGAGTTGTGAAATTGATTTAATAAGTTAATAGGGGGAAATATTAAGAACAGTTACAGCCAAATACATTAGTTGGTGGAATCTATATGTAGAAAATACAACATATATCTGACTTTTTACGTCTTCATAGTAGAATTCAGTTTTTGTCACATGGTTAAATTTGTTGAGTGTGACTTTAGTTTTGGATTATATGTATTTAGTTGCACCGTGTGCACTTATTCAAAAAAGAAGGAAGTACCTTAGTTCTCTTAACATATGCATGACTTCAAATAATTATTGGTTCTGAAAAAATAATGCTTATCATACTTTTGTGGTATGTGCAGCATTTCTGACTTTCTGAAAATGAAAATGGAAGTCAAGTAACATGCAAATGTTGATAGTACCTGCACTTGTTTGAAGGTGTACATTGAATTTCCA
The DNA here is from genome assembly GCF_014905685.2 of Nematolebias whitei. Lineage (NCBI taxonomy): Eukaryota > Metazoa > Chordata > Actinopteri > Cyprinodontiformes > Rivulidae > Nematolebias > Nematolebias whitei. The sequence continues at coordinate 21,581,717 of NC_056513.1, forward strand.
CAATACTGTTTGCATGAATTGTAACATTTGAACTACAATAAACTCAAAGCACTCCCAAGTCATTTCGTTATGGAAGATGATGTTTTTTTTCCTTTTGTCCTAAAGCTAAAAACAACAAAACACTTGCTCTTCCATTTTTTTAAACCTTGTCCTAGACAAAATAGCAAATAAATGTAATATACTTTTCTAAACATTTCTGGGTCAACTGTTTGTGTGATGTTTAGATTAGGGCCACTAAATTACCTTTTGTTCCTAAACACCCATACTGCTTTATATCTATCGAACAATTGAATTCAGTCACCCATTGTTGATTTTCGTTCTTCACTCTTATCAGCTTGAAGCTTGGTGGCTGTGGAGATTAAGTTTCAAAAGAGCAACAATGCTTTCAGTTTTAATGGACTTGAATCAAAGTCACTTATCTTTGATGTGATCTAAGAAGGCTCCTCTGAATATTTGCATTGTGACTGAGGAGGTCAGTGTCATATGAGAATTTGTAGGATGAGGAGTGGCACAAGCTTTTTTGTCTTCAGTGACTATCAGGGGTTTTATTTTAACATAAAATCTTCAAGTATTAAAAAGATATAGAAAGGCTGTGAACAATCACTATCTTACCTGCTCTAGATAGCTCCATGACCTCTGTTTGAAGTTATATTCTGATTGACCTGACAAGCTCAGAGCTAGATGTAACCGGATGAAGATGAACGTTTCAATATCCTGTTTTATAGCGTTTCATGCAAACACTGTTTTATAAACCTTTATCTTGCTGTCAGTTTCACATTGTATGCTCAAAGTATGTACACAGAGTTTTGTGGTATTACAAAAGAGCAAACAGAGGTAACGATGTATGTAACAATGTTCATTTTTAAAACGAGATGTTTTAGGAGAGCAGTAGTGGCCTTGTCCCTCTTTGGACTAGCTGTTAGCTCATCTGTCTTCCAACAATTAAACTGTTTCTCCAAACTGAGGTTGTTCAAATTATCAAACACCCCACTTCAGAATATATGAACTATTTTGTTTAGGCTTCCGTTGTCAGTCTTTACAGTAAAGTAGTATTTTTAAATTCACAATATTACAGTAGGTGGAAATATTATTTACAGTAGTCCCTCGATAATCGTGGGGGTTACGTTCTATACCCCACTGCAATAGGTGAAGAACCGTGAAGTAGGAATGCTGTATTTATTTTAGTACAGTAGTCCCTTGCTGATTCTTGGTTCGTTTTTCGCGGACTCTATCGCGGTTTTTCAAAGTAAGATTGGACATGACACAATTGGCTGATTGATGGATGAGCCGCACGATCGGCATGGATTTCTTTAGTTAAAATAAATTATTTTAAATTATTTAGCACCTGTGTGCAGCCCGCAGCTGTGAGAGAAGCTTCCTCCGTCAGCTGATCAGCTGATCTCTGTGCAGAGTGGAGAAGTGGGCGTGGCCGAGAGTGTAGCCGGAGGCAGGGATCTGAAATCATGACATTCTGTGCTCTTTTAGAGCGTTTAGAGTTTAGAAATATTGTTTAGAATATATACTAAAATAAACTGCTACTTACTACTTGTACTACTATTCGTACTTCTTGGTTTTTCACTTATCGTGGGGCTTCAGGGTATGGATCCCCAACAAGGGACTACCGTATTTATATATATTTTAAGGCTTTATAAACTTCCCACATTCTTGCAATGTTCTAAACTCTTAAACCTATGCAATTTTAACAACATACGGATATGTACTGTACAGTACTGCAAAATTTTTCTTACCAGCTCTGCAGGACAGCAGCTCGATTCCGGTCGGTTCGGTTCCGGTCCTGCAGACTTACCCTGCAGTGACGAAGCCCACCACCCCATCCAGGTTGACGTGCAAGTGGATAATTGAGCTTCAGGATTATTTGTAATTTTCCTGCCAGTTCTGTGAGCTTAATAGATAGATCATTACTTCTGACTTTGCGTTGCAAAACTATGCCGCCATTTCAGCAGAAAGCAGCGGCTGGAAGCACTGTTGTTTTCTGGGTAGTGTAGTTCTTTATGACTGCCATTACAGTGTAGGCTTATTGAAAGAAAACTACAAAATGGCGGCGCCTGTCCAAAGTATTTTTTCGTCAACTTTTTATCCCGTACCGTTCCAATCACGAGTGATATTAAAGTTGACAACCGTTGAAAAAACGCGAAAGAGTGAGTCCACGAAAGTTGAACCCCGAAGCAGCGAGGGACTACTGTACTATAATTCTAATTATTTTAAGAGACCTTTGAAAAGCTGTGTGGACAAATTGTTGCTTCAGTTTTGCTCATTATAGATGCCAATGTTGTTGTAGACATACGTTTAAAATGAATATTGTGTGCATTGCTCACAAAACCTCGGATCTTTCATTTCTAACTGTGCTGCAGAGCTGATTAGGTTCCAATACCAAACCTAACTTTAAAATTACAGTGTACTGTTTGAGGCAAGCTCATTTGGTCTGAGACAAAGAAGAAACAAACTTCCAGTGAATTATGCTGACAGGCTGACATCAATATTTGATCAAGAGAAGAAACAGCATGATATGTGGGTTGCTAAACCTCCTCCTATGGCTGCTGATTGCTCAGAGGGTGAGCAAATTCTGCCTTTGAGGCTGGGGATCCCACACTGATATGAGAGATGTTGCCCTCCAGGATGCTCAGCAACCAGCTGGATTAAGTGCATGTGCAACAAGCTGAGGTAGTGCCAACTTCACAAATGCTGATACTAAAAGCTAATGAGTCATACATGCCTCTTCGAGTCTGAACAGTGTCACAGCTGTGGCGTAACAATCGCCTCCTATTCACATGACTCATTAGTTTTCTCTAAGCTTGAAATTGTGTTAGTGTAACCTAACCTTAAAAGTTGAAATAGTCTAAAATACAATAGAGTCTGACAAAAAGTTCTGTTTTCTATGTATGTTGGCAAAACACGATTGACAAGAATCCCAATATTGTATAACACCTAACTCATCAGGCTGTTTATTCTGATAATTCTGTTTAAAATTAACTTTTTTTTTTTTTGCATTGAAATGACCATGAGGTCCCAAAGAGGACAAGGGTTTAAACTGCAGGCATTATAAAAAGCATTAAAAGTTTCCTTGTCATGTAATTTAACATGTGCATGGGAATGCTGTGCAGTGGGAATCAGCTTCAATTAACCCAGTTCAGTTCAACATGATCCGTTTCAGTCTTTAAAGAATCATACAATTCTCATTTGTAAACTTTTATGTGAGGAAACAGTGTGTGGTGATAATAACAAAATTTTATTTTATTTTACATGCACAAGAAGCAATGCAACACACTAAAAGCAAAAGCAAAAAAAAATCTGCATGATCTATTTTAGTTAGGCAGGTGGTGAAGGCAATCTTTGCTTTTTATTATTATTTTTTTATTAATCTGGTGAAACTAGTTCTTCAGCAGTGGCGATGAAAAATTAACCAATGTAAACAACAAAAAAGTGAAAAATAATTGCAAAATGAATAAACTTTAGGAAAGAATGAACAACTATTTAAAAAAAATCCCCAAAATATGGCTTCCTATAAACAAACAAACAAAAAAAAGAAAAAGAAAAGAAAACTAACTATTATAATTAAGAGCCCAGCATTCCTTGAGATGCATTTAGCTCATAGGTTTTCGTGACATAGTTTTAGTCAAAGATCATTGCGTGTTAGATAAGATGCTGTTGCAACCATTTTGGCCAAACCGTGCAAATCATGCAATGCACAGAGAACGTGTTGTGAATAACTCGTCTACAACCACACCATATTTTAACAGTATTCACAAAACAGATTTATTTTCTAGCCATTATTTGTCTTTTCGAATACATGTTGTCTGTGGTGACCATAATATATTGGATTGGCTCTAAAAGTCAGTCATTCTTAGAAAATTCAATGATTATTTCCTGGAAGTTTTGTTAGAATACATCCAGTGGTTGATGCCATTTTTTTTTCCAATTAATGGCAACATTCTCAAATATCTTGCACAAGATAACATGCAGTATATTTGTTGGGAATCAGTCTCAGCCACTGGCACACTAAAGTTTAGTTCAGTTACACTGACAGGGTTAACCACTTGTGTTTTTAGGTCACTTGACTGTGGCAGCCATCTAGAATTGGCTTGACTCCAAAAGTTGAACAGTTGTGAATGTACATTCCACGATTCATGAAGTTTCGCCCATTGGTTCATGAACTGTTTTTATATTTGACACAAACACATCCACGTCTGAATTTTCACCCACATTAGGACATTGTAATGACTTCTATTTATTTCTATAGCCTAACCATGACAATAATTTCTAACCTTTACTAGTACATGCCTAACTCTAATCTAATTCAAACCTTAGCCCTAAATTTAACCTCTGGTCCATACAATGATGGTCCATTGTAATATAATCTGGCTTTGGTCCCCTTAAGGGTTACAAATCCTGACTGGCTAAGTGAAAGGTCCAAAAATATGACAAAAACTGAGCAAATATTCCCCCCCCACACACACACACACACACACAGACACAATCAAAGTGTCTTTTTGCCTTCTGTGGCAGGAAATAAAAAAGGGACCCAGTGTACTTAAGAAAATTATTTTGTAAAAACCCTCTTCAAATTTATCATCCATCCATCCATCCATCCATCCATCCATCATCTTCTGCTTGTTCTGGAGTTGGGTCATGGGTGATTCAGCTTGAGCAGAGGCCCAGACATATTTTTCAACAGCCACCTCTTCAAGCTCTCCTGGGAGGATTCCAAGGCGTTCTCAAGACAGTCTCTTCAGTGTATCCTGGGTCTTCCCAGAGGTCTCCTCCCAGTTGGATATGCCTAGAAAACCTCCATAAGGAGGCATCCAGAAGACATCTTTACCAGATGACCGAACCACCTCAATCTGCTCCTCTCGATGTGGAGGAGCAGTGGTTCGACTCAGTCTCTCCCAGATAACTGAACTTCTCATCCTATCTCTAAAACAGAGTTCAGCTACAGGAGAAAACTCATTACAACTACTTGTATTCATAATCTCAATATTTTGGTCACTACCCAAAGTTTGTTACCATAGGTGAGGGTAGGAATGTAGACCGACTGGTAAACAGAGAGCTTCGTCTTGCAGCTCAGCTCCCTCTTCATCACAATTCTAAATCTAATATCCATACATCCATTATATTTATCTACTTCTTCCCTTCTGGGTTGCTGGTGCCTCAAATTTACCAAACTATTTAACATCCTAAAGCTTTTATTTTACATTCACACCAGTCTTCTATTTTCTGGAACATTGAATGATCCCATCAGACTGAACTGATCAGTCTTAAGGAGGCTTGGGTCCTTCAGTATCTGCAAGAAACTACTGCTGATGTTCTACCAGTCTGTGGTAACCAGTGTCCTCTTCTGGACTGGAGAAGGAGAAGGATCCGGGTACTGAAATGGCCAGGCTGCAGTCCAGATCTTTCACCTATAGAGAACATTTGGCACATCATAAAGAGGAAGGTGCGACAAAGAAGGCCCAAGACGATTGAACAGTTATTAGACATGAATGGGAGAGCATTCCTATTTCTAAACTTGAGAAACTGGTCTCCTCTGTCCCCAGACGTCTGTTGAGTGTTGTAAGAAGAAGGGGGGATGCCACACAGTGGTAAAAATGGACTTGTCCCAACTTTTTGGGGATTTGTTGATGCCATGAAATTTGGAAAAAACACATTTTTCCCTTAAAATGATACATTCTCTCAGTTTAAACTTTTGATCTGTGATTTGTGTTCTATTCTGAATAAAATATTAGATGTTGGCACCTCCACATCATTGCATTCAGTTTTTATTCACAATTTGTTTAGTGTCCCAACTTTTTTGGAATCCGGTTTGTACA
>NC_056513.1:21587641-21607224 GCF_014905685.2 Nematolebias whitei
ATATACATACATTTACAGGATAAAGAAAGAAAGTTCATTTGAAAAATTTTGTCATACAGTGTCATAAACTGCTAGCTTTACATACTGTACTACCATCTTGTCAAGACCAGTGTTGTTATTAGTTGCCCTTTTGGTTTAAAAGAAAGGTTTACTGATTCTTTGGAAACTGTCGTTCAATGTTCACATTTTGTTCTTCAAAGGTTTAAATCAAGACAGCTGTCACAGTGGTGACTAAGGCAGGCCAGGTTTAGCAAATCATCAATAAAAGTAAGATTACTGATCTAACTGTGCCACTGGGATATAGTGTATAATGTCCACTTTATTTTGTGTAGCGTGACTGATTGAGCGTGACAGAAACGTATGTGCATCACTGTGAAAGACCAATTAAGTGAACCATAGTTATAGTGAGCGCAGTAGGACTTATTTTTGCTTTGAAAAAGATGAAAATGTCCCTAAATGCAGAACTTGGGGCTAACCACCTTGAACAGAATTTGACTGGAAGCCACATTCAATATAGATAAGGAGATGAGGTTTAGAAAAAAGCTGAAGAGGAGGACAGAAAAAAAAATACTGGAACAGGCCCAACTTTGAGGTCACCTTGATATTTGATTTACTTGAGTGAATGAAAATATCAGAGTCCAGCTGTTCCAAAGAGGCAAAATGGATTTAAAATGGAAAAAAATGCAGCATAAAATGAAAAAGATGGAGTTATTGACATTAGCCACAGTTATCAAAAGAAGATATAATAATGAGACAACCTTGGGCAAGGCAGTACAGGCTATTTGACTTCAGGGTGTGTTCAGATCTAGATAAAAAGGTCTGCCAGTTGAAAAGTTTAATTCTGGCTTCCCTGGTTCATAAGTGAAAGATCCCACAGGCATGTCCATAAGACATTCTATATATATATATATATTAAAAAAAGCTTTTTAAGGGTGTAAAAAAATGACAGTGTACAAACTATGAATTCACTGTTGCTTCACATTTTAGTTTGGACACCACTTTGTGGAACTATGGCGTTGACAGATAAATGTACCCTGCTGTCACACAAGTGTGCAAACTGTGGTTTCGAAAGATTACATTTAGCTGATGTCTTGTCATATTGTAGCCAGAAGTGTCCATATTTGGAAAAGCAAGTGAAGCATAACGTTGGCAGCTGGCGGGAGGCTTGGTTAGCAGAGTACATTTATTATTCATGCTTCATGTGCAATTAACTGGAATGCTAATTGTCTCCTTATCTCATTAAAACACTTAAAAATATTCTTGGTGCACTAGCGACATTCCACAGAACTGTGAAAATGCTTAATGCGCACTTATTTTGAAAACCATTTAAAAGATAAATACTTGTAAGTCTGGACTAACTTTTGGAGACTTTGTGACACCATCAGGCTTTTTTTCCACTCATTATTATTATTTTTCAGTTTTGCTTATTTTCGTGTTGCTCTCATTCATCCAACATTGTATGCTGAATTGACCAATCAAATTACAAAGTTAAAGTAAGGCATTTGTATTTCAGATAAATCAGATTTTCATTATTCCACAAGTGAAAGATATATTTGTCTTTTGTCTGACAAACACTAAGACTGCATCTTTTCTTTATGCACACATGCTCCACAGTTACACAAACAGATAGGCCGATAATTTAACTACATAATCTAAACCACTTTCTTAAGTTAAATGTGTTCACAACTAATGTTCAGCAGGAAAACTGCAGATTGTAAAAGGTGGATTCCTTACTTAATTTTAATTGTATGCAAATCTAACACGAAAAAAATAGTTGTTGAATTAAATAAAATAAGGTTTGTAATAATTTTACTTAAAAAAAAACAACTTTATTTTATTGAGAATTAAGTTTTTCTTGTTCAAAGTTACATGTTGCTGTTGCTGGGCAAAATCATTTTTACTCCATTTTTCATTATTTACAGGTTCTTATATAAAACAACTCTGTTGGTCTCTTTTTACAGCTGTGCGTTGTTTTAAAGGTTTGGTTTTCTGTCTATGTTGGTTGAACTCATTTTAAATTAGTTGTCGAGTGAACACTTCATTTAACAACTAATTTAAATTTACTGGGTCATTAAGAACAATTATGTCCTTTATCAAGTTTAATATAATAAACCTTGTGGTCTCAGTTCAGTTTATTAATTAATTCACAAAAAATGACACAAGTATCCCAAACAAAATATTTTTTTCAAAATAATTTTTTCCACCATAGCTTTTACCAGATACAATACAAAAATTCACATAAGTATGATTTTGAAAAGAAACATATTTAATTTATGTTTTTTAAGATTGTTAAGAATCAGTCCAGCAAAACCAGTAGACTATCGAAAGGTAGGAATGTGGATCAACCAGTAAACAAAGATCTTCACCTTGCAGCTCAGCTCTTTCTTCACCACAACAGACCAGCTCCGAGTCCACAATACTGTGGAAGCTGCACCAAGCTGTCTGTCCATCTCACGCTCCATTCTTTCCTCACTCGTCAACAAAACCCTGAGATATTTGAACTCTTCAATTTGAGGCAACATCTCACTCCCAACTTGGAGAGGGCAATCCACTTTTTATCTGACTGAGGACCAAGGCTTCAGATTTGGAGATGCTGATCCAGAAGGTTAAACGCTGTCTGGCATTTGTATGCAGCAAATTGCATTTGCTGAAAAAGAGCCAGAAGATTAAAAAAAAAAAAAAAAAAAACAGTCTGCAGCCAATCTGCTACACATCAGTCAACCCAAAACAAGATAGACAGATGGACAAAGTGATAGCAGGGAGAGTAGAAGGACACAGACGGACAGAGGAGGAACAATAGAAGGATTAAGTGGAAACTCGTAGATTAAGACTGTCAGAATCTGAGTTTTTTGGGGAGAGGTGGTGTTGGTGGTGGTGGTGGGGGTGTTGTTAATCTGTGTTCATCATTAGGTTTGTCTATTTTTCCTTCTTTGTGTTTAGTTTTGTTCCTTTGTGTTTTTTCTTGTGACAGCTTTATTCGAGTGTCTTAGCATTACTTTGCATTTCTGGGTCTTGCGACTCAAAACCCAACAAAGGCAAAACTTTGTCCATTACAAGAAAGCACGACGGAAAAGACAGGAGATAGAATTGCAAGAGAAATAAATAAGCATAATGCTCTATTAGGCCTTTACAGAATATTCAGAGTCAGAGTCAGAGTCAGAGTTTCTTTATTGTCATTCGCACCTCATGTGGTACATGTGGTGGAGCGAAATTATGTACACGGGGTCCCAGTTACATCCAACAATAAAATGTCTAAGAAAAACAGTAATAACATCTAAGATATGAACTAAGAAAAACATCAACTAAATATACACTAAGCACTCATAACATAAAACATTGAACATCAGCACAAACATGAACATGAGTATGTGAGCAGATGTGCACGCATGAACACATCAACATTGAAACAGATCAGCAGCAACATGAAACAGATCAGCAGCAACATGATATGGTTTTTCACAGTGATTATTCTAGTTAGATATTCATGAGTCTAACAGCCTCAGGGTAGAAGCTGTTCCTCAGTCTAGTGGTTCTACACTTAATGCTCCTTAACCTCCTTCCTGAGGGGAGTGGGGCAATATTAATGTTACATAACACAATCAAAGGCAATTTTTATTGGTTCCCTTTATGTGTTTTGTTTATCCCACTACCACTCCTGCCTCCATTATCTTTTACTTGTTTCATCCTTTTCGGGTCACAGAGGTCACTGGTGTCCCTCCAGTCCAGCAGTCACTGTGCGAGAGGACCTGGACAGGTCACTAGTCCATCACAGGGCCATAAAAAGACAAACAATTCACACTCTCACTTACACCTTGGGGTAATGTAGAGTTACCAATCAGCCTTACATGAATGTTTCAGTCTGTAACCCACACATACACGGAGAGAACATGCAAACTCCACCCAGAAAGGTCCTCGGCTGGGATTCGATCCAGCACCCTTCTCACTGAGAGGTTACAGCTCTACCAACTACTCCACCGTGCCACCCCTCCGCACAAACACAAAATGCAAAAAATGAAATTTTCATTAATCTAATGAACCTGAAACTTTATCTGTTTCACTGTAATTTTCATTTGGTTGTCATTCTGTTTGCAATAATCCCGTCTGTGCTACACTTGCAGCGTTCACAGCTGTTTTTGTCTATTGTGTATTTTCAGGTGCCGTACGAGCCTCCAGTATCTTCCCCATCATGAGCGTGATCCTGCTCTTCATGGGGGGGCTTTGCATTGCAGCCAGCGAATTCTACAAGTCACGCCACAACATCATCCTCAGCGCTGGCATTCTCTTTGTTTCTGCAGGTAGGAAGAGGGGGAGGATGGGGAACAGAAGGCTGGGAGGAGAAGAAAAAGGTTTAAAGAGAATGAATGATCCAGAGATGTCAAAGTTAAAATTGTCTGGTGGAGGAGAGGTGATCAAAGGTAAAACAAGCAAAAGGAATATAAAGAAACGATGGGAATTTGAAAGAGAAGATGAGTGGTGATAAGTGAAAGGACTAATGTGAGCTGACAGCAGGGAAGAGCAAAAATGATGAAGTGCATGTGCAGAACACCAAGTCTGTTCAGTCAAGCTTCTTCTTTGTGATAATGTCAAAGTAATGGATGGAGTCTGATAGAAAATTATAAGTAAGGGCAACACATACATCTCTGAATGGTAATGCATTAGTGACCAGTATTACACAACCTGCAGATCACTGTGGATGGTTCTGGCCACCTGAATAAAAGTAGTATATGACTTAAAAAGACTTCAAAACTAGAAATTACAAAAACAATAAACAACATTTTGAGCAAAAAGAGACCAAAAACAGAAACAAATTTATAATATCCTCACACTGGGTTCATAATTAAGAATATCATAGAAGTATTTCTCCAGTATAAAAATTACAGCATCCTAATGAGGCAAAGCTGAACCATACATAACAAAGTGAGGGAGGTTGTTGGATGAATCCCTTTCCTTAATGTTAGCCCAACCCGCTAGCTTTTAATTTGGTGACAAGAGGTTTAAGAATTCCACTACAAAATGGGATACTCCTTCGAAAAGCTAACATATCATCTGTCATTGCATAAACAAACAAAAATTCAATACAGTAGTCCCGCGTTTATCGCGGGGATCCGTACCCTGAAGCTCCGCGATAAGTGAAAAACCGTGAAGTAGGAATAATAGTACAAGTAGTAAGTACAGTATTTTTCGGCCTATTAGTCATTAGCAGTTTTTTGCATAATTTGCATGCCTGCAACTTATACGCATAAGCGACATACAGTATTTATGGATTTTTTCCCCATATTTATAAAAAATTTTTGGCTGAGATATGATCATTTTCATTCATTCTGACGGAAAATATTGAACACTACCATTTTCAGTCGCTAGATGGCACTCAAGTAGTATGGCATGCCGTTGTGTCATGCAATAGGTAAAGGTAGCTATTAATGACACAATCGGCTTGCCATAGACTGCCACCATCGTCCAGTTTGCCTGGAGCAACCATCAAATCAGCTTCATTTCTCTGCGCCGCCCTGGCAAAACGCAGCTAATTTGACCATTGAAGTGCATTTATTAAGTAAAAGTTCAAGTAAGATACACCTTTACTATAAAGTCAAGCAAACAAATAATTGTTTTAGGTGCTTATATTGTCAGATTTCGAAGAAATATGCAGCATTCCGCCTTCCTGATTTCCTCCCTCAGAGCGCGCTCCAGGAGCACCAAGGCTTTGGATACTTTGGAAAATGCTGCTGATTTGATGGTCAAAGTGCATTTATTAGGTAAAAGTTAAACTGAGACACACCGTTGCTATAATTTCAAGCAAACAAATAATTGTTTATATGCGGTTATCTTGTTAAATTTTGAAGAAATGGACAGCAAATCCTCCTGTGCACACGTCTACTTCTGCGTATCGGCTTTTGAAATACAGCTGATTTGACCATCAAAGTGCATCTATTAAGGAAAAGTTAGACAGAGACACACCTTTACTATAATTTCAAGCAAACAAATAATTGTTTTTAAGCATTAATCTTATTAAATTCTTGTTAAAGTCCTCCTGTGCGTTTTAAACCCTTCCCACACTCTTGCAATATTCTAAACAATGTTTCTAAAACGCTCTAAAAGAGCTAAAAGAGCACAGAATGTCATGATTTCCACACTGTACTACAGGTGCACTCTGTGCTCTCGGCCATGCCCACTTCTCTGCTGCAGAACGGAGATCGACGGAGGAGGAAGTTTCTCCTGCATTGTGGGCTGCACACAGGTGCAGCAAGTGCTAAATAATTTAAAATAATTCATTTTGAATAAAAATTCCATGCTGATTGTGCGGCTCATCCAACAATCAGCCAATTGTGTGTCATGTCCAATCTTATTTTGATAAAAACACGATAGAGAGAGAGTCCGCGAAAAACAAACCGCAAAGTAGCGAGGGACTACTATATACCCATTTAGGTTCCGTCCATCCATCCATATCCGCTTCTTCCTTTTCGGGTCACGGGGGTCACTGGTGCCCATGTCCAGCAGTCACTGTGCGAGAGGCGGGGGACACCCTGGACATGTCTCCAGTCCATCACAGGGACACATAAAGACAAAAGAGACAAGCAACAATTCACTCTCTCACTCACACCTAGGGACAATTTAAAGTTACCAATCAGCCTAACATGCATGTTTTTGGTCTGTGGAAGGAAACTGGAGAAAACCCACACATACACACGACGAAGAGAACATGAAAACTCCACCAAGAAGGGCCCCCGGCCTGGATTTGAACTGGGGCGACCCACTCGCTGGGAGGCAGCAGCTCTACCACCTGCGCCATCGTGCTGCCCCCCTCCCCCACATTTAGTTTGTGTAACTACTTATCTTTCTAGCTTGCAGTAGACTTTGACATGCAATGCTAACTTTTAATATGTGTTAAGGGAAATCGACAATGACACCAAACGTGTGGTCAGAATACATCAAACTGAGCACTGTAATGGTGGCTGTGACAGTAAAACTATTTCAACTGAAAAACACCATGTTATTTTTACAATTTTAAAACCATTAAAAAAAGAAATTACTGTTGTGACAATATGTTACTATTTAAATATTGGCAATTTTTTGTAAGTTTTTTTCCTCGATCCTCTCCAAAGTATTCCTCTGAAAAATCTGCTTGAAGTGCTGGATATCACTACTCCACTCTCCCCCTACATCCCATCAGAAATAAGACACCTTTATACCTGCAGGGTTCAGGGACAGAGAGAAGAGGTGGAATGGATTTGACCCGTTTTATCACTGCGCCAACCACCAAGTCCAAATGACATGCTAGTGACAGTGCTTGTCTTATCAGCAGATGATGTGTTGCTTGGGTGGCATACAGTACAACAACTGCCCGAGGATGAATCAAGGGAGACAAAGCTAGGGTTGACATTTTAGCAAACCATTTTTTTTTTGTTTCTGAGTGTGCATGTAGGCTGTGGTTCTAGGCCATGGCCTACTGTGCTGAGCTAGATAACTAGTTCCCCTCCAAAACATAGTGAGAGACGGAGTTTGCCGTTTCTCTTTCTCTTTTTGTGATGTGTCTGTCTCTCTCTCTCTGCCTGTTGCTAGGCTGAGGGGATGCCTCTGGGATTACACTCTAAAAATAAGGTGTCCCTGTTACTCATTTGCTCAAATCTATTTCAATGAGGCCTTCGTGGTGAAAAAACAAAGTGTCTGTCATTATCTTAATGAACTATATTTTTGTTTATTCGTATTTGGCTTCCTAAACGCAGCCACAGTTTCATCCAACTACTGAAATGTTATGAATACACTAGTCCCTCGCTAATTCACAGACTCGCTCTATCGTGATTTTTCAAAGTAAGATTGGACACACAATTGGCTGAGTGATGGATGAGCTGCCCAATCGGCATGGGATTTTTCTTTTAAATAAATTGTTTTAAATTATTTAGCACGTGTGCAGCCCACAACTACAGAAAAAAGTTTCCTCCTGCACCAGTGTGCAGCCCAAGCTGCAGGAGAAGCTTCTTCATGCATCTCCGCTGTGCAGCGGAGAGGTGGGCGTGGCTAAGAGCGCAGGAGACAGAGTGCAGCTGGAGGCAGAGAGCTGAAATCATGACGTTCTGTGCTCTGTTAGAGCATTTAGAGTTTAGAAACATTGTGTTTAGAATATAGCTAGAGTGTGGGAAGAGTTTAAAATGCCTTAATATATATATAAATACAAAAATAAACTACTACTTTGCGGTTTTTCACTTATCGTGGGGCTTCAGGGTATGGTTCCCCCGTGATAAATGAGGGAATACTGTAATAATGTTTATCAGTTTATTACATTCTGAACATATGTACCCACTTATATATTTTTTTTTCTCAAAATAGTATTTCTTCCCACAATGTTCAATGTGGCTTCGTTGTGTAGCTTCAAAATGTGAACTTTTGTAGGGGAACATCTCACCTCAGAAAGAGTTCATCTTACTTTGACAAACATCATTTATGGGGGACGAGATGGTGTAAAGGCAGGGCAGCCGGCTCGGGACCCAAAAGTCCCAAGTTCGATCCCCGTTCACTGCATACCTTGTGGTGTCTCTGGGCAGCACACCTCATCCCCCAAATGCCCCCTGGGCGCGTTCAATAGCTGCCCACTGCACCACCTGGTGGTGTATGGGTTAAATGCAAAGACCAATTTCGCAATTGTATGGAGTGCTGACAATGTGATGACATTATTATCATTCCTGTGTTTTGTCTTTGAAACTATTAAAATAAAATTAATCTATTCCTTGGGAATGAACAGACATGATTTTACAAATATTCGGCTCAGCTCACAAACTTTCTAAGTTGACACTAATGTAATAAAAAAAAACTGTTATTGTGTTAACCTCACTAACCCAATATGAACTCATTTCCCATGAAACTGAGAGATCATTTTTTAAAGAGGCTTTGTTCAACTGACTTTGGAGTTTTTGAACCATCCGAAAAACTCACAATGTTGATATCTTGTCTTATAGAATACTCCCAGACTCTCGTTCCCATGAACATAACACCATAAGAACCCTTTTGTTTGTGAAGAAAGACATGGACAGTGCAACAGCACCCCTTTAGCCTGCATGTTATTTGAATATTAATCCAAAGATGTTATTTCTGTTTCATTCCATAACTGAATGTTTATTCATGAGAAATGTGTGTCTTAAGTAATCTTTCTTTAAGATAATACAACTTTGTCTTGTATAGATTAGAAGCAAACTTTTGAGGCAGAACAAGGACTTCAGATTTATTTGATAAGGCCCTTATGAAAAACAAGACCAAGGGTTAGTACCACGTTTTCCTTGAGAGGTGGACCAATCATCTCTGTTTTAACACAGACAGTTAAGTTTCACTTTTAGAAAAACTTCAAAGTTTCACTTTACACTTGACCTCAGAGATTTGAGAGAGAAGAAGCACCTTTCCACTTGACTTGAAGAAAACTTCAGAGAAAGACACATCCTCCCAGAGAGACATCCTAGGAAGAAAGAGAATTGAGGAGAAGCACCTTCTGCAGACGTCTCAAGAGAAACGAGAGATGAAAAGAAAATGTGGAGTTTACAGAACCCAGCACCTGACCAGAACCAGAACCGGGCTGGCATTGATCAGAGCCAGCCACCTTCCCAGCATGAACAACTAATCAATTCAGAACAGTTATCCATCAGAACCAGGTCCAGAGGGAGGATTACGGTCTTCCATAGCCGAGGTAACTCGGGAGACCTTCCTGGTATCCCCAGAGGCTGTTCAAACTGGACAACTCTCATGGTTTCATCTGTTTGCTGGTGACCCTACATCACAGTAATTGCACATTAAACTTAAACAGAGTTCACCTTAGAAATAAACCAGTCCTAATCTGCTTTTAAAGTTTCACTCATTTTAATAATCAATTAACTTTTGATTCAAAGTCATTTGATATTTGGCTAACTTTTTGTCATGCGTATACCTATTTCACCATATATATCACAGATTATTATTTTTTTATAATGAAATACATGAAAATCAGCTGATTAAGTGATTATTTTGGCGTATGTGTGTATTAATTGATTTGATATTATTTAAACACGAGAAAAAGGCTTCACATTAATTTTACATTATTTGGGGGTAAATAGAGACTGATTTTTCTCTCTAAGAGAGAGGTGGTGCCCAAACAACGAGGTTATTTGCATAATACATGCATAATTTATGACCTTAACTCATAACTAATCAAAATATAATTTACACCCCATATTGCTACACTTTGAAAATTAAAAAAAGGCTTCATTTGGAGTGGAATGAAGTTATTAAAAGTATGTGGATTGTCCAATAAATCCATGATATACTGATTCATGAATTTTTCTACTTCCTTTCATATAAAGGATAAAAAGCTATTGTTGATTGATGCATAGTGTTTTTATTTGTATTAACAAGTTCTAAGTCAGTCTGTGTTTGAACATGCACAATTATTCATTCTGCACAGGTCAAAAGTGTTTCAGTTCACAACATTATCACAATAATCTAATCAAATCTGACCACAATATATTGTGGCAAAGTTGCTTTTACACAAAAGCAACTTAAATATTTGAGTAGAACAAAAGAATGTTGGGTTCAACCAGTTGCAATTGGTTAATGAGCAGGTATAAAGGTCAAGTGCTTGCTTTTATTTTTGTTTGTTTGTTTTTATCAATTGTGCACATAATAGTTACTACGAAAATGTATCTGGAAAGAATTTTCTTAAATTGACTGAACCAGTATTCCAATATTATCTGAAGTTCAGGAAAAAAACGACATACATTGCGAGTTAATATGGGTTCAACGATGATAGTTATTAAATGCAAGGTTTTTTTTTTTAATCCCATTTTGAGGCATTCAATTGTACAATAGATTAATTCATTTTCATTTTTTATTGAATACATATAAATTTGCTTGCCTTATATTTTATGAAACAAAGTTATTGGTCACTCATACCCATATGCTTCTCTTTATCTAAAGTTTAAATACATCAACACACATTGGGATCATTTTATTTGCATTTTACATAAACCTGCTATTCATTCAGCATTATTAATTTTAATTATTATTATTTCTTCTACCTTTTCTTTTCAGGCCTGAGCAACATTATAGGAATCATTGTGTATATATCAGCCAACGCCGGTGATCCTTCTAAGAGCGACTCCAAGAAGAACAGCTACTCTTACGGCTGGTCCTTCTACTTTGGTGCCCTCTCCTTCATCATGGCTGAAATGGTGGGTGTGTTAGCAGTGCACATGTTCATCGACCGGCATAGGGAGCTTCGAGTGGGAGCGCGAGCTGCAGACTACCTCCAAGGTGCGGCCATCACACGTATACCAAGCTACCGTTACCGCTATCGACGCCGCTCGCGTTCTTCATCCCGCTCCACGGATCCCTCGCAATCTCGCGAGGCATCTCCAGTGGGCCTGAAAGCCTTCGGGACACTGCCTTCCACTGAGCTGTCTATGTATACACTGCCCAAGGGCCAAACGGGCACGCCGACAGCTACCTATAACTCCACAGAGAGGGACCACAACTTCCTACAGGTCCACAACTGCGTTTCGAAGGACCTCAAAGACTCAGGAGGCCACAGTAACACCGCCAATCGGCGCACTACACCAGTATGAAACAGAAACGGACCATAGACTCTGAAAAAATTAGGGGGGAGTATCTGTGAAAAGCACTTAAAGATTGATTATTGCATAAAAGAGCTAAAGAAGAGAAGTCATGGCTGGATGGATTGAAGAGTGATTGCAAAGTGACAGAAGATTCTGAGCAAAATTAGATCATCATTAAATTTCTGTCTGAAACCAAAAGAAATGAAGGAACAAAAATGAAAATAGAGTAAAAACGCCTAAAAAAGAAACGTGCATGATTTTCCCATGAGCCATTGTTTGACAAGTTTTAATATATTTGAGGAGTTTCATGAATCAGGAGGGGGGCATTCGGTGGGTGCGGGTGGCTGTCTCAGGACTGGATCTCTGGAGCGGTGGGCTGGGCCAGACTGCCTTCTCAAAGGTGAACTTACATTTTTATTTTAGGTTTTCTCAGTCTGTACAAAGAGTGGTACAGTTTGCTCCTTGGCCCAGCTAAACCTGCCCTTGCACTATGATAACACATGTCCTGCAACACACACACACATATACACACACACATACCATAAACACCCTTACTCCCTTTGTTTAGTTCGGTATCATTTATATTTCAGTCTTTAATTGCATTAATACTGTGAATCAATGCGGTGTGGGATTCATGCAGGAAGCAATCCAGTCCGCAAAAAAAGTCAATACAAAGAAAAAAAAAAACATTAAAACAAAAACAGGAAAAAAATAACCCAGAAGTTATTTAATGTATTGATTATATATAAATATATATGTTAATATATCATGACTAGACTTTCCTGGTGCAAAAAATGTCAACACCAAAAAAAAAAAAGACATTAAGTCATTTGGGAGTTACTTGCTATAGTTAAATTAAATCTAGTCATTGCGGGAAACTAAACCAAGATGGAGGATTCAGCATGACTGGCTCATCTGTCGGCAAAGCCTACTTGATAAACTGATATTGATTAGTAATAGATATATTATCAGATTTTTTTTTAACAATGGGGAAAAAAATGGCAGTTCAACAACCCTGGCAGCCATATTTGTTCAGAGTTACCAGGGTTAACTGTTTATTTATTTATTTGTTTGTTTGTTTTATTTATTGGTTTTGTTTTGCCCCATAAAGGTGGCAGAAGGACTTAAGAACTCTCGATAAGGAATAATCTCTCTGCAAACTTGAAAATGACTGTGGACAATGAAACACCACTACTGCCAAAAACACAAAGTAGTGCGTGAGAGAAAACGGTTACCAACGAGCTGAAGTGAAGTGACTCCAAAAAAATTTGAACAATTTACATGCATGCTGATCAAAATCATCAAACCTGCTTTTAAGAAACCAATGTTTTTGAACAACTAAACAATGATACCATGTAATGGCAGTGGGCGCATAGAAATTAATGTTGCAGTACTGTGTCTCTTCAATTTTCTTCCTGTTCGGGGGGGTGACGGGGAAATGGAGTGGGGCTTAACTATGATTGAAACACAAACAAACTTTGGGAAATGTATCAAGGCTATTTTTAAAGCGATTTTTTTGCCTTTTTGTTTTATTTTAATTTTAAAGTCAGTTAATCGCAAACACAGCCTTAGTCTTTTTTTTTTTTTTTCTTTTCTTGCTCTTTGGTTTCTTGTTGTGTTGTTGTAAATGAGAGTATATGAAATTTTAAACAAAAGAGTCTACTATCTTTTAGGGTGCCAAAAATGAATGATTCTGAACTTGGATGCATCAAGTCCTGATGACGAATAAAAAAAATCCACCCCTCTCCCTGTAGGGAGCTGAATAAGTGTGTATTGTTTGTATGCTGCGGCTGGAACGCACAAAGAAGAGACTAAAGCAAAGGAAAAAAATGCATAAAGAAACACCGTCATTTCTTCCATTTTAAGCAAAACTATAGCAACACAGAAATGACTGAATATTAAGACAACGTGTGCAACCATTGAAACAGGGCTCTGAACATTGAAAAACAGCTGCAAGTAAATTATATTACGATTAATGTGAATTTATTTTGTAATCATCATGGGTTTTATATTTTGGTGGTTAAATTTCTGTGGAGATGCAAATCCGGTGTTTCTAGCCAAGGTGGTTCTTTTCATGGTTTTGAACCACAAGTCCATATAGTCTGCATGACTATAATTTTATTTGCACAGCATCTATGTTTTATTAGCATTGACTGAAGAGAAAAGATGGTGAGATGTAAGTTATCAATGTAGAAATCAAGACGGAAACAGATCAAAAGCAAACCAAAGTCTGAAACAAAACATATTATGTCAAAGGTCTGTCAGCTCAGCTGGATGGTTTCTTTTTTTTGTTGAGACATTTTGTCCTTCATCCAAAGTACTTCATCAGTCTGGGGAGCCAGAAACAAACCCAGTCCCACAAGCAGCACACTCACATAGTGAACCAACCAGTTTGCTGATGATGAGATGGTTTCTGGGGTCCGCCCTCTCTCCCGTCAATTCCTCTGAGGCAGCCATAGCCGAAGTGGTTCAAAACATCAAAGCTGTTGTCCAATAATCCGGAAAAAATATCCAACAGAGTTCAATCAGGTCATCTGGAAGGTTTCTTTTTTGTTTGTTTGTTTATTTGTTTGTTTGTTTGTTTAGAAGGGCAGCACGGTGGCGCAACTGGTAGAGCTGCTGCATCTCAGCGAGCAGGTCCTTGGTTCAAACCCCAGTCCAGGGGCCTTTCTGGGTGGAGTTTGCATGTTCTCTCCGTGCATGCGTGGGTTTTCTCCAGGTACTTCGGTTTCCTCCCACAGACCAAAAACATGCATGTTAGGCTGATTGGTAAATTGGTAACTCTAAATTGTCCCTAGGTGAGTGACAGAGTGAATGGTTGGTTGTCTTGTTTGTCTATGTGTCCCTGTGATGGACTTGCGACCCGTCCAGGGTGTACCCCGCCCCTCGCACAGTGATTGCTGGACATGGGCACCGGCGACCCCCGTGACCCAAAATGGAATAAGCGGGTAAAGATAATGGATGGATGTTTGTTTAGATGTTTTATCCTTCATCCAAAGAACTTCATCAGTACGAGGAGCCACAAACGAACTCGGTCCCACAAGCAGCACACCCACATAGTGGACTGACCAGTTTACTAGTGATAAGATGGTAACAAAAAAAAACGTCCAGATGACCTGACTGAACTTTGATGGATTTTTTTACATGGATTATTGAGCATGAACTTTGATGTTTTGAACCACTTTGGCCATGGCTGCCTCAGAGGACTTGATGGGGGAGATGGTGGGCCCTAGGAACCATCTTATTACCAACAAACTGTTTGGTCTACTATGTGAGTGTGCTGCTTGTGGGACTGAGTTTGTTTGTGGCTCCTAGGACTGATGAAGTCCTTTGGATGAAGGAAGAAATGTCTCAACAAAACAAACAAACAAAAAAAGAAACAGTCCAGATGACCTGACTGAACTTTGTTGTGTTTTTACCTGGATTATTTAGCATGAACTTTGATATATTATGTCAGCATAGTTCCAGGGCTTTTGTGGGTTTACTAGTCAACAGGTGCATCAGACATTTTGTCAGTTGCCAATCTGGTGACAACAACAACAAAATAAACAATGTTAAGTGTAATGAAATGAGGTAATATGACAACTACAACAATCTTTAGTCATTTATCTAAATTACTCCTATCTGTCTAAAAACAGATTACAGATTAATTATTTTAATATTATCATCTGTCTTCAGGTTCTTTCTATTTTGCTGTCTTAGCCAATGTCCAATCATCTAATAAATACATTTCTAATCTTTTAACATCAGCTTCAGTTTCCTACATGCGTCTGCATGTGGTGTTCCTGTGTCTTTCCCCACCCCCGGTGTGACGATCAGAGTGGCTGGCATGTCTCTCTGCAGCACTGCTGTGATCACTGAAGAGAGAGGAAAGGGATGAGAGTGGCATGGGGGTAGCAAAGGGGACTGGTGCAGCTGATCAGCCAGACTGAAGCAGTGCTACACTTCCTCCATCTGGCTTGGAGGAACTCAGAGCTTCTCATATTAGTGATCAAAGTTGGTGACCTTGGCAAAGAGTCGAGAGCATAATTCGTCCTCTCAGTAATATGTCAGCTGAGGCTAAATGATTGTAGCGTGGTTATAGAGTGTAACAATATTAAATTCTAATCAATCCTAAGTTGATATCCAGATCACTGTAAAAACAAGACTGTAGGTATTGAATACTAATTTGACTGGTCCAACAAAGTTCAGTTAGGTCATCTGAACTTTTTTTTATTTTTTATATGTTTCATCCTTCATCCAAAGGACTTCATCAGTCCGAGAAGCCACGACAAACTCAGTCCAACAAGCGGCACACTTGCATTGTGGATCAACCAGTTTGCTGGTGATAAGATGGTTTCTGGGGCTGGCCCACTCCCCCGTCGACTCCTCTGAGGCAGCCATAACCAAAGTGGTTCAAAACATCAAAGTTCCTGCTCAATAATCCAGGTCGAAAATCCAACAAAGTTCAGTAAGGTCATCTGGACGGCTTCTGTTTTGGAAACCGTAATGGTTGTAGGACTGAGTTTGTTGTGGCTCCTTGGACTGATGAAGTCCTTTGGATGAAGGATGAAACGTCTCCACAAAAAAAAAAAAACTGTCCAGATGACCTGACTGATCTTTGTTGGATTTTTTTTCCTGGATTATTGAGCAGGAACCTTGAAATTTGACTGATAGGAGTCATGTTTTCTGTTGTTTTGGCTTCAGATTCAAATATTCATTCAACCTTTATTTATACAGGTTAGTCTCATTGAGCCTCGAGGACTCATAAATATACTACATGTATTCTTTTTTTTTATATCAGAAATATACACCCACATACAGACACACACATATATATATACATATATATACACACATATACATATATATATATATATATATATATATATATATATTATATGGTTAAAAACAGTTATCTCAGGGCACTGAGCATATATTAGGACACATTTAGTATGACCATGAACTACTACCGGTACTACCGGTAGTTGAAGGACAGAGAAGCAAAGTAGTCCTTGTATATAAGGATTTTTGATAAAATCAGTAGTTTTGATGATAGTATCAGCATAAACCAGCTAAATTTTACAGCCTAATAACTTTCATATTTGAAATTTCAGGTTGGGTTTTTTTTTCACTAAATGTGTAGGATTTATGGTTCAAAGAACACATTAAGAGGAATGTTTCAAATGCATCCATTTATTTACCTGCATTCCCTGTTTGAGTTGTGGGAAGCTGGTGCCTATGTCCAGCCATCACTGTGCAAGAGACACACTGTACTGTCACAAGTCCATTACTGTACATGGTCACATTGAGACAAATGAGACAAAAAACTGTTAACATGCACGTTTTTAGTCTGTGAGAGGAAAATTCAACTACCTGGAGAAAGCCCACATATGCAATAGGAGAACATGAAAACTCTGCCCAGAAAGGCCTCTGGCTGGGAGGTGATCCTGCAAACTTCTTGTTGAGAAGCGACAGCTCTAACCATTGCTCTGCTGTGCCGTGCATGTTTCAAATAAAAAAGAAGCAAACATTTTATTTTAATATAGCATTTTTAAGTCTTGTTATACTTTTTTCACGTAAAACCACAAGCTTCCCCAAACGACAGATACAATAAAGTATTTTTGCTGTTGTGCTGACAAGATTAGAGGCATTACAGCTAATTATTGCACACTGATGTTCAGTCGAGCAAGCAGCAGACTTGGGAGAACAGCTGTTGTGTTTTTCCACACCTGCAATTAGCATGCTTTTTTAGGTCATAGACTGTTTGGCACTATGGAGCAAGGAATACTGGTTACATGCACATCAACAGATACATAAGATAGAGATAAAGATTAAAGTCAATCATATAAAAAAAAAAAACATATTTTACTCTTATGACAATAATGGCGTGATTTGGTGTTTCATGTGATGTTTCTTAATAATTTGGGGAATTTGGAATTTTATTTAGGAAAATACCCATGCACAAGACCCTCTTTTTGCTCTGCAGCAAGACAGATAAAAAGAAGTGCATAAAAAGGCAGACATTCAAAAAGTTACAGGAACAAGACACAGATTATCTGTGCTGATTATCTTGAGCAAGTCACCAGACAACTGAAGAAACTGTGCAACTGAAACAGAAAAAAAAAACTGTTGGATTTGATCTGGAAACAATCCAGTCCTCAGTGGGGATCAATTAAAGTCACTGCAGGATTAACCAAAAGTCTCCATACATGTTGGAACAGTTGGTTGACTTTCTACATAATCCAAGTCTCCTAAATGCAAACGTTAAATTCAACTTTCGCTGATGTAGTCTGATGCAGAGGTTAATGGAATCCAACCGATATCATTGCACTGTATTATGCATTTACATTAACCATTAAGCATACAATGCACAAGTATTTATGACAAAAATTTAGAATTTACTTGCATTTTCCTTCATACAGATGAACATGTGGTAGTCCCCGATTATCAATGTTGTATTCAGCTGCTCATGAGGTCGGCCACCAGTCTTTATCCATCTTCTACATTTTTTCAGTTTCTGTTTGTTTTGGAAATGGAATAAATTGTATTGCATCCTCTAAACACTCAGGGTAACGCTGTCTGAATTGCGTGTTCCCCACTGACAACGTTTCTCTATTTTTTCCAGTGATTTTTCTCTAAATCCCTATGATTACAAAGCGTTCACAATACAAAATCCCAACAATGTTATCAAAGGAAAACGTGATGCAGTTCCTGCAGGTAAAGGGGTATTTTGGGACAAATTGCGATCTCTGACTGGTCAGTTGCTGACAAGCCTGCTGGACTGCTTGACAGTTCACGTCATGTCAATTGTATTAGATGCATCCCTGACACAGCAAGGAAGGCAAGAGAATCCCTTACCCCCTCCCCTTCTTTTCACAACCTGTGTGTCAGACCTCAGCAGAAGCTACACACACTGCACCTGGCAGAGGGCGTCCACTCCCCACAAGTTGGCGATAGAAAACCAATATGTTAGCTAGACAGGTTATAGGAAATAATGTTTTTTTTTTTTTTTTTACACGAATGAATCCTGTTTTCACTGTACAGGCTGGAAAACAGACGCCCTGTACAGTGAATACCGAGTCATTCATGAACAGAACATGCCTCCAATCTGCCATACACTATTGAATGTAAAGTATTATGTGTTGTCACCATTGTATGTTCCTATACAATGGCGAAATTGGTTCTCTGCATTTAACCCATCGCACCTGGGATGCACCCAGGTGGAGCAGTGGGCAGCTATGAAAGCATTCGGGGAGCAATTATGGATTAGGTATCTTACTCAGAGACACCACATGTGGGAATGGCTGGGGATCGAACCTGGAACTTTCGGGTCCCAAGTTGGCTGCCCTGCCTCTATCCCAGCTATTTGCCCACACAAGTCAGTTTTGACAAAAAACTGTAGTCAGATGGAGACCCCATTGAGGATGACAAGCATGCAGATAAGCTTCCCTGAGATGGTTTCTGAAAGACTGTGCAGAAATTCATTGGTTATGCAGACTGATTGTTGCAGCAGGTGGCTGGTCTTAGACAATCTTGGAGGCGAAGATGCTGGATGTGGAGGCCCTGGGCTGGTGAGGTTAAATGTAGTCAGTGTTTATGAGGCTGGTTAGATGTACAGTATGGTAGTCCCAGTGGTGGGATGTAACTAAGTACAAGTATCTAAAAAAGTTAAATCTGGTCCTCTGGACAGTCAAAAAAAAAAAAAAAAAAAACTAAGCAAAACAACAAAACATGTAGAAACGTTTCATCTCTCATCCAAGAGACTTCCTCAGTCTGAGGAGCTGTATTCAGCTCAGTCTCTTAAATAGCACCTTCTCAGAGTGGATCAACCAGTTTGCTGCTGACAACCAAAACCAGCTGCTCACATGATCAAGAAGGACCATCAGCCTAACAATGGATCATTAGCACACTGATGGCTGTTTACTGTTCACAGAGGGCTGAGTGATACTAGCAATCACAGCATTGTAAGAGGGGGACAGTTGAACACGTAGGCCTCCACCCCTGTTTAACGATAGACGGTTTCTTTTCACAAAG
>NC_056513.1:21607624-21628903 GCF_014905685.2 Nematolebias whitei
TAACTCTAAATTGTCCCTAGGTGTGAGTGAGAGAGTGAATGGTTGTTTGTCTCGTTTGTCTCTATGTGGCCCTGTGATGGACTTGCGACCTGTCCAGGGTGTACCCCGCCCCTCACACAGTAATTTCTGGACATGGGCACCAGGGACCCCCATGACCCAAAATGGAATAAGCGGGTAAAGATAATGGATGGATGGATGGATATATATATATATATTTTTTTTTAAGCCTTAGAAACCCTTCCCACACTTGCAATGTTCTAAACCTTTAAACCTACATCCTTTTAACAACATATGTACAGTACTGTTTATGTAGCTACAATATTTTAGTTACCTGGCTCTGCAGAACAGCTACGGCTCGGTTCTGGTCTGAATCGTTTCCGGTCAGACTTGATTCCATTTCTACAGACCTTCCCTGCAGCAACGAAGCCCACAATCAATGTTCTAAACTTTTTTCTTTTTTTTCGACTGCTCCCTTCTTCAGGGCAAATTAGGCAAACACAACGAACTAAGTCGCACAAAGACTTGGCAATTGTTTTTATGCTGGATGCCCTTCCTGATGCAACCACATACCACCAAGCTACCACAGCCCTCTGTGTGGAGCAGAGAGATGCTATCTAGGGTGCCTGGGGGAGCAGATTGTAGGGGGTTAAGGGTCTTGTTCAAGGGCCCAGAGTGGGGCAAATGAGGGTGGAGACAGGTGTGGGTGCTTCACCTTTCCCACCCACATTTTGATGTTGTCAGTAGGGGAGTTGAACCGGCGATCTTCTGATAACAGGCCAACCTTCTCTAACCTCTGAGCCACTTCTCCCAATGTTTTAAACTCTTAAAACCTGCTAATTTTGACAACATACTTATATGTAGCTACAAAATTTTACTTACCAGCACATCCCGACTCGGAGGTCCTTGTCGGCCAGTTGAAAGAGATGAAGAAAGGTGCCAGTGGGTTCCATACAGACCACCAGATGTTCAGCCGCGTGTGTTCACTGAAGGCCCTTCATTGGCCAGTTGAAAGACATGAAAAACATGCCGTGGGCTTCAGATGGACCACCAGACCTTTGTCGCACGTCTCCACTCGGAGTTCCATGTGGGTGGGCTACCATCTCTCAAGATTCATCGATGGGTCTGGAAGTCTGGTTCTGCTCCGGTTCTGGTCTGCTCCCATGGGTTTCATGTGGTTTCTCTGCATCCACTCAGATCAAAACTTTCCCTCTACAGAAGTTCAGCAGAAGGAAATGGGGTTTTTGTGTGGGGCCCTGTTGCCTTCTGGGAAATGTGGTCATTACGAGCGGGAGTACAGTAGAGGCTGACAGAGAGAAAACTACAAAATGGCAGCACCTGTCCAAAATTGTATTTTTTCATTAACTTTTTACTGTATCCAGTACTGTCTCAGTCACGTAATATTAAAGATGACAAGCAAGTGTCCTGTACAATTTTTTTGTGTGCAGTACAATATAATTCTACGTTCACAGACCTGTGATTGAGCAAGTCTGCACAAGTCGAACCGCAAAGTAGCTACGGACTACTGTACTGTCAAAGTCTCTGAAACACCTTTGGAGACAGCTTATGGTAGAAAAATGAATTTTTAATTCAAAGGCAACAGCTCGGGTGGATATTCCTGCAGTCAGCATGCCAATTGCACGCTCCCACAAAACTTGCAACATCTGTGGTATTGTGCTGTGTGATAAAACCACACATTTTAGAGTGGCCTTTTATTGTGGTCAGCCTAATGCACACCTGTGCAATAATCATGCTGTCTAACAAGCATCTTATATGCCACATCTGCGAAGTGGATGGATTACCTTGGCATTGGAGTAGTGCTCATTAACACAGATTTACACAAGTTTTTTCAACAATATTTGAGAAAAAGGCCTTTTGTGTACAGTACATAGAAATATCTAAAAAAGTTAAGTCTGGTCCTCTGGACATTCAAAAAAACAAAAAGCAAAACAAAAAAATATATAGAAAAGTTTCGTCTTTCATCCGAAAGACTTCTTCGGTCGGAGGTGCTGTATTCAGCTCAGTCTTATAAATAGCACCTTCTCATAGTGGATCAACCAGGTTTTTTTGTTTGTTTGTTTGTTGTTGGTTTTTTTTTGGGGGGGGGGGGATGTCCAGAGGACCAGACTTAACTTTTTTAGATTTTTCTACCTGGATTATTGAGCATGCATCAGGATACATAGAAATAGTATTTTTTTGAGTTCAGCTCATGAAAATGGGAGCAAAAACACGTGTTGCGTTTATATTTTTGTTCAGTGTACAGTATTTCCCAAATTAAAATAATTCAAAAAGATGGTAAAGAAAGAAAAAAATGTGGTTTACTTGACTGTGAGATTGTTTATTATTTTTGTCTCTTGTTAATATTCCTACCTTCTATGATCATGTGTGGTATTCTTACATCTATTATTTTATCTTATATCTTTATTCTTGTGTGGTTTATTGAAAAGTAAATCTTACTTCTTGTTTTACATTGCAACAGTAATACCCATTGTGTTTTAGGTTTATTTACTTCCTGTTTCTATGTCACACCAAGTTTCTGTTTGTAATCTGCTCAGCTGTTTGTATTTCCCAGTACCTTCATCAGTATATTTACTTCTAAGGTTTCAGCTGCTCTTTGATAGGTCCTTGTGTTATCTTTGCTTCACTTCTGCTTCCTGTGATCCTTCTTGTTTTACTTTAGTTTCTTTTTGTTGGAGTTTATTTATTTTTCCCCTTTGTTCACCCTGCATCTTTTGTTTGATTTAGTATTAAAGAATTGGTTTCACTGACAGCTGCCAGCCTCTGCTCTTTGGTCCTCTGTTCTTCACTTGCCCTGGTCATGTGACACACTGAACATGAATGCTAAAATAAACCATCTTTATTAATGTAACACCATGTTAATTCATCTGCAATAACGTCTGCAAACTTATGAGCTTTGAAGGTCAAAAATATTCTGCTTTCTCCTTTTTTGTTGTAGTTTATCTGTCAATTTAAAAAATGTGTTTTGAATACTGAACAGTGGCAACCCCTTCTAAATCAAAAATAAATCCTGGGATTTCTGACCATGTCAGAGTCAGAGTCAGAGTCAAGAGTTTCTTTATTGTCATTCGCACCTCATGTGGTACATGTGGTGGAGCGAAATTATGTACACAGGGTCCCAGTTACATCCAACAATAAAATGTATAAGAAAAACAGTAATAACATCTAAGATATGAACTAAGAAAAACATCAACTAAATATACACTAAGCACTCATAACATAAAACATTGAACATCAGCACAAACATGAACATGAGTCTGTGAGCAGATGTGCACGCATGAACACATCAACATTGAAACAGATAAGCAGCAACATGAAACAGATCAGCAGCAACATGATATGGTTTTTCACAGTGATTATCCTGGTTAGAGATTCATGAGTCTAACAGCTTCATGGTAGAAGCTGTTCCTCAGTCTAGTGGTTCCACACTTAATGCTCCTTAACCTCCTTCCTGAGGGGAGTGGGGCAAAAAGTGTGTGTGCTGGGTGAGTGGGGTCCCTCATGATGCAGGTGGCCCTCTTCCTGCATCTGGAGGTGTAGATGTCTGTGATGGTGGGGAGGCTGATTCCAACAGACTTCTGTGCAGCCTTCACCATGTGTTTCAGTATGTTGTAATGAAAGTGTTTCTCCAAATGCAATAAGCAAAAGCCCATGCTGTCTTGTGAATTTATTGGGTTATGTTCCCAAGATAAAAAAAATAAGCTATAATTAAAATAAACAGTATGAATAAATCTGAAGTACTGAGAATGAGATCTGATAGTCAAAGTTTTGTGGATTTCTGTTTGTATGAGCCTGCATGTCGTTCAATTTATGAGAAAGTTTTGGTTTAAACTCAGCTTTTTAAATATTTTTGTTTTATTACAATTATAATTTTTTTGCCCATATCATTTTATTTAGCTTTAAGAAGCTGTTTCAAGGGTGGCATGATAGCACAGTTGGTAGAGCTATTACCTCTCAGTGAAAAGGTTTCCAGTTCGCCTCCTGGCCTTAATGGGAGGAGTTTGCATGTTCTCTCAATGCATGCACGGATTTTCTCGGGGCATTCCCATTTCCCTCCACAGACCATAAACATGCATGTTAGGCTTTCTTCTGGAAAGGAAGAAGCAGGTAAACATAATGGATGGAGCCCTTTTAAGAACATAATGTAAGAGCAAAACAAATAAATGTTTGCGCATACTTATATTACAAACTCAGCAATGGAAACAAACATGACTTTTGATGCACACATCTATATGTGTCCTGATGCATCCTCAATAATCCAGGCAGAAAATCCAACAAAAACTATACTATTTATATTATAAACCGGATTCCAAAAAAGTTGGGACACTAAACAAATTGTGAATAAAAACTGAATGCAATGATGTGGAGATGGCATATGTCAATATTTTATTCGTAATATAACATAGACAGATCAAAAGTTTAATCTGAGTAAATGTAACATTTTAAAGGAAAAATATGTTGATTCAAAATTTCACAGTGTCAACAAATCCCAAAAAAGTTGGGACAAGTAGCAATAAGTGGCTGGAAAAAGGAAATTGAGCATATAACGAACAGCTGGAAGACCAATTAACATTAATTAGGTCAATTGACAACATGATTGGGTATAAAAAGAGCTTCTCAGAGTGTCAGTGTCTCTCAGAAGCCAAGATGGTAAGAGGATCACCAATTCCACCATTGTTGAGCAGGAAGATAGTGCAACAATACCAGAATGGTGTTACCCAGCATAAAATAGCAAAGACTTTTAAGTTATCATCATCAACTGTGCATAATATCATCAAAAGATTCAGAGAATCTGGAACAATCGTTGTGCGTAAGGGTCAAGGCTGTAAGACTCTACTGGATGCTTGTGATCTCCAGGCCCTTAAACGTCACTGCACCTCAAACAGGAATGCCACTGTCAAGGAAATAACAGAATGGGCTCAGGAATACTTCCAGAAAGCATTGTCAGTGAACACAATCCACCGTGCCATCCGCCGTTGCCAGCTGAAACTCTACAGTGCAAAGAGGAAGCCATTTCTAAGCAAGCTCCACAAGCTCAGACGTTTGCACTGGGCCAGGGGTCATTTAAAATGGAGTGTGGCAAAATGGAAGACTGTTCTGTGGTCAGATGAGTCACGATTTGAAGTTCTTTATGGAACACTGGGACGCCATGTCATCCGGACCAGAGAGGACAAGGATAGCCCAAGTTGTTATCAACGCTCCGTTCAGAAGCCTGCATCACTGATGGTATGGGTTTGCATGAGCGCTTGTGGCATGGGCAGCTTGCATGTCTGGAAAGGCACCATTAATGCAGAGAACTATGTTCAGGTTCTAGAACAACATATGCTCCCATCTAGACGTCATCTCTTTCAGGGAAGACCCTGCATTTTTCAACACGATAATGCCAGACCACATTCTGCAGCAATCACAACATCAAGGCTACGTAGGAGAAGGATCCGGGTACTGAAATGGCCAGCCTGCAGTCCAGATCTTTCACCTATAGAGAACATTTGGTGCATCATAAAGAGGAAGGTGCAACAAAGAAGGCCCAAGACGATTGAACAGCTAGAGGCCTGTATTAGACATGAATGGGAGAGCATTCGTATTTCTAAACTTGAGAAACTGGTCTCCTCTGTCCCCAGACGTCTGTTGAGTGTTGTAAGAAGAAGGGGGGATGCCACACAGTGGTAAAAATGGACTTGTCCCAACTTTTTTGGGATTTGTTGATGTCATGAAATTTGGTAACAACATATTTTTCCCTTAAAA
Organism: Nematolebias whitei; assembly: GCF_014905685.2. NCBI lineage: Eukaryota > Metazoa > Chordata > Actinopteri > Cyprinodontiformes > Rivulidae > Nematolebias > Nematolebias whitei. Next base: position 21,613,385 of record NC_056513.1, read on the forward strand.
TTATACATTCTCTCAGTTTAAACTTTTGATCTGTGATTTGTGTTCTATTCTGAATAAAATATTAGATGTTGGCACCTCCACATCATTGCATTCAGTTTTTATTCACAATTTGTTTGGTGTCCCAACTTTTTTGGAATCCGGTTTGTATATCTTATATTAAATGAGTTGTGATGAGGCCAATACAAAACACACACTTATCAACTTGCATGTTACTGCAACACATTGTTTTGTTTTTAACCATTTTGAGTTTTTATTATCAATGCAGTGTCCTGATATGTCACTCTTTAGAAAAAAAATAACTGAATGTACAGCATTTTCTACGAGTGTCAAAATAAACTAACAAAAAAAAACTGATGTAATTTCATAATGTGGTATGCTTTTAGGTAAATTCAAAAAGCAAAAAATATAAATAAATAAATAAATATCAATCATATTTACTGTCACCATTTAGACTTTGCTTTTTCTAAACAGAGGCTGTGTCACCATTATTACACACACAGCCAGTACACTGCATGCGGCGCATAATGTGCTAAAAACCATTGTGCTGGACTTGAACTAGAATTCCCTCATTTGAGTGGTGGCAGCTGGTCTGAGAGGCAGGGAGACAACAAGGACTCGTCTGTGACCTGGTTTGAATTGGAGAGCGCTAATTAGAATGGTGACTACTGGATGTTAGAGCTGCACAGAGCAAGGAGCAAGGTAGACGCACAAGAACAACGCAAAAACATTCAAGACACAAAAGAAAGGTGACGCAATTAAGAGTTCTTTAAAAAGCAATCAAAGCAAACCCATCTAGGTTGAGAAACATGAAGATGGTGTTTTTTTTACTGTATAAGTAAAACGCATCTGCAAAAGGAAGGTAAAACAAAAACAAACTGACAAGGGAGGTCAGACTTTTGTCCAGGTTATAATCAAAAGCACATGGATAATTGACGAGAGGTAACCAGAGGGAAGGAGAAGAAGCAATAAACTGTTTCCTACTAAATGAGCTGTCGTTTTGGTAATTATTATCAGTGTGAAAATAAATCACATTATCTGTGCAAAGAGATGAAAACAAAGGAAAAACAGTATGATTAGCATAAAAAATGTTTTTATTAGTAGTCTTCAAAATACTTTTAACAAGATGAGCATCGTATACAGTATAAAAACGTGTGTTTTTTTTTTTTTTTGTGAGTGCATAGTATTAACTTTTGTTTCAATAAACCACTGCCAAATGAATTCCTTGAATAGAAGCCTAATGTTTTTAACTGAGTGCAAACTGAAAAGGGTCTAGCCTGGACTAAGATTTTGGATGTTCTCACGATGTTCTTGGTAGAGAGAGTGAAAGGCTCTGGCCAAACTGAGGAGCGGTGCATCACAGTTTTCCATCTCTTTCTGAAAAATACAACAAGAAAACACAATCAGTTATTACTGCAAAGAAATGTCACTGCTGCGTTAACTTTTGTATTAGAGGATACTGATACACAGGAAAAGGTATCATAATGTAGTTTTAATAGTCACTAAGGGTTCACCAATAAAATGTGGGAACTATTAAAATTCATCATATGAGCACAAAGTATGTTTTCTGCTACACTCACAGCTGATGTCTCATGATATTCCAGTCCCTGGCTCTGAGCCCATTCTTGGGCCACAGATGTCTGTACTTCTCTTCTAGCAGACAGATCTGACTTGTTACCTACAAGCACACCTAGAAAGCAAACACATGCACGTGGCAACCTGAACACAAATGTCAAAAAACATAAAATACATTGTTTTCATCTCAACATACAACTCTGTTTTTCAGACTTGGTGTCATGTCAGCTACTGAAATATCTGAACAGCTCCACAGTGGAGACGTGTTGCACAGGAAGCAGAGTACAGCAGATAAAAGTAATTTCTGTAGAAATTAGATGATAATCTGAAAAAGCAACAGGAAAAATCTGACAATTTAAAACACGAGTGATGAAGGAAACAGAAACACAAAACCTGTCTAACCTTGCAGAACCAACTTCAGTGTCAAGAGGTATATTGTCTGCTTGAAGAGTTTTTCATTTTCCAAGCATCTACCAAACCCATTTTATTCAGCATTTTAGACAGAAGAAGTGATGATCAAAGATGGGTCTTCTCCAGTCCTATTTAACTTAGGTCGTTTTCACACTAGATAGTCCGGTAGACTCGGTTCAGTTAGGGACCAATATTCATGACCTTTTGTTTACATTTGAGCTGGTGAGTTTGCATTCACACTGCACTGTGCAGTGGAGTCAACCTGTTGAACCGACCTAGTCGCCCGCTCGCCTGTGGGGGCTGTAGTGAACTTGACCTGATGTCAAAACTAAGCCTAAGGTCAAAACCCTTGACCTTAAGAACCTTGTGGGACAGAAACTGTCATTTCATTGATTTGAATCCAGAAATACAGGTTCACCCATCCTGAGACTTTCTTTCTTGAAAATTCAAGTGAAAGAACACTCTCTTTTCTATTATCATTACATGTTTTACAAATGTTTGATAATCAAAGTGTTTTAGTTCAAACATTTTAGATGTTACAGTGAACTAATCAATTTTATTAACTGTAAAACAGTAACAATGATTTTTTTAGTTGCTTATGCAAAGTAGAATTCATGTTAAGGCCTGTTACAGAGTAATTATGCATTTTCTGATTTCTGTCTTTGAATGAGCAGTGTACGTTTTCCAAGGCCAGGAGTTGAAGCAGACAAGTGTTGGAACAACTGTCTTGTTTTTAAATCCTCTCAGACGTAAACAGAGAAGTTGGCACCTGTTTCTCCAAACTCGCCCAAACATTTCTCTCGCCTGTCTGGGGAACATTTTCAATCTGTTCCAATAACATTCTTGTTGGTTTCTGACTTTCCATAACACCTTACATCACAAAACACACCCCTGTCTGGTTGATATTGACCAATCAGAAACTCTCAAATGAACCGGGAATAGAGCCCTTTAAAATGTCGGTACTTCCTAGTTCTCCCAGTTCTGTGAAGCCGAGTGCTCAGATGATCGCAGTGCTGTGAGGTGGCTGTTCTGTGAGTTGCTGTTGGGTCGCAGTTGCCGTTGGAGTCGGGCTGGAGAGTTTGCAGCTCCAGTCGTTTGGGAGAACAGAAGTCCAGCCATGATAAGGCTCTTCCGAGTTTGGATTATAACATCTTCCACCTCTGAGTGGAACTTCTGAAGAACCCCACTCATGTAAAGTCCACCCGGTGAGGTGAACTGTTGTTGACGAAGTCCCGTCACCACTCCGGATGTATCTCTGCCATCCTACGGAGACGCTGAAAGGTAGCGTTAACTGGAGCTCCTCTTCTTCTGATTCATCGTCAGAGAGGTAAATGAGTCTAGTCCACTACTGAGCGTACCGAGGAAAGCTGGGTCGGATGGAGGGTGTCGTCCTGTCAACACTTTTCACTCATACACACCACATTCTCCCTCATCCATCTTTCACTCCCACTAAACTTCATCTTTCCATCTTTAAAAATTCTTCTATCAAGTAGAAATCATTCCAGATATTTTAGAAATGTCTGTGTAAAGTGCCCATCCACCGCCGTGTGGATTGATGTCTGCTGTTCTGCTGAAAAGTGAAACAATCGCCGTATTGTTACTCACTACCTGTAAAGCTGATTAATTATGTTGTTATTTTTCAATTTGCCAAATTAATGTAAATGTTTGATGTTAAACTTTGATTCTGTAAATAAATGACCACATTCATTTTGATGGGTCAAAGATAAATAACGTCTCACGTTACATTTTATTAAGTTCAATGCACGTATGTTATACAGTCCAGAAAAATGAAGAACCCGTTTAATGTATGAATATATCTCAGGATATGTCATACTACAGGGCGCTGCACCAAGAACTACTGAAAGAAACGACACAAAAACCTCTGAAGACACGTCTTCTTCTTCTTCTGTAAATAAAAATAAAAATGAAGTGGCATCAAGTTTTAGCAGTTTTAGGAGTTATATTTTGTCATTTTTCATAAATGGACTTAGCATGAGCAGAAGATGAGACAGAAGACCATGGAGAATATTGTTGTTCCACACAAGGCAGCTTACGGCTCCATATAAGGTAAGAGCAATGCGTGTTTGTTTACCCTGAGGAGCGGGGTCCGGTCTGTTTACATTCACACTGCACTCGAACCGCGCTGGAGTTCGATTCTACCGGACCGAGACCTAGGTTTTAGCCCGGGCCAGAGTTCGCCTTTTTGTTCCGTGACAGACTTCGATGGCGCGTTCACACCTCCCTAAACGAACTGGACTTTCAAGGAAAACGAGCTAGAGTTCGATTAAAGTGGACTAAACGGGGCTAGTGTGAATGCACCCTTAAAGTCAGTGCAGCAATCCTATTCACCAAATTCCAATCACCACCTAAAATAATAGTTTCCCCACAATCAATGCTTTTTAATTTTTTTATCCAAAGTCTTAAAAACAGCCTACTTCTGAGATTCTAACAGGAGGCTGGCTTGAAGCACAGCAGTGAAGGCGACCTATGGGACAGATCTGGTTGGCAGGCCACAGACTGAGGAAGTCCTCTGGATGGGGATGAATCGTTTCTCACTTAAAGAAACTGGTGCAGATGACACGATTTAACCTTTTTTGCTGTGATCTACATGGATGATTGAGCTTACAACCCTTTTGCCACTTTGGCCTTGATTGTCCTCAGGCAGTTTCTGTGAGTAGCAAGTTGTCCATCTGGTCTAAAATGTTTTGATTGTTGTACATGATAACTGACTGTTTTGGATGGGTGTGTTTTGCACGTGTTAAAAGTAAGGATGCACAATCCACTTTTTCCACTTCCGATACCGATATATGAGGGTTTGTATCGGCCGATACCGATCTGATACAGAAAAACAGTGCCGAATTCCGTTCAACAAACTCAGCGTGCTCTTTCAGGTGAAATCTCTGGAGATGCTTGATTAAGTTGGTAGTGTTATAACTGGAAGTTTTAGTGACACCCCCTGGAACCGTTGCTGTGCACGTATTGCACGCAGCTGTCGAATGTGTTGGCTGAGGTAGTGTGAAATAGTTCCAGATGGCTGATCCTTTCGCTCGCTCCATTTTGAAAACAATCTGTGGGGTGAGTTCGCTAGCGCATGACGTCACTCAGAACACAAAGCATAGAATTAGAGTGAATAGATCTGCCCAGCCATGGATCGGTCACATTGTCACCGATACCCGATCCAGAAGCTTTTTCGATATTGGGAATGATACAGATATTGGTATCGGATCGGTGCATCTCTAGTTAAAAGCCTACTTTTGAGATTCCAACAGGAGGTTGGTTTGAGACACAGCAGACAGATCTGGTTGGCAAACCGTAGTCCTCTGGATGGGGGACAAAACTTTTCTCACTTAAAAAAAATGGTCAAGATGACACGATTTAACCTTTTTTATTCTTAAAAACACCTTCCCTTTCTAAGCCCTGGTTGGGAGCATAAATAATAATGACATGAAAAACCTTCAGTTTGAGTTTTCATCTATAAAAACTTGCCCTTCACAATCGCTGTACTTGAGATAACATGTATGTTTATCTCTGAAGAAAAAACTATGGCAACCCTGCACTAGAATTTGTCCTATGACTGAGGACATATTGCACCCCCCCCCCCCCCACCTACCACCACCACCTACACCATAAACCCCAGTCTATTTCATTTACATTAACACCGTTTCTTGCAAAAAAAATACTACATCCAACGTTTTTTGTTTAATATTTTCAGATGTAAAAGTTCTATTATGTGCATCTCTTCCCCCATTTAAGTTTAGAGAGGCCACCCTTAAACTCTTTGTGTCAGGAGAGATAAGGAGCAGACAAAAAAATACCAAAGTTAGAAGATGGCAGTTATCTTGAGAGGTTAATTTTCTTTGTCACTTGTGATCGAGATGCTCTTAAATTTGTCCTCAGTGATGTGACATGATTTTTAAGGTGGTAACTTCTTTTTTTTTTAATCTAATAAGTCTAAGTTTACAGATTTCTGAAGCATAAAGACAGTCTTAATAAATTTGAGGAAAATATTATTTGATGTCAAATGACTGACCATAAGTGTCATCCAGTAACTCATTAATCTCTTCCAGAGAGCGTTGGTTCTCAGTGCTAGAAACACTGCCAGCCACAGAGATACAGCCAGAATCAGTTTCATAGCCATCCATTCAGCAATGTTATCAGTCTGATCATCAGACCTTGTCATCTGCACCTCCATCTCCACACTGCTCAGCTTAGAAACCTCATCTTGTTCAGACGGCTCAGCATTCTTATTATTGCCCCCTTGCTTTAAGAAAAGGTTCAAGAACAACATTTAAGACTGCACAATTGGTGGCAGCATTACATGTTGATCTACCAGCTACCTCAGACACACCCTCTACACTCACCATTTCAGCTGTGGAGACATTAAAGACTGGAGCTACTGAGCTACTGAGCTCACACACCAATTCAAAAGCACTATTAATTCTTTTATCAGCCTCAGTGGCCATAAAACTGTCAGTGGGCACTGCAGAGCTGTGAGCAGCCTTGGCGTCTACAGCCTGGGCAGAACCTCTCACAGAATCAGTCTCAATGATTACAGGAGGGGCTGCTTCACAAGGCATGTTTCTATCACTGCTCTCGCCCCTCCTCGGCTCAGCAGCCGAATTATTCACAGCCGCCAGCTGATGGTGGGGCCAAGCAACTTGTTTATGATCCACATCTTCACATTCAAAACACTTCATGCTGCCTGAGCTAGCATACACCATATAAGACCCATCTATGTGCTTTACCCAAAAGGAAAACTCAAACCTTAACATCTGTCTGCACAATGATTGAACATGTTTCAGCTTAGCATCCCTACACCTCAGACTCATTGCCCAGAATCCACTCGCCATACTCCCAAAGCGCCTCAGCTCCTGCTCCAGAGCCTCATTAGGAACAAACAAAGGGACCTCGGACACAGTGATCTGGGTGGAAGGCAATGCCAGAGGCAAAACCGTCAAAAACCCATTAAGTGTAACTCCATTCTGTATAAGTTCAGTCACAAACGCTTATAGCTTCATAAAAAAACAACCCCACACTTATTTATTCAGGAGATACAGGCGATGTTAATGTGCCCAACCTGCTCTCCGATGGACAGCAGCACCTGCTCCACTGTGGTGTTGGGCTGCAGTACCACCCTCATGACCCAGTGACAGGGATGACATCTCCGAGGACGCCATCCCTGCTACCACACGGTCCGCCGAGTGGACGTCAATCTCAAAGACACACAAACGAGATAAATGCATAAACAAACATACAAAAACTACTTCTCTGTAGGAGAAACAGTAGAAATAAGTTTGAAAGGCACTCTCACCACACGCCACCACCGACTCCCAGCATGCAGTGCGAAGGAAAGAAAGCCCATCGTCAATCAATAAGCTGTGTAAAGAGTGTGTAGTGTTGTCAATAATGCGGAGAAGCTTGTACAGCATTTCTCTTTAGGCAACACAGCGATGCCAAGGTCAAGTGACCCCATACAAAGTTCAAATTCATTTGTAAGACTGATTTTTGTTTGGTTTAAACAAGCAAGATCCAAAATGTTGAACCAACAACTTTTAAAAAGTTTCAGATTAACAGTGAGAAAGACAGCAAGTGGAAGTTCCGAAAATTTCTTTACATAAATGATGTATTTGAGAAAGTACAGAAAGAGGTTTTTACTATAATAAAGATACATGCAAGGGTGTTATCTGGGTGCTCTGTCCTTTTTCTTCTCAAACCAAAAACATGCATGTTGGGTTAATGGAGAACACTAGATGTGATTGGTTGTCCATTTTGTTCGTCTTTTTGTGGCTCTGATGGACTTGTGACTTGTCCTGCATCTTGCACATTGACCGCTGAGGCACAAGCTTCCCTGTGAAGCTGCATACAAATCAGGTAAAAAGATAAATGGACTAAACTACAGCCCCACTGCTTTTTTCAGAGCTTCAGGATGAGCCCATGAATGCATTTTTTAATTAACTTGTGAGCAAGCTATTATGTTTTTCATTTATCTAAACCATGATTTCTCAATATTTTTTGTGTGTTGGTATTTAATGTTTTTGTCCTTTAAGGATTTTTACCTGGAACATGGAGACCTTGGCAATGTGCACGGGCTCTCTCCATCCAACCCCCACAGTTGACAAAAGACTGCTCGTTGGTCAAATCAAACACCAGGCACAACAAGGATGGCTCACCCCACTGTAGAAGAGATGTTGATGGGAGGCAGTGAGTTTTTGAAAAGGGAAGAAAATGGGAAATATGTCTCTCTGGTATTAAATTAGCTTTGTTTCAACTATTGTTTCACAAAAACAATTAGAAATCTCTTGTATTTTTACATCAGGAGCTGTGTAACTTTGATGGAAAGTTTTTTTTTTTACTAGTTTCATGTAAATGAAAATAAAATTCAAAAGCAAAATCTAACCATTTTCTCACAGCCATACACTAATGTCTCCTTGCCTGGAGTGTCTACGATGTAGACTTCCTAAAGAAAAACACAAAAAGCAAGACAAGAGTTTTAACAATAGAGATTCAGTCAAACTACCCAATTTAAATTCCCTTTCCTCTCCAGCAAGAGCATTAATCTTCTCCAACAATTCTGCTATATACAAACAAGAAACTAACAGTTGTGTGCATGCCTGTGAAAACCTTTCACGGTGAGTGATAGTTTCTAATTCTCAGCATTCAGCCCCAGTGATATAGAGATTTAAATTAAAGCTTTAAGTGCAAGTAGATATTCATCAGACAGACCTACAGGTTTTAAATTAAAAGTGTTTTATAGTCTGTAAATTCTTTGTAATTTTACACATTTATAACGCAACATATCAGGCATTTTTAGTTCGAAAAGTACACAGTTAATCCAAACAATCCACAGGGATTTGCCTGGTTAAATAAAGGTTAATAAATTGAAAAGCAGTAATTTCTGCACTAATAAAATGGTAACACTTATAAGGTACACAAAATTTGCTTAACTACTAGGGAACACCTAAGGAACAAATCAGGAGTTAATGGGTAGTTAACCAATACTTTCTGGGGAACACACAACCAAGTCTTATTAATAGACTACTGGTTAGTTACCTTGTAAATGAAGAGGAACTAATGAAGAACTAATGGGCAGTTACCAAGGAAACCAAAGAGGAACGAATCAGGAGCTAATGGGTAGTTAACCAGAATTTACTGGGGAACACAGAGCCAAGCTTTATTGGGGGATGACTGGTTTGTTACCACAGAAACAGTGGAGAAATTTCCCATGTGGGTTCTGAATAAACCCTGCACCAGTGAGGTCATGGTTCATAACTGTCAAAAACTTGTTTCCTAGTGATTACTGATTTTATTACCCATTAGCTCCTGATTCATTCGTCTTTAGTTTCCTTGGTAACTACCCATTAGTTATTGATTAGTTCCTCTTCATTTACAAGGTAACTAACAAGTAGTCCCTTAATAAGACTTGGCTGTGTGTTCCCCAGTAAGTATTGGTTAACTACTCATTAGCTCCTGATTTGTTTCTCTTTGGTTTCCATGTTAACTACCCATTAGTTCCTGATTAGTTCCTCTTCATTTCACAGGTAACTAACCAGTAGTTCTCTAATAAGGCTGGGCTGTGTGTTCCCCAGTAAGTACTGGTTAGCTACCTATTAACTCCTGATTTGTTCCTGATTCGTTCCTGGAGTGTTCTCTAGTATCAAATTTTGTGTACCTTATTGTAAAGTGTTACCATTAAAACTTTTTATTTTCCTTTCTGTTGGTTTGCAGGGTTGCAGTAGCTTAGTGGTCATTGCCACGTCTTATAATCCTGAGGCTGCGAGTTTGAGCCCAGGTTGTGTCAGGAAGGTGTGGAAGAGGATTAGTGTCATGGAAAATATATCTTTTAAATCTGTTTTCTGATATATCTGTTTCTTAAAACAGTTTGACATAAATATTATACATATATCATGTAATAGTTTTAGTATGACTGTGCAGAATACAAGACAGTAGTTTAAAGAGTTCAGAAGTTATGTTATTCTATTATTTTTGCTGTTCTGGGGATAGGTGCTGTGGCACAGATCAGTAAACATGTTTTTCCCGATCATGTTGTGAGATTGTACTGTGATTTTCTAGTGAGGATGTTTTGTTAGGTTGTAATTAAGGATATTGGGTCTGAATTGGTCAGTGGATCTGAGGGAACTGGTCATGTCCAGGGTTTTCTATAAAGATAGATAGAAAACCTCTGTTAGGTTAGATCACTCGGGATGCAGGCTCAGAGCATCTGACTCTTGACTGCTCTCTCTTGCTCTCAAGATGTTTTTTAACTAATAAATTCCCTGAAGTCTTTAACCAATTGATGAGGGAATTATTTTTCCCACAACATTTACGACCTTGATGTTTTAAAAAAAGTTGGTTTTCTCTTAAATTCTGAGGGTTTTTTTTTCCCCTCAGAATCCTTAGATTAAAGCCAGAATTCTGACTTCAATCTCAGAATTAAGAAAATTCAGAAAAATCTGAATTTTGACTTTTGTCTTAGAATTCTCAGAAGAAAGTCACAATTCTGAGATTAAAGCCAGAAAAAGAAATTGCACCATAGCCTTAATCATTTTATCTGGTATAAAATTGCCAAATCTTTCAAGCGAGTTTGGTTGCTATGGCGACACTTGTGGCTCATCAGCTCGACATGCAAGAGGAGCAGAAAGGTTGCAGAGGGCATTCAGCAGACGCTGGAGCATTACCTCCCAACGGTAGTTCTGTTCAAGCCAGTTATTTGTGAATGAAACTAAATAATAACAAGCTGTTATTCTCTTTGTGTTTCCAGAGCCTAAACCATGATGTACTCCTGTCCCACAGATATCGCTTTGTGGATCTCGAGCTCTCCTGTGCCTCCTCAGCTTCCTCCATGCCTTCCTACCACTTTCCTGTCAATCCCCTGGAACCTTATTCCGACGCACACCATCTTCACCACGGAACCATTGGGTCAGCTCTCCCCATAACTGACTTCTATACTCACCGTAAGGAAAGAACAGCAATTACATTATCACCCCCTGCTGACAGACAGTTAACTATCTCCTTGCTCTCCAGGGTTCCAGTTCCCCTCCTGGCACTTTTGACTATTGTCCACTTTGTAAATAAACATTGTAAACTGATTTCGAGTCTTGGTATCTGTTCACTTCAGTCCTTGTATCTGGGTACAGCCACAATCGTTACATATACAATGTAAGAAATTCCCCTTATGTTGCCTTTAACTTACCCTCAACTCTTTGGTGGCCATTCACACCACTTGTCCACCAAAGCACTTCTTGTGCTAGTTCAAAAGCATCCCCTTTTTAAATAATAAAAAATAGAGAAATATATATATTTTATGATTTTTTACTTGTGCAACTCTAAAATAACCTACTACGCAAAATTGTGTTCTGTAAACTCAAGTTTGATTAATATACTTCAGCCTGGGTATTAAGTACTGTAGATACAACAGCGTATGCACATAAGCTCATTAACAGTGTCAATTTTTGAGTTGATTAAAGTTAAATCATATTACCGTACTCATTGGCGTTTTTGAACACTTTAATATATAATATAATATAATATAATATGGATTTACTTAGTCTCAAACATGTTCTAAATACTGATAAAACCAAAGGGATGCTTTTTTCAAATGGGAAGTCAGTTCCAGCAGTTCTTCCTCAAACTTTATCCTCAAATGGTGTCCCTAATGAGTTTGTCGATTGCTATAAATCCTATATCTTGGTATCTTGGTCGACTCGCATCTCTCTTTTAAGCTTCACTTGGAAAACCTAATAAGGAAACTGAAAGTTAAACTGGTTTTCTTTTTCAGAAATACTGTAGATCCTGTCGAACCCTGAAAGCTAGGAAATGCCTTGTAACTGTGACTTTCCTTCCCTCCATTGATTACGGTGACTTTATTTACAAGATCGCTCCTACAAGTACCCTGCAGATGCTGGATGCTGTCTATCACGGTGCACAAAGATTCATAACTGGCTGTAACTACCGTACCCACCATTACACCCTGTATTCACTGGTTAACTGGTCATTAACTTCACAGACTCTCTCACTGGTACATTTTCATCTTTAAATCACTTCTTGGTCTGCTGCCTTCATACATCTCCTCCTACATGTCTCTGCGTGAGTGCAGCTACAGCGTGCGCTCTCAGGACATTATTACATGCAGTGTTCCCTCAATGAGGCCTGAACTTGGCCAAAGGGCCTTCTCCTACTCCGCTCCTGTTTCCTGGAATATCTTGCAAAAAGATCTGAAGCTCTGTAAATAAGTCCCCGAGGCTCAATGGGATTAACCTGTATAAATAAAGATCGAATGAAAAAAATATGCCACGAAAAGCAGCAGTCACAGTGATTATTTTGAACTGAATATTCAAACTGCCCTTGACAACAGGTTTTAAACATTGTTGAGTGTTTTATTATCACCAAGAAGGGTCTAAATTTTGGCTAGTTTAAGTACATTCCTAGAAAAATACATTTGAATATTCAATGAATACTCTGGTCACATGTATTTATACAAAAATGCAGCAAAATCTAAAGAAGTAACAGACTTTGAATAGCTTACCACTGTGTCACTGGTCTCTGGGATGTTCACAGACTTCATCATCAGCTCCACTCCTGTTGTCTGAGGAGCAAAAATTAGAAAGACGTAAATTAGAAAGCAATTTTGTAATGAAATGCTAAACAGTATAAAGTGTTTTGCCTTGATGTCACGTTATGAGTTCGTCTGTCTAAACACATTTAATTGGTTCAACTTTCTTTTGTGAGGATACTAAAAGAAGAGACGAGAGGAGAACAGCAGAGTCTGTGAGTTTCTGCAGTCAGTATCGCAGCACACTGTCTGTTGTGATTTATGGTTAATGTAAAAACTAAAACATAACTAATTTGCAGCTTGGCTTGCCTTGAATGCAGATTCCCAGCCGTGATGTTCAAATTCCTTTTAGACCTTTTATGTGGCCTCTCCATTACTTTAATCTTATTGTCGCAATAAGGATAAATGCACAGGGAGAAGACAACCAGCTCTGTGTTTAATAGCACTGCAGTGGAAGGACAAGGTGAAACTCCTCATCCTCATTTAATGAAAAACCTAAGAGTGAAGGGTTACGTAAATCTAAATGTGACAGTTGCTTCAAGCTGATACAGTAGTTTGGTTCTTGACAGTCTGGTAGATTTGTCACATGTGGCACTGCCCACAAACTGTATTCACTTCTGTCATTTTTACCATCAAAAAGTGTAGATACAATACAGCATCACTGTGTTAAGATTTGACTTAATGAAAAAAGCAATAATTACACAGAGAAGTAACTCATTCTGTTTAGAACATAGATATATTTCAGAAGCATAATATTTTAAAAAGGCAACCAGTCAAGAAAATCATTAACCTGATAAATGCATTGGGTTAACAGTTAAATTAATCATTTATATCTGAAAACAGATACTGAAATGACACATTTCTTGTATATTCAATTCAAGGTCAAGGTTTTCTTTATTGTCATTCGCATCTCATGTGGTACATGTGGTGGAACAAAACTGTGTACAATTCAGTTATTTATATAGCGCCAAGTCACAAGAGAAGTCATCTCAGGGCACTAAACAAAAACATTCACATACTTTATAAATGCCAATTAGTAAAGTTATCTATCTAAAGGAAGCCGGTAGATTGCGTTGAGTCTTCATTTCATTGCAGTCTCCCATCCTGAGCTAGCACAAAGACACCAGTGGAAAGGAAAAACTCCCTGAAACAGGAAGAAACCTCCAGCAGAACCAGACTCAGGACAAGATACAATCTTTTCTCAAGTTTAAAGAAACAGAACCAAGCTGAAGACAGAAACAGTAACTTTTATTGTAAATTAGTGTAATAGAAAATAATATATTAAAAGTAGTGTTCCAGTGTCATCAGTCATTTAGATCAAATTATATATATATACAGTGTGCAAGTAACCCTGAAATCTAAAAAAAAAAACTACTAAAAATTATTCACAAATTGCAGAAATTTATTTTTTATTTTTTTGTAGACAGACAGACAGACAGACAGGCAAGCAGGCAGACTGGACCGTTGCTCAGTGGTCAAATGTCCTCTTTTCAGATTAAAGTAAATTTTGCATGTGATTTAAAAATCGAGGTCCCAGAGTCTGGAGGAAGAGTGGAGAGGCCCAGAATCCACGTTGCTTGAAGTCCAGTATGAAGTTTCCACAGTCAGTGAGGATTTGGGGTACCGTCCTCTGCAGGTGCTGGTCCACTGTGTTTTCTGAAGTCCACGATCAATGTGGCATCTTCCAGGAGATTTTAGAGCTCTCTTCATGCTTCCATTTGCTGACGAGCTTTTTGAAGATGCTTTATTCCATTTTCCAGCAGGACTCGGCTCCTGCCCACACTGACAAAGATACAGCTGGCTAAGGAATATTCTAATTTTCTGAGACACTGAGTTTTGGTTTTTCATTATTTGTAAGCCTTAATAATCAAAATTACAAAAAAATAAAGGCTTGAAATATTTCACTCTGTGTAATGAATCTATGGAATAGATTTCACATTATGAAATGACTGACAAAAGAAAGTGAACTTTTTCATGATGTTCCAATTTTTTTATATGTACCTGTAGAGTAACAATAGGAGGGTTTTTTGTTTTTTTTCTGCTTTTGTGACCCAGCGCAGAGTGATGGATCGTAATGAGTGGAGGGAGCAAATTTATCCACCAGGTGCAATGGCGGAGCTAAGGGGTGGCCAGTGGTGGTCTTGGCCACCATAAATTAATCTTCGGCCACCCCAGTCATTTGAGTAAACTATACTTTTAAGCAATATAAAATCTAGAAAGCATAGCGTTCCTCAAATAATAGTGGTAGTCCATTAACATATACCTGGTATATGTATGGTGGTGGCCATCTTGGATTTTGACGTGGCAACCCCATTTTTGATGATGAACTATCTTGTGCCTAGATGCAGCCAAACTCCAAAATGGAAGACGGTATCTCACTTATTTTTCAAGCTGTCATGCTCACAACATGCATGGATGGACGGAAGGTATTTTCAATTGCCCTTCTTTGCTCCATGATAGGGGGAAAAAATAAATACAAAAATTAAGCAAGATGCAGCAGAAACAGACAAAAAAGCAGGTAAAAAGGGAACCGATGATTAAAGAAAGTATGGAGAAAAAAAACAGGCAGTAGACTTCTAGCTAAATATGGATTTATCTTTGCTCTTGTTACAGATGCATCATAGTATACAGGAGAAGTAAAGAGGCCGAGTAGAGATAGTTACACTTCGTTTCTCTCTGTGAAGTCATTGATTTGAGATAAGTTGTGACCTTGGGGAGGTAAGTTTGTTGTTTTCATATCAGCATCTAGCTCTAAATTGGTCTGAACTCGAAACCTCATAGTTAACTAAGTGTATCAAATGTTAGAGACTGAAATTGTACAAACATACACACACACACTTTTTATACTCAGTGCTTCTGGGAAACATACACAAACTTCAGATCAGCATTTAGCTCATTTATACACAGTCACAGTTCATAACAAGCATTTGGTGATACGCTCACCCACACACACACACACACACACACACACACACACACACACACAC